>NW_021703784.1:85002403-85169376 GCF_005190385.1 Monodon monoceros | reverse complement strand
CACCATCATCACCATCATCACCACCACCATCACCATCATCACCACCATCACCATCATCACCATCATCACCATCATAACCACCACCATCACCATCACCACCACCATCACCATCATCACCACCATCATCACCATCATCACCACCACCACCACCATCACCATCATCACCATCATCACCATCATCACCATCATCACCACCACCACCATCATCACCACCACCATCACCATCATCACCACCACCACCACCACTATCACAACCATCACCACCACCATCACCATCACCATCACCACTACCACCACCACCGACATTTGTAGAGGAATTTCACTGTAAGTTGTTTTCAAACTGGGCTGTAGGAAACCCTAAGGACTCTGAGAAGGTAGCTGGCAGGTTCTGCCAACAATGAAAGACATGATGCCAAATAATGAGTATTTAAACTGCCTGTGGTAGCCAGTTATCAATTTTATATATCGATTTTGAAAAAGAACTCCAACTAACCAAAAGTGCAATTTGAAAACCATAACTCTACATGATCATTTTATTTTTATAACCACTCCCAACTTGCAGGTGAGGAAAATGAGATTCAGAGAGTTTACATGACCTACCCAAAGTCACAGACTAGACACGAGCTGCACTTTGGTATAAAACCACAGCATGCTCAGTGCTCTTTCCCTTACAATTCTACTACATTTGAGCACTGATGATGAAACACGTGCTGTAGCAATCTATTGGCCGTGAAGATTGTTTTAGTGAGAATGGGTCAGAGAACAGTTGATAGAAAGTTCTTAGAATTTGGGCTGTTCCAAGAAATTCACCAAAACATCTCCCTCCCTGAGTTATATTCAGCATGTGCTGTTCTGTGCCATGTGACCTGTGGGATCCCAGTTCCCTGACCAGGGATCAAAACCCACGCTCTTAGCAGTGAAAGCATGGAGTCCTAACCACTGGGCCACCAGGGAACTCTCCCAGGGGTTGCTTTAATGGGACATGTTCTCACATCTTCTCCTACAAGACTGCCACACCATCCATACCCTTTGGGTGACACTCAAAAACATCACCTGTAGCAGCCCCTATGGCTGCACCACTGCTGCAAAATAAAAACTTGCGACTTACGAAAACAAGCATTTATTTTCCTTATTCACAGGTCTGCAGATTGGCTAAGGTGACCCTGCTTCAGTCTGGGTTTGGATCTGTTCCATGCGACTAATCGTGGGATCCAGAGAGAAGGGGCACTGGCTATCCAAGTCATGCTCTTCTCATAGTGGTTACAAGGGAAGCCAGACAGTGTAAGCATTATTTAAAGGCTCTGCTAGAGTCATAGCCACTCACATTCCATCGGCTAAAGCAAATCCGTGGCCAAGCCCAAAGTCACTGGGGCAAGAAACATACTATGTCCCAAGCTGCAAGGGAGATGAGTGAAGATTTGCTGAACAAAACTCCAATCTATCACGTTAGCTAAAAGCGTGATTCCCAGGAAGCGAGGTCAAGTACATCTTCCCAAAGCCCTCTAACTCTACAAACTGATAATGTCTTATTAATCAAGTCAGTCCTGTAAGCTACCAAGAGGAGACCATCCCAAAGGGACCTTTCTTGAGAGACCCAAGGGGAATGTGAAATGGCAGTCTCCCAGACTAGAGATCACCAAGGTAGAAAGTATCTAGTTGAACTGGGATATTTTAAAAACCCACTACTTCAGTCCTCATGATCTGCCCTAAATCAAGCTTTCAAGACCCCCCCCTTCAGAGAGCATGGGACCTTCAGGCAGAGAGAAGAGGCAGATGTGGGTGATTCATAAGCTTCACCCTAAATAATCAATGCCTAGCAATGGAAGTCTTGGCCAAGATGCAGAACGGTGCAGTGGCCAGGAATAGAGACTCCTGAGTGTGACAACATAAGCTTGAATCTCTTCTTATGTGGATACTATGGGTTTCCTCACCCAGCTCCCCAACATCCATTTCCCCTTCTGCCTTCCAAGAAGAATCTTAATTTTGCTCAGGGAACTCGCCTCCTCAGGGAACAATGACCCACTTCCAACACAAACCTCAGACTAATTGACTTGGGGTAATTCTATTCCCTTTGCCAGTGATTGGTTTGAGAATAGGTAATGACCTGGAATGGGCCGATGAGACAAACACTGTGCCTGTGGGGAGAGTTTGCTGGAAGGAAAACATGCCTTCACTGTAAGGAGAAAGCCCTAGAAAGAAACTGACCCTCTCTTCTTTCCCTGAACCTTGTTATGTCTAGATGTCACTGCTAGAGCCCTCTGTCTTCCCAAAGATGGAAACAACCGGAAGATGGCAAAGCAGAGAGATGGAAAGAACAAGTGTCCTGAGGACAGCACTGAACTGCTGAATCAACCTCCCATGAATCTGGCCCTAACCATGTCCTCGCTCTTCAATGAGATCATAAAAGATCCCAGTTCCTGACTCTTGACTCACAGCTTAACCAGTATCGACCTCAGCCACTGACCAGCACTGTGTCCTTGGGCAAGTCACTTAACTTCTCTGACTCCATTTTTGCACCAGTACCTATGGCGTAGAATTGTTGTCAGGGTTAAATGACAATGAACATGAAGCATCTGAAAACTTGCAGTGTCTGGTGCCTGGTAAGGGTGCAAATGATTCACAGGCAAGGTTTTTATTATAGGGCTTTGGGATACCATCAAGCAAGAAAGTGCAGGCCTGGGCTAATAACTGCAACTTCTGTACTTCCCAATGTTTACAGTTGTCGCCCTCTGGCTGTTTCTTCTAGAAAGTTACAATAAAACCTGTCTTTAGGATGGACTGATAAATATAAGTTGTCCTACCTGAACCTCTGAAGACTGTGGGGGGTAGAAGTCCCTTGGTGAAGAGTAGAAGGGGGATACTTTTATGTTTTATTTTTTAAACATTATGTAATTAATATATTCTCCTTTTAATATGACAAAATGCAGATAAGCAATATGGGAAAAAGAAAAGAAAATTCACATGTGATCCAGTCACCCAAAGGAAACCACTGTGAACACTGATGCGTGTGTTCTTCCGAACTTCTTGGTGGTGACTTCTTTGAAAAGAAGAAGAAAAGAGAAAAACAGCCATCCTTGTATGCTACTTTTGAGGGTGAATTGGTGAAGACTGTTTTTGGAGGGCAACTTTGCAGAGTCTTTGAAAATTAAAATTTTTTTTAAAATGCACCTACACTTTGGCTTGACAATTCTGCTTCTAGGAATCCATTCCCCAGAAACAACAAGAGTGGTGGATACTTGGATAGAGCTTACAGAATGCCAGGCACTGTTCTCCACATTTTTATGTTATCTCAGTTAATCCTCACAACCCATGAGGGAGATACTATAGTTTTTATAACAGTTCAATTGAGATACAATTCACATACCATACTATTTGCCCACTTAAAGTGTACAACTCAATAGTTTTTAGTATATTCATAGAGTTGTGTAACCATCACCACAATTTCAGAACATTTTCATCACCCCCAAAAGAGACCCTCATTGGTAGTCCTTCCTCACTGCCTCAAGCCTTCAACCCCCCGGCAACCACCAATCTACTTTCTGTTTCTATGGATTTGCCTACGCTGGACATTTCTTAAAAATAAAATCATACAATATATGGTCTTTTTTGACTGGCTTCTTTCAGTTAGCATAATGTTTTCAAGATTCATTCATATTGTAGCTTGTGTCAGAACTTTATATCTTGTTAATGCCAAATAATATTCCATTGTATAGATACACTGCATTGTGTTTATCCATTTATCAGTTGATGGGCATTTGGGTTGTTTCTCTCTTCTTGTTAATATGAATAAAGCTGCTATGAATATTTGTGTACGAGTTTTTGTGTGGACTTGTGTTACTATTTATCATGGGTATATACATCTAAGTAGAATTGTTGGGTCATATGGAAATTCTATGTTTAACCTTTTGAGGAGCTGCCAAACTTTTTTCTAAAGTGGCTGCATCATTTTACATTTCCACCAGCAGTGTACAAGGGTTCCAATTTCTTTATATCCTCACCAACCAACACTTGTTATTATCTGTTTTTTGATTATAGGCATCTGAGTGGATGTGAAGTGGCATCTCACTGTGGTTAATTTGCACTTCCTTGATGAGTAGCGAGAGGTACTATTATTATATTTATTTCATACATGAATACACTGAGGCACAGAGAGGTTAACGATCTTACCCACGGTTACTTAGTAAGTGTGCAGACTCTGGTGGACACAATAGTGTATGCAGAAGAATGTTTACTGCAGCACTGCTTGCTTGGAAAAAAAATTAGAGCAACCTGTATGTCTATCTGTAGGGGTTTATCTCTACAGAAAACCATTATCCAGCTTTCAAAGAACGAGGAAGGCCCCTTTATTCTGACATGAAATAAACTCCAAGACATTTGTTGGTGAAAAGTCCAGTCACAGAATCATGTGTACAACATGAACCTACAGATACAGAACTACAGACATCGATATAGTGACAGATATAAGTGATATAAATATAGATTGGAAGGCTACACACCAAGCTCCTTAGGAAGTAAATTCCAGAAGAGCAGGGCTCTTTTCATTTTGTGCGCTGTTGTATCACCAATGCCCAGAACTGGATGTAGCACATAGTAGCAGTTAAATAAATATTTGCTGTTAAATGAGCAATTCTTTTGGAGAGAGGAATGGAAGGAAGGAGTACACACAGAAGAGCTCATGTTTCACTCTGCAGAGCCATGTCCTCTGGGCATGAATTCATGTAGTAGCTGTATCATTTTTGACACAGGAAAAAAAAAATAACCTGGATAAATATAGGTAGCAGCGCAGGGGTGATCTCTGCTTCCTGTACCTTGACATGCAAAAGGCTCTCCTAATACTCTACATTCAAACTGAAGAGGAAAATTGAAACCTCTAATGTAGCTGCTGTATTTACGAATATTAATGAATAAAAACTGCCTGGATGATTTAAAAAAATTAAAAATTAAAAAAGAATTTTTTTTAATCTGGAATTCTTGGGGCTTTTAGCAAGAAAAAAAAAATAAGGCCCCCAGAGTGTTGGTATGGAACTGATACGCAGCCTCAGTGGCTTGCTGGGATACACGAGGACCTTCCTGGGCCGCAGTGCCCCTCCCTTCAAGTGAATATGGCTCCCTCCCAGTGGCGCTCCATCTCTGGGGCTGATCACCTGCGGGGGATACTGGCTGCTCCTGCCCTGCTTGGTATTCCCTGCCTGGTCAATAAGCCCCTCTTCCAGTTAACAGGAATCCAGTGTCAAGATGCCAGCTGTGAATCTTGTTTTCATGCCTGAGAAGATCTTAAAGATCAATAAGCATTAGAAGGACACAGCCAAGTAATTTTCTTTCTACTGTTTTTCAATATTTGTTTAATTTGTCGGCCCTGTGAGCCCTCTGAAGAGTTCCAAGGGTCAAGGGCTGCTGGTGAAACAGCACAGGCGTTCACATCATTCAAAGGTAACAGCGTGCTGGGTGGGTTAGGAGGCAATTAGGAAACGGACCAGGGGCTGTGGCCTAACTGTGCTGGTAAACTTAGGGTACAGGACTGACCTACAGATTACAACAGTTGCAGATGACAAAATTCAAACAGTGAAAATCTCAAGCTGTACCAAAAAAGATGGTTAGCAGAGTCCAGGGCAAGAGAAATGTGAGTTGGACGTACAGCAGGCTGCTCCTCACAGATGAAGGGGATGTTAGGGGCCTACTGACACCCTCTGCATTATTACGAGAAGGATATCTCTTCTCTGACTACGGGACATCCTCTGTACGTCCCATGGCGCAGGCCAAGAGGGGGCGGGTCCTCAGTGGGGTAGGGTTTGGCACCATCTTGGACTCCCCCTGCACACAACTGTTTCATCACCAAGTCTTGTTGATTTCACTCCAAAATGACTATCCTGTCCATTTTCTCCATCTCCACTGTTACTGTTTTAGTTCAAGTCACCATCACCACATGCCTGGGCGTGTGCAACCACTTCCTAAGCAGACTTCCTGCTTTCCTCCAATTCCTCCTTCACACAGAGAGTGACAGGACTTGAGAGGTAGTACTGCCTAGGGGTTAAGAACATGGACTCTGGGGACCAGGAGATCCTGGCTCCCCCCGGCTCCTCCGGATCTGTGACCTTGGGCAGGTTACTGAACCCTACTGTGCCCCAGTTTGCCTCATCTCTAAAATAGAGATGCTGATTGTGTAGGTCCCTGGAACAGGCACAGTGAGGATTAAGTGAACTAATCTAGACGAAGTGCTTAGAACAGTGGCTGCCACAGGCTAACAGCTCAACACTCATTAGGGACATCTTTCTGAAACGCAACCTCCTTGCTCACACCAGTGTCAGGACAAAATCCAAGCCTTCCTACCGTCCCACAACTCTGCAGGACCAGCTCTCCTTTCCCATCTCACCTCTTGGTGACTCCCTGCTTCTCACGCTATACTCACATTCAATGTCTTTTTGTTCCTCTAGCAAAACAGACTACCAGGCCTTCACACGTGCTATTACGTCCACCTAGAACACTCTCCGGTAAGTTCTCCCCAATCCCCCTTGCCCATCGACAACTCATCTCTCAGGTCTTACATATTTTCTTTGGGAAGCTTCTCTCACCCATCAAATTCAAGTAGGGGCAACTATGGTGAATTGTTATCAGTTGTTGGGAATATATGAGAGTTCATTGTACTCTTGTACTGTTCTTTTGGCTTTTGACTTTTCTGTGTGAAATCTTTCATAATAAAAATTTAAAAATATAAAGTAGCAAGTGCATTGACGGGAAGTAAGGATACTGTGGGAACTCAAAGAAGGGCCCCTACTTGGATTTGACGCTCTCTTGTTTCCAAGTACATTACAGACATCATGACCTTTCAACTCTAAACATTTCAACTTGCACCTTCGAAAAAGAAAAAAAGCTGAGGGCTATTCTCCAACCTAAACTATAATACCATAATAACACCTACAAAAAATGAGTCATTCTCTAATAACTGAATACTTGGTCTGTATCCAAATTTCCCCAGCCTCTCCCTAATTCCCTTCTTCTGTCTTTCTGCTACATTGCATTTGAATTGCTCCTTTCCTTGGGCTGTGAGCTCCGAGAGGAATGGAATGTGTCCCTTTGCTTCCCTCACCCTGGCACTCAGCCCTCAGTAGGTATTTGTTGAGAGGAGTCCCACTTCCTCCTGCTAAGGTCTTCAGCCTCCTGCAGTCCCAGCCCAGCTTTCCCTCTCCACACACATGCACACAGATACAGATACACACACACACACACACACACACACACTCGCTCAGCATGTCTTCAGTGGTCCAAATCAGAAACCAGAGGGGCATTTCTAGAGGCTTTGGTTGACCTCACATGGCTCTCATATTCTCTCGGGCCAAACCCCTTCCCCTTTTCATTCTTTTTTATTTTTATTTTTATTATTTTTTTTTGCGGTACGCAGGCCTCTCACTGTTGTGGCCTCTCCCATTGCGGAGCACAGGCTCCGGACACGCAGGCTCAGCGGCCATGGCTCACGGGCCCAGCCGCTCCGCGGCATGTGGGATCTTCCCGGACCAGGGCACAAACCCATGTCCCCTGCATCGGCAGGCAGACTCCCAACCACTGCACCACCAGGGAAGCCCCCCTTTTCATTCTTGAGGCCAAGGATTCTGTTTGGCCCTTCATGCTGTCTTGCCCGGCTCCCAGAATGCTGACCCCTCCACTGCTCCTGTGCATCCCTGTCCTGCCTCTACAAGGCAAACCCACTTGGGGGCGTCTCTGTTGAAAGCCCTGTTGGGTTCCCACTTGGGCCCTCCCTCTTCAGCCTCAGGTGTAATCTCCCAGCTTCTCCCTTCTCCCTGTCCCTGCTGCTGCACCCTCACCCTTGATCTCTGGCCATTCCAAGGCGTCTGCTGGCCTCCAAGTGCATGATGCTTTTCCATTCCCTCCACCCAAAACACCCTCCTTCTAGCGTTTTGTCTTCCTCTGAGAACCCAGAGAGAAGCTCAGACTTCACTTTTTCCAGGGCCCATTCAATGACCCATCCCTTCCTGGCAGAGTGCCCACAAAGGCCTTGGGCATAATAGTTGTTCATTAAATAATTGCTCAGTGGATGAACAGGAATATCATCCTCTCCTTCCTCCCTGGTCCGAGTCAGCTGCAGCCCCAGCCCATCCCAGTCCAGTCCCCTGGGCCCCCGATGCCACCCAGCCCAGCCCAGCCCAGCCCCAGGCTGCCTCCAATGGACCCTGGACACAGCCTTAGCACGCAACTTCTTTTTTTTTTTAAACATCTTTATTGGGGTATAATTGCTTTACAATGGTGTGTTAGTTTCTGCTTTATAACAAAGTGAATCAGTTATACATATACATATGTTCCAGCACACAACTTCTGAACAGCTGCCAGACACATTTTTCATCCTCCCTTTCCTAGGAAATTGTGCAAGGATGGGCAATGGCAAGCCTGGACTTTTTATATTTAAAGAAAATAATTAAAAGTCTAAACAAACAAAAAAAGGTTTCTTAAAAATAAATTAGGAGTTTGGGATTAACCTATACACACTACTATATATAAAATAGATAATTGACAAAGACCTACTGTATAGCACAGGGAATTATACTCAATACTCTGTAATAACCTATATGGGAAAAGAATCTGAAAAAGAATGGATATATGTATAACTGAATCACTTTGCTGTACACCTGAAACTAATACAACATTGTAAATCAACTATATTCCAATATAAAATAAAATTTTTAAAAATATTTATATTTTAAGGTCTTTGTTAGGTAGAGTACCTCCTAGGAGACAGAAGGTGAGATGATATGGCCACTTCTGCCTCAAATAAGGTTTTCAGAACACAATATTGCTTTGATGCACTTCTACAAAAAATATATATATTCTACCCACGTCATGGTTCCACTGATTAAGTTATACTGGGGGAAGGGCAAGGGTTTCAAGCAGAGATCTTTTGGTACCTAGAGCTCATCTCACACTGGACCTGTGAACCTTCCTGGTGTACTTGTCACCCCTGGCACCAGCCCCTGCATTACAACTGGAGCACAAACAAGGATTTCACCTTTTTATCTTTATAACATTCTACTTAAAAGGAAATTTTTACCAGCACAGAACAAAATTCGGCAGGTAAAAGCTCTAAGAACCCAGAGTGGTGAAGGCCCAGAGAAGGGTTAGTAAAGTGGGTTAAAGCTGCAATCTACACCCCCTTTTCTCTGCTAGCTGAACAATCTAACGTGGGTAAGTTCCCTAAGCTTTCTGAGCTGCAGATCCTTCTCCTTCAGCTGTACGCGGATAATATTACCTTTCTCATAGGGACCTTTATGAAAATTAAAGGAGATGCTGTATGTGTAGCAGGATGAAAAAAATGATTTTAGTCTCTGTTTCTGCTGAAGCCACAAGACAATGGATGATGCATTCCAAAGTGATCTATGACACCATCATGTAGGACTTGTGAAAGAAAACCCTCTCCCCCTTATCCGACCACCTCCAGCCCACAGAGAAGGGTTGGATGAGGAAAACAGTGGGAGAGCAGAGGAGGAATTTTGGAGTGAGCAGTAGGTACCTTCCAAGTCCCAACTGCCCAGTCGTTACTTCTCAGGAGTGATCTCAAAGGCACTGTGTCCCTGGAGCTTGGATGTCATCAGGGGCTGGTGTCTAAATCATGCCTTAGAAACCGAGGATGCAGGAGAGATGGGTGGCCAGCTGGAGTGGGAGGGGGGACTTTGTTTTGGCCAGGGGAGAGGGGAGTTGAGTATTTTCTATAAGCCAGAGGTGTGCAACAGGCAACCTTGTGTGTTGTGTAGATCCTTTTAAAAGAACCACCAGGAAGAAACTTCCACAGAAAGAAACTGACAGCTAGGAATTCCCTGGCAGTCCAGTGGTTAGGACTCGGCTCAAGGGGGCCCAGGTTCAAACCCTGGTCAGGGAACTAGCATCCAAAAAAAAGAAAAAAGAAAGAAGCTGACAGCATCTGTGATGGCTAAATTGTGTGCCCCCCAAATTCATATGTTGAAGCCCTAATCCCCAGAACCTCAGAATGTAGCTACATTTGCTGACAGGGCTTTAAAGCGGTGATTAAGTTAAAATGAAGCCTGTAGAGTGGGCCCCAGTCCAATCTTTACAACAAGAGGGATTTGGACACACAAAGAGACACCAGGGATGCACATACACTGAGCAAAGGCCACGTGAGGACACAGGGAGAAGATGCCGTCTACAAGCCAAGGAGAGAGGCCTCAGGAGAAACCAGCCCTCCTCACACCTTGATCTCAGACTCCTAGCCCTCAGAACTGTGAGGACATAAATTTGTTGTTTAAGCCACCTAGTTTGTGTTATTTGTTTTGGCAGCCCTAGCTGACTAATACAGACTGCTCAGATTCTGGGAAGCTAAGGAAAGAGTCTTAGGCACCTGCTTCAAGGGACCAGCAGCTTAGAAATCTCCACAGTTAAGGAAGGAGGGTGTTCTCTGAAGTAGCCACAAAATTGTACCAAGAGATAAAGAAGCAGGTTTCACACCCACCAGGCCCAGCCAGTGGGATGCCAGCTTCCCACAGTGTCAACCGGGTAAGAACTTCCTGCTCCTCTCCCTGCCAGGGGCCAGAATCCCCAGTCAGCCAGATGGAAGCACAAGGGGGGAAGCAAGAAACTGACCACAGACCCCCTTTCCCAGCTCCAGGCCCCACTGGAGGAGGATCCACTGGGAATGAAGTTTGAAGGTCTGGGTTATCGCACAGACCTGGATGTATCAATTACTGACCTGAGACAGTGCTGGAACTAGAAAAGTAACCAGAAGAATCAAGGACCTGCCCTAATTTTCATCCCAGGGCAAGGAAAGAGTGGGGCGCCACAAAAAAATTCAGGGGCAGTGATAGACACAAATAAAGTTGGCTTCCTGAATATACCTGGTGACTCCTGCTTATTTAACATCTGTTCTCCTACATACGTGGCAGCTTAGCCTGTCTCTGGCCAGGTAAGCAATGGCATTCATTGAGCAATTATTATCATTCTAAATTCCTTCCCTGTCACCACTGGACAATTCCATCTTCCTCAAGCTCGGCAAATCTAAGGACGACAGGCAAACCATTTAAGAGCTTCTGCGTTCCTGGAGCTGACAACTCAAGTGCTGATGTCCTACAAAGCCACGGTCAGAACACCACCCTCCATACCTCATGACCCAGAGAAGGAAACTAACTCCAAACCAGCCACAGGGCTGGGCAAGCTTTAGAGTCAGCTCCAGAGAAAACCGAGTTCAAATCCTGACTCTGCCACCTGACAGCTGTGTGACCCTGGGCAAGTTACTTAATATCTCTGTTATTTCAATTTCCTCATCTATAAAATGGAGATGATTAAAGTACCCATCCCATAGAGTTATTACGTGGAATAAATGAGGAAATAGATGCAAAACATTTAGGACCTTGCCTGACACGATAGTTAGCATATACATAGTTACACACAGTTAGCATTATAGGTCAGTGCCCCTCAGAGTGAAACCTTGCAATAACCTCGGTTTATTGTAAGGAACATTACACAAGATGCATGGTGATGCAAAGCACAGATTCTAGAACCAGACTGCCTGGGTTTGAATCAACCAAGAACGGAGAGCGCATTGTATAAGTGTTTGCTATAATTGCTAGCGGTACAGTCAGATACGTACAGTCATACATATACATAGACAACACATAGAATAAGAGCTTAATTCCGACAGCTATTAGTAGAGAACTAGTCTTCTCAACAAACCCACATGGACCCTGAAGTTTCTGGTCACCCAGAGACATCAGAGGCATGGAATGGGGGTCAGAGGGGAAGAGTGCTTCCCTACTCGGGAGGTGGCAAAACTTGACCTCAGTTGCTTTTGCTTCTTTATTTGTTTACCAGCAGACAGTGGCTCTCAAGCAAACAGGGTATCTTGAAAGCAGAAACCCATCCTCCTCGGGCCGGACCTTCAGCCATGATCTCCAGCCCCCGCTCCCCGCCAGCAGCTCTCAGCCTCTCTCCTGTTACCTGGTCTGGTTCCTTCCTCCAGGGCAGGCCCCACCTGGCAGGGGAGAGGAGAGGTACCACGGCCTTTCAGCCTTCCGAGAAGGTGACATTTCCACGGTGCCCAGCTGTCCCTGGGGCTGGCTCTCCACTCGGTTCCCACTGCCCTGGGCCCTGAGGACCAGCGGGGGAGCAGATGGAAAAGATGAAAAGCTGACACCCTCCGCAGGAAATCATTGTTTAACTGATTCCAGGACTGAAAAAAACAAGTGTAACGTTGGAGAAAGGAGAGCAACGTGCCATTCAAGGCCATTGTTACAGCCTCCTCTCTGTGTATCCGGAAACAAAGGGGCCCTCTGTGTGTGAGCACAATGCTGTGTGTTACCAGCCACTTCTGTGTTATTCCTGGGGACAGGAGGATGGGAAACGGGAAACGAGGCCACAGTGCCCTCCTGGGTCTGGTGTGCTCTGGACTTTGCTAACACAGTCACCAGGCCAGTCAGAGCTGGGAGAACAACTTCAGACTCCCAGCCCATGGTGTTCTGCAGTGGGGGCCAGGGGCATCCCGTCAGGAGTGAGCTGGGTCCGTGCTAGTCTTCTAGGCATGGCAAACTGCCAAGTGCCCCTCCCCTCTCCCTCTCCTCTTCTCTTACCAGTTTTCAGAGACTCACCACAAGTTAGAGCTGAAAAGAATCACAGCTATCATCTCTTCAAACACTCCAGCTCTCAGCTTTAATGAGGGGGCACCTGGCCTGGACTGATGCCCGGCCACGTGGCATGTCAGCTGCAGTTGGTAAGGCCAGATGAATCGTTATGTGGTAGTATCCATGGGACCCCCTCACAGGCCAGACACTCCGTTATGATCAAGCTCACAAAGTGAGGCTCCTGCCTTTAAATCCTGGTTCCACCACTAATTACTCATAGATTGCGAGGGTTTTTTTTCTCTGAGCCTTAGTTTTCCCACCTGTAAACTGGGATCATCCTTGGATTACTGTGGGGATTAAATGAGTTAATACATGTAAAATTCATAGAACGTTACTTGGCCTGTAAAAATTGCTCAAGAGGCATGAATGACAAATTAGATGCTCATACCTGCGATTTGCTTAGATTCATGAGGAGAGGGTATGGGGATGGCTGGAAACCCAGGATCTCGAATACCCCAATTCAGCCTTGCCACCTACTATGGCCTCCGTTTGCCCCATTAGGTCCCTCACGGAAGCTGGGCACCAATAAATACCCATTGAGCACCCGAGCCAGTGTTTGGGAGCAGCCAGGCCTCAGCTCCGTGCAACTGTGGCAGCGTGGAAATGTGGCAATGGCATGGCCAGGCCTGTCAGTCTTTAAAGCAACCCAGAAACCTGGATTTTTATGTCAGATTTCCCAATTTTGAAACAGTGTTAGTTTCAAGGCACTGTTAGTGCAAAGCGAGCCTTGAATCATGCAGCTTGTGGTGCCTGGTCTGGACACACAGGGCATTCCCAGGCGAGGGCACGCCTGTCGTTTTCAGATCTACTGGCCTCTGTTTGCCTGCAGCCTCCGGTGAGCTGATCAGGCCACTTCACAGCCCTCCTTGAGTTGGAGCAGGCAGTGTAAGACCAAAAATGATGAGCAGCCCGGTCTCCCTGGATACCTGTCCTCACCTCAGTCCACGAAATGGGGGTGAGGAAAAGGGAAACCAGGGAAATGAGGGGGGCTCTCCCTCAAGGACCATGGTCCCTTGGCCAATCCACCCACTGCTGGCATTCCTCTGATAAAGGGCAGACCGAAGGCTTAAGCCCCCATAATCTCCATCAGTCACCTCCAATGAACGTAAGTATAGGTCTAAGTGACCAAAAGTGCTTACCGTGCAAACGCAACTTCAAAACAAGACTGCTTATAATGAGATACCACTTCACACCTACTAGGATGGTATCATCAAAAAGACAGATAATAACAAGTGTTGGTAAGGATGTGGGAAATTGGAACCCGCAGACGTTGCTGATGGGAATGTAAAATGGTGTGACCATGTTGGGAAACAGTCTGGCAAGTCTTCAAAAAGTTAAACACAGAGTTACCATATGACCCAGCAATTTCGCTCCTGGGTATATACCCCAAGAGAAATGAAAACATAAATCTACACAAAAGCTTGTCTGAGGGTGTTCACAGCAGCATTATTCACAATAGCCAAAAGGCAGAAACAACCCAAATATCCATCAAATGATGAATGGATACGCAAACTGTGGCGTTTCCACACAATGGAAATTACTCAACAGTCAGAAGGAATGACGTACTGACACAGGCCATAAGAACATTAGGACAGCCCAGGAAAACATTAGGCTGAGTGGAAGAAATTAATTAAAAGACCACATTTCATAAGATTCCATTTACATGAAATGTCCAGAAATAGGCAAATCTATAGATATAGAAAAGAGATTAAAAGTTGCCTAGGGCTGGGTGTGATGAAGAGAGTTGGCAGGATGGTAGCTAAAGGGTATAGTTTTTCTTTTGGGGGTGATAAAATATGTTCTAAAAGTGGTTATGGTTACATAACTCTGTGAATACACTGAAATCCATTGAATTGTTACACTGTAAGTGGGTAAATTGTATATGTTTTTGTAATGTAATATGAATTACATCTCAGCAAAGTCATTACCAAAGAAAGAACCTCAAAACTAAGATTGCTGCCCTTAATTACCTTCTATTAAAAAGAAACTCTTTATCCACGTCACTCTTTTCACCATAGCCCCACTGGAGAAGACAGGACAAGAGCTCTAAAAGGATGGTTTCCTCAAAGGCACAGGGCTCAAACGAGGGTAACCAACTAGCTTGGTTTACCCAGGACTATCCCACTGTTGGCATGGAAAGTCCCCTGTCCCGGGCAAACTGAGATGGTTGGTTGATCACCCTAATGCCAACTCTTTCCGGGAGCACTGGATAGCTCTACCCTTCAGTGCTGCCAATGGCTAGAACCAAGTCTCGATATAAATAATCCATCCCCATTTTGGGTACAAGTCATCCCTGAGCTCCCTCTAATGGTCAAACGTATTTTTATTATTGTTGCTCCTAACTTACAGATGAGGAAACTGAGGTTCAGCGATGAAATAACTCACCAGAAGTACACAGGAGCCAGAAATTGAACCTTGATCTTTTTCCAAAGCCCAAGTTACGCCTTCCACTCATCATCTTTTCTCTTACCATACCACTGGGTTGATTGTCCAAGAATACCATTAGATTTTTCTTGCCTCCTGGAGAAGGTAGTCAGACATCCAGACAGAAGAAGCATGAGTTTTCAGCTATAGCAAGACAAGGAGACATGTAGAGCTTGGTGGTTAACAGCACAGACTCTGGAACCGAACTGCTCAAGTTTGAACCTGGGCTCTGCCAAAATTTTAGCTGTGTGACCTTGGACAAGTTACTTAACTTCTCTGTGCCTCAGTTTTCCCATATGTAAAATGGGAAAATTATAGTACTGTGTGTGTGTGTGTGTGTGTGTGTGTGTGTGTGAATCACACAGGATTGTTATGGGAAGTAAATAAATCATTAAGTGTAAGAGCCTTAAAATGGAGTGTGGTATATTTATTAAATAAATCTATTTAATACATTTATTTAATAATACAAATTTATTAAATAAATGAAAGCAAGCACAGATCCATATACTCAGAATTGGAAAGAAATCAGACTAGGCCTAACAAAAACCAGGTAGTGAGACCAAATCATGGAAATTAACATTCTGTTCTGTTCTTTCCCACATAAATGTTTATGGATGAGGAATTGCTGGAAGCTCTCCAGGCCATAGACAAACCTTTAGATGCAACATGGCAGTGGCAATGCGGGCAGTCCTAGAACAATGGGATGACCTGATGCAGGGCTGCAGGCCCTGCCTGGCACTGATGGAGCCCAGGGTTTCCTCTCCTTTCATGCCTGCCCTCAAGGGCAAGGAGAGCTGGGTACCCTCCCACTGGGGCAGGTAGGTATGATCAACAGCATTTTTTTGATCAACATCAGCTTCAGTTGAAGTTCAAGAGGCTCAGAGAATTTTCAAGAATTTGTTCAAGGTTAAGTTAATAACATGTAGAGTTACATGTGGGATTCAAACTTAGGTTGAATTCTAAAGCCCCTATGCTTTTCTGCCTACATGAAATAGTTATTATTGCTCTGTAACAAATTACCTCAAAGCTTAGCAACTTAAAACCATGAACACTCATAATCACACAGTTTTTGAAGACCAGAGAGCCAGGAGTGTTTTAGCTGGGTGGTTCTGCCTCAGAATCTCTCATGAGGTTGTAGTCAAGATGTTGGCCAAGGCTACTGTCATCTCAAGGCTCTACCAGGGCTGAAGAATCTGCTTCCAAACTCAGTAATGGGGCCGTTGGCAGGCCTTAGTTTCTTGCTGGCTATTGGCCGGAGGCTTCAGTTTTTCACCACATGGACCTCTCTAGAGGACTGTTCCTAACATGGCAGCTTGTTTTCCCTGGAGCAAGAGATTCAAGAAAAAGAGAGCAGGCGAAAGAGAGTACCCAGAAGCTGCAGTTAACTAATTGCAAAAGTTAAACTAATTAGTTTACAACTAATCTTAGATGTGACATACCACCACTTCTGCCAGCTGCTATTGGTCACAGAGACTAATCCTGGCACAACAAGGGAGGGGACGATACAAGGATGTGAGTACCAGGAGGCAGGGGTCACTGGGAACCATCTTGGAGGCTGGTGACCACTCTGCCCATCTTTCCAAAGTAAGACAAGAAGGCACAGACCTGCAAATAATAAGGTAATATCCCTGCAGAAAAGTCACAGAAAGTAATTTTAGTCTAACCACTTTTGAGGGGTTTTTGTTTATTTAAGAAAACATTTACACCTACTAGAGAATGGACTTGAGGATATGGGGAGGGGGAAGGGTAAGCTGTGACAAAGTGAAAGAGTGGCATGGACATATTATACACTACCAAACGTAAAATAGATAGCTAGTGGGAAGCAGCCGCATGGCACAGGGAGATCAGCTCGGTGCTTTGTGACCACCTAGAGGGGTGGGATAGGGAGGGTGGGAGGGAGGGAGACGCAAGAGGGAGGGGATATGGGAACATATGTATATGTATAATTGATTCACTTTGTTACAAAGCAGAAACAAACACACCATTGTAAAGCAATTATACTCCAATAAAGATGTTAAAAAAAAAAAAGAAAACATTTACTTCAATCAAGGCACTGGGCTGGCCCTATGAATACAGGCAGGAGCAACCCTACGGCTTACAGGGACTTATGGCAGAAAACAAGAATCAAGCCATGTGGTCCTGGAAGAAGAGAAGAGGGAGAGGCCAAGAAAGAGAGCTGGGATCAGGACTTCAGGACAAGGTGGGTCTAAAGTCTTCTAGTCCAGATATGGGTTCATCCTCGGACAACCTGGGTTTATTTTCCTGGGGGGCTGGACAACATCCTCACAGAAAATGGGAGAGAGAAAAGAAGGGGAAGGAGTAGGAGGCAGAAAAACAAATGACCAATTCCCGGACTCGCACAATTAGACATTCTTTCTGTAGCTTGAATTTATCAGAGTCTGTTTCAAGCCAAATTTTGCTAAGGAACTGGGTATGGAAAAAGAAAGAACCAACTAGATCCTAAAGATGCATAGGGGAAATGTCAGAGGCTGGGGTTAGAAGGCAGAGGAGATAGGTTCCGTAAAACCAAGTTCCAGGACTTTACAGTTTGAGTCTGTTCCGAGGTAGGACCTCTGATCACTGGGCAAATCAGAGTCCTGGATTGCTCACTCAAAACCATCTTTACATTCATTATATTTACCTTGTTGAATAAATGAATTAAATCATTTCCATGAACTACCCCTCCCATCCCCACTATAGGTGTCAGAGGAACCTAGCTAGGTAATATCTTTCATTGGATTCCCTTTCTACTCTTTGTCCCAAACACTTCCTCACCTGCTCATCAAAACCGATCTCCCCTTGGACTAGAGAAAGTCATCAACACCCTTTCCTCATCTGGATAAGGTTAATAATACCAGCTCCTACCTACCCCAGAGACACAAAGAAAACGGTACACATAAAATCAATTTTACATTCTTCAAGACAGGCGGGGTTGGGGGTAAATTCCAAGAATTGCAATGATGTGCACAGCTACTTTAATTCTAAGAGGCCAGGTACGAAGATCACTCCAGAACAGCTAAGGCGCTTGTCAAGCCTGCAAATGCATTCCCCAAATTAGCCAGCCCACCCACGAGTCAAGAGAAAATCAGTTTCCCCTGCCCTGGTAAGTAGCCAAGCCAAGCCAAGCCAAGCCAATTTCCTCCCCCGAAAACCATCCAGCACCCGCGTCCTCCAAACCCCACGGTCCTAGAGTCCCCGCGCTGAGCTATCCAGCCTCCGCGCCCTACTCGGCTCCTCCCCATCCCGTAGTGCCAAGAGCCAGGCAGCTCCCGCCACCCTAAAGGACTACAGCCCCCGGCATGCCCCGCGCTGCTGTCGGAGTCTCCCGGCCGCGCTTCTCCGCGTAGCTAGGTCACGTGACTCGGGGAAGATGGCCGCGCTGACGGCGGAGGTCTTTGCAGCTCTCCAGAGCCTACTGAAGGTAAATGAGAGGGGTGGGGACAGCGCGAGGCAGGCCTTTGTCTCCGAGACTTTGCACAGAGCAGGAATTGGGAATAAATGGACCCCGATTTGGAGCCACGACGCTGCCGCTGCCTCTCACTGTGACTCCTAGCAGGTTGTTGCGCTTTTCCGAGCTTTTTGAAAGTACGAACAAAATTAATACCATTTTGACAGGATAGTGAGGAAACAAGACAATGGACCTGAAGGCGCTGTACAAATGTTCCCTACTAATAGCTTCGGGGGCTGGCTTTCGGGGTTGGTGCGTTGGGGTAGTAATCTCTAGATCCGCGTTGCCAGTTCCCCATTTCATCCCGCAGCCCATCTGCGCTCTCCAGTTCTCTCCTCTGCGTCCGCCCCCTGAGTCAAGTGTGCGCTCTATATTCTCCTGAGTCCTGGGTTTGTTTGTTTGTTTTGCGGTACGCGGGACTCTTCCGTTGCGGAGCACAGGCTCCGGACGCGCAGGCTCGGTGGCCGTGGCTCACGGGCCCTGCCGCTCCGCGGCATGTGGGATCTTCCCGGACCGGGGCACGAACCCGTGTCCCCTGCATCGGCAGGCAGACTCTCAACTACTGCGCCACCAGGGAAGCCCTCCTGGGTTTTTCTTATTTGCTGTGACCTGTGTGAGGGCCAAAACACTCTGCTGACAATCATTTGAGAAATTGTGAGGATGGAAGGTATGTATTTCATATGGCTTTGTAGGAGACTGGAATTTTTTGCTTAATTTATGACTTTCCCTATAGAAGAAGCGGCGGCTTTATCGTCCTTCGTAGAACTTGTTACTAGATGATATTATGCACCTGGTTGCCTGTTGTCTCCCTTTCTCACAAGAACGTGAGATACACGAGGGACCTTGTTTTTAAAAAGAACTCCAGACGGGGCTTCCCTGGTGGTGCAGTGGTTGAGAATCCACCTGCCAGTGCAGGGGACACGGGTTCGAGCCCTGGTCTGGGAAGATCCCACATGCCGCGGAATAACTGGACCCTTGAGCCACAACTACTGAGCCTGCGCGTCTGGAGCCTGTGCTCCGCAACGAGAGGCCGCGACAGTGAGAGGCCCGCGCACCGCAATGAAGAGTGGCCCCCGCTCGCCACAACTAGAGAAAGCCCTCGCACAGAAACGAAGACCCAACACAACCAAAAATTAATTAATTAATTAATTTAAAAAAAAAAACTCCAGACGAAGAGGGTTGAGTTGATTACACTCAGCAGTTCATGGCACAGCATCATCATTGGTCCACACAATGGTCCTTCTTTTGTTTTAACCGCCTCCCCAGTGTTCACTTGTATTCTCCAGTCTCTACAGGCATCTACTCTGTTATTCACAAATGTATGCGTAACAAGCGTATCCTCCACACCTGGCATACAGCATGTGCTCAATAAATAGCTGTTCTATGAATTAATAAATGTAGTAAAGCTGGAACTGGAAACCTAGAGCTCTCAACTCCCAACCCAGTGCCTTTTCACCCTTACTGTGGCTGCTCTACCCACAGCCTCCACCCCAACCCCTCTTCATTCTATGGGCTTTTTTCCTTTAATACACTTATAAAAATCATTATTAATGTGTAACACACATACAAAAGAAGTGCACAGATTATAAGTGCACCTTTTAATGATTTATTACCACAACCACAGTCAAACAATGAAATGTTACCATTACGGCAGAAGTCTCTCTGTTTTCCCTTCGTTATTTCCCTCACTCTGCTCCCCAACAGTAACCACTATCTTTACTTCTAATATGTCAATTTAATATTGCTCACATTTGAACTTCACATAAATGGAATAATAGGGCATATTTTTGTGTGTGTGTCTGGCTTCTTTTGTTTGCTATTATGTAGCAGTAGTTCGTTCATTTGCATTCCTATTGTCCTATGTACTTTCTTTTTAAAAAAAATTACATAAACTTTTAATTTTGAGATATAGGTTTACAGGCAGTTGCAAGAAACAATACAGAAAGATCCCATTTATCCATTACTCAGTTTCCCCCAATGGTAACATCTTGCAAAACCATAGTATGATATCACAACCAGGATATGGACATTGATAGTCAAGATTCTCAACATTTTCCAACACCACAGTGTTCTTCATGTTGCCCTTTTATAGCCACACCCCCTTCCCCTCTGCCCTCACCCCTTTTGTAACCTCTGGTATTCACCAATTTGTTCTTCATTTCTGTAATTTTGTCATTTCAAGAATGTTATATAAGTGAGGGACTTCCCCAGTGGCGCAGTGGTTAAGAATCCGCCTGCCAGTGCAGGGGGCACGGGTTCAGTCCTTGGTCTGGGAAGATTCCACATGCTGCAGAGCACCTCAGCTCGTGCACCACAACTACTGAGCCTGTGCTCTAGAGCCTGCGAGCCACAACTCCTGAGCCCACGTACCACAACTACTGAAACCCATGCACCTAGAGCCCGTGCTCCGCAACAAGAGAAGCCACCGCAGTGAGAATCCCGTGCACCACAAGGAAGAATAGACCCCGCTCCCTGCAACTAAAAGTCCACGCACAGCAACGAAGACCCAACACAGCCAAAAACAAAAATACTATAAAATAAAATCAGTTGTTTCTATACACAAACAATGAAACATTCAAAAAAAAAAGTTATATAAGTGAAATCATATAATATGTAACCTTTTGGGACTGGCTTTTTTCACTGAGCCCAATTTTCTGGAGCCATGTTATGTGTTTTAATAGTTCTTTCCTTTTTATTGCTAAGTAGTATTCTATGGTATGACATCTACATTGTTTCCAGTTTTTTGCTATTACAAGTAAACCTGCTATAAACATTTGTAGACAGATTTCTGTATGAACGTAAGTCTTTATTTCTCTGAAATGAATGCCCAGGGGTACAGTTCTGGATCATTTGGTAGTTACACGTTTAGGGTTTTGTTGTTGTTTTTATGAAGCTGCCAGACTGATTTCCAGAGTGGCTGTACTACTTTACATTCCCAACAGCAATGCACGAACGGTCCAGTTTCTCCCCATCCTCGCCAGCATTTATTGGCATCACTATATTTTATTTGAGCTATTCTGATAGGTGTGTATTTATATCTCATTGTGGTTTTAATCCAGAGTTCCCTAATGGTTAATGATGTTGGACATCTTTTCATGTGCTTGTTTACCATCTGTGTATCTTCTTCAGCAGAATATTGCTTTATGTCTTTTGCTCATATTCTAATTTCATTGTTTGCTTTTTTACTTTTGCATTTCTTTATATATTCTAGATAGTGGTCCTTTGTCAGATATGTGGTTTGCACATAGTCCTTCCTAGTATTTAACTGTCTTTTCATCCTCTTCACAAAGGTGTATTAATTTGCTAGGTCTGCTGTAACAACGTACTACAGACTTGGTGGCTGACACAACAGAAATGTATTGTGTCCCAGTTCTGGAGGCCAGAAGTCTGAGATCAAGGTGTCAGCCAAGTTGGTTCCTTCTGAGGGCTTTGAGGGACAAATTGTTCTGTGCCTCTCTCCTAACTTCTGGTGGTTTCTGGTGATATGTAGTGTATCTTGGCTTGTAGATCTCTGCATTGATCTTCATATGAAGTTCTCCCTGTTTGCATCTTTGTGTCTAAACTATCCCTTTTAATTAGGACATTGGTCATATTGGATTAGGGTCCACCCTATGACCTCATCTTTATGTTTTTTGTCATATATTTTTATATGACTATTTATAGTCATATAAATATGACTGTATCTGCAATAATCCTATTTCTAAATGAGATCACATTTTCAGATAGTGGGGGTTATGACTTCAATATATGACTTTTAGGGTGGACACAGTTCAACCCATAACAGGATCTTTAGCAGAGCAAAAAATGTTTTAATTTTGATGAAATACAGTTTTTCAAAAATTTTTCCTTTTATGAACTGTGATTTTTTTAATGAATTACGCTTTTGGTGTAAAGTTTAAGAACTCTTTGTGAAGCCATAGCTCTCCAAATTTTCCCCTCTTTTTATCTAAAAGTTTTATAGTTTACATTTGTATAACATTTTAAAAATATTTATTTTATTTTTGGCTGCGTTGGGTCTTCGTTGCTGCGCGCAGGCTTTCTCTAGTTGCGGCGAGTGGGGGCTACTCTTCTTCGCGGTGCGTGGGCTTCTCATTGCGGTGGCTTCTCTTGTTAAGGAGCATGGGCTCTAGGCACGCGGGCTTCAGTAGTTGTGGCTCGCGGGCTCTAGAGTGCAGGCTCAGTAGTTGTGGCGCACAGGCTTAGTTGCTCTGCGGCATGTGGGATCTTCCCAGACCAGGGCTCTAACCTGTGTCCCCTGCATTGGCAGGCGGATTCTTAACCACTGTGCCACCAGGGAAGTCCCTACATTTATATAACATTTAAGTCCATGATTGATTTTGCATTAATTTTGTATAAGGTGTGTGGAAAAGTTTGAGAATTTTTTTTTTTGGCCTGTGAATGTCCCCTTGTTCCAATATCATTTGTTGAAAAGGGCTTTCTTTCCTCCATTGAATTGCTTTTGCAACTTTGTCAAGAATCAATTGGGCATATTTACTGGGTCTACTTCAGGGTTCTTTAGTTTGTTCCATTGATCTATTTGTTTATCCCTCTGAGAATACCATACAGTCTTGATTATTGTAGCTATATAATGTCTTGAAATCAGATAGATGGATTCCTCCTACTTCATTCTTTATCAGAATTGTTTTAGCTATTCTAGTTTCTTTGCCTTCCTGTATAAATTTTAGAATGATCTTGGATATATCTTAAAAAAAAAAACTTGCTGAGATTTTCATAGGAATTGGGTTAAATCTGTACATCATTTAGGAGCAAATTGATGTCTTAATGTGTTGGATCATCCAATCCATGATCATGATGTGTCTCCCCATTGATTTAGATCCTTGATTTCTTTTATCTGTATTGTATAATTTTCAGTATACAAGTCCTGTACATGTTTTGTTAGATTTATACCTAAGTATTTCTCTCTTTTTTTTTTGAGCAATTGCAAATGATACTGTACTTTTAATTCCAGTGTCCACATGTTCATTGCTAGTGTGTAGAAATACATCTGATTTTAGTAGGTGTATCTTGGATCTGCAAACTGCTGAACTCACTTATTCTAATAATTTTTTTGTACATTTCTTGGGACTTTCTCATAGACAGTCATGTCCCTGCACATAGGGACAGTTTTATTTCTTCCTTTCTGATCTGCAGACCTTTTATTTCTTTCTCTTGCCTTATTTCAGTGGCTAGAATTTTCAGCACAATGTGGAATAACAGTGGTGAGAGCCCACATCCTTGCCTTGTTCCCAACTTTAGTCTTTCATCATTAAGTATGTTTTCTCTAGGTTTTTTGGTAGATGCTCTATGTCAAGTTATGGAAGTTCCCCTCTATTCCTAATTTTATGAGAGTTTTCATCAAGAATGGATGTTGAATTTTGTCAACTGCTCTTTCTGCATTGATTGATATCCAGTGATTTTCTCCTTGAGCCTGGTAATATGGTGGATCACATAGATTTTCAAATACTGAACTGGCCTAGCATCCCTGGAATAAATTCCACCTAGTTATAGTGAATAATCCTTTTTATATATTGCTGAATTCTGTTTGTTAGTATGTTAAGGATCTTTGCCTCTATTTTTATGAGGGACATTGGTCTGTAGTTGTTTTTTTGTTTTGTTTTATACAGTCTCTGTCTGATTTGGGTATCAGGGTAATCCTAGCTTTGTGAAATGAATTGGGAAGTGTTTCCTCCTTTTCTGTTTTCTAGAAGAGATTGTGTAGAATTAGTTAATTCTTTCTTTAAATGTGTGTTAGAATTCTCTGGTGAAACCATCTGGGTCTGGTGATTTCTTTTCTGGGGGTTTTAAAATTACAAATTCTATTTCCTTAACAGTTATAGCACTACTCACGTTTTCAATTTTATATTGGGAGAGTTATGGTAGTTTGTGTTTTTCGAGAAATTGATCCACTTCATTTAAACTGTCACATTTGTGTGTATAGAGTTGCTTGTAGTTATTCTCTTATTTTCTTTTTGAAATCTGCAGAGCCTGTAGTGATATGCCCTGCTTCATTCCTGATATTGGTAATTTGTGTCTCCTTTCTTTTTAATTTTGTCAGTCTTGCTAAAAGTTTGTTAATTTTATTGATATTTTCGAAGAACTAGTTCTTTGTTCCATTGATTTCTCCTTTTTTATGTTTTCAGTTTCTTTGGTGTCTGCCCTTTGTTGTTTCCTTCCTTATTCCTTTGGGTTTATTATGCTCTTGTTTTTCTAGGTTCTTGAGATGAGGACTTAGATTATTTATTTGAGACTTCTCCTCTTTTCTATTTATGCATTTAATGCTGTAAATTTCCCTCTCAGCACCATCTTGGCCGTATTCCCAGAATTTTGGTGTTGTTTTTCATTTTCATTCATTCAGTGTAATTTTTTTAACTTTCCTTTTAATCTGTGGATTATTTAGAAGTGTGTTGTTTAAGTTTCCAAATGTTTGGACATGTTCTTGTTATCTTATTGATTTCTAATGTGATTCCATTGTGATCACTGAGAACAAACTCTGTATGATTTAGTTCTTTTAAGTTTGTTAAGGTTTGTTTCTTGGCTCAGAATATCCTCTATCTGGTATGTGTTCAGTGAGCTTTTGAAAAGAGTGTGTATTCTGTTGTTACTGGGTAGTGTTCCATAAATGTCAATTAGATTGATTGATGGTGTTGTGGAGTTCTTCTGTGTCCTTGTTGAATCCTGTCTAGTTGTTCTATCAATTGTTGAAAGAGGGGTGTTGAAGACTCCAACTGTATTTATAGATTTGTCGATTTCTCCTTTCAGTTCTGTTTGGTTTTGCTTCACATATTTTGCAGCTCTCTTGCTGAGGGCATGCACATTCAGGATGTCTTCTGGTCGACAGAAGCTTTTACCTTTACCTAATGTCCCTCTCTGTCTCTGGTAATTTTCTCTGCTGTGAAGTCTACTTTATCTGATATTAAAGTAGCCACCCTTGCTTTCCTGATTAATGTTTGCATGATCTATCTTTTTCCATTCTTTTCCTTTTAATCTGTCTCTGTCATTATGTTTGAAGGGAGTTTCTTGTAGATAGCATTTAACTGAATCATATTTTTTAATCCACTCAGCCAATTTCTCTTTTAATTGGTATATTTAGACCACTTACAGCCAATGTAATTATTGAAATATTAGAACTTAAGTTTGCCATTTTATTTTTTGTTTTCTATTTGTTCTTTTATTTTTTGTTCTTTACTTTTACTGCCTTCCTGTGAGTTATTTGATCAATTGAACATTTTTTGGAATTCCATTTTGATTTATCTGTAGTGTTTTAAAATTCATTTCTCTTTATCACTCTTATAGTGGTTGTTCAACTTATTACATTTATTTACTATAACATCACAATCTCAGTGACATATCAGTGTCATCATTTTACCAGTTAGAGTGAAGTCATCCCTTTATAGTCCTACCCTTATTTATAATATAATTGTCTTAAATATTTCCTCTATATACATTTACAGCCACATCGGACAGTGGCTTTTCTTTTTGTTCATATATCCCAGACTTCGAGCTGAAGAAGGGGGCCACCCAGAACGCCAGTGGGTGAAAACAAACTCCAACAAATACTTGCTCTCTCTAGCCAAAGACCAAGAAAGGGGCGGCTTAGGAAGACAGAAGACTTTTAGACAATAACTGCTCTACTCCACCAAAACACCACTGAAAAAACTGTGTCCCCACTCCACTGTACATCAACAAAGTCTGAGAGCGAACACCCCCATCAGGGCGGTGTCAGAGGAGGTCAAGTAGGGAGCTGGACCTCCATCCCCACGAGCTGGTAACAAGTTCCACCACCCCACAGTATTAGTGGAAACTACTGGAGCCAGAACTTCCACCCCTGCCCAGTAGCTACAAGGAACCCCTACTTTTGGGTGTGAGCAGGAACCAAGTAGGGGAGCTGGACTTCTGTCTTCATTTGGTAGTAATGAAGCAACAACCCCCAGCCCTACCGTGCTCGTCCTGCCGCCTGAGCAGTGTCAGAGAAAGCCAGCTAAAATAGAAGATTTAAATAAGTTCCAGAGGCTCAGAACGTAATATGGCCATGTCATTCCTTTGTCATGAGGTCCCTAGCAGGTCTGTCTTCTCTTCTCCCCTTTAAGAGTCGTCTTACATTTGTTTTGTATAAAGTGCCCAGGGAATGTAGTTGTGTTTAGCAGGAAAAATAGGGAAAAGTACATCTATGTCATCTTCACAGAACTGGAAGTGTCCTATGCACCTCTTAGGTGTCACACCATGACGGAGACAGTATTACGTTCTAAAAAAAATGTATTTTCAGAGTCTGAGTTTGTTGCTTGTTTTGTTTTTTTCCAGGCCTCCTCGAAAGATGTTGTCAGACAGCTGTGCCAAGAGAGCTTTTCCAGTTCAGCCCTTGGCTCGAAAAAGCTCTTGGATGTTACGTGTTCCAGCTTGTCTGTGACCCAGGAGGAGGCAAAACAAGTAAGTGGGGTCAGAAATGACCTCTGGCCGCTGGCTTCGCGGCTCATTAGTCTCTTCCTTGACTTCCCAGTTGTTGCCACGTCCAAGAGAATTTTTCCCCTGAAGTGTCTGTTGACGTTATAGCAAACTTAAAATAGATGCTTTTTTCTTTTTTAATGTTAGTGAACTTAAAAGCCATTGTCTTTGAACCTTCACTTCCTTGTGATAAGTGAGGCGTGGATGGGAAAAGTATACCCAGAGTCGGAGCTCCTGACCATTTCCTCTTCAGACTTGTCACCTAGACATGGACAAGAGCCAACCTTGCTATGATTTTCTTTCCCAACCTGTAACTTAATAGTGCTGATGAATTGTTGGCTGGATAGCTTAGGCAGACTTTTCAGGGATGGTTGGGCAGAAACTCTGAGGCCTGAGTATGATTAGGGAGGATGTACTGCTGGACCTCACCTGATCTCAGGTGGCCAAGAGGACAAGGATGGTTATGTAGCACTCACAGCCTTATCTTTCCATGGCAGCTGTGTTTCCAAAACAGTAATTCATCCAAGCAGACCTATGTTGTTGTTGTTATTTTTTAATCTGGAGCTTGGCTCATTGAAGTGAGAGGCAGCAGCAAGGTTATGAAAGTGAGTTGGAGTCTTAGTTTGGGTTCCTCAAAAGTAGACCCTGAGGCAACGACCTGGCTGCTGGTAGTTACTTGGGAGGTGATTCCAGAAAGCATAAAGGAGGGAGTGAGGAAAATCAGACCGGGAAGAGAGACAAGCCAGGAGAAGGATATGTTAGGGAGCGGTCAGTGCTGCGGGGTCTGCAGTTGGGATCCTGTAAGAAACCATGTGGGTAAATGCCCCAGCACTGTCATCCTGGAAGGCAGGGAGGGTGGGGCGTTTATCCACTCACTCCCACCCTTCACCAGTAGAGGCTTACTGTCCCCTCGCCTCTGGGTTGTGTTTTTTTGAGCTGAGCAACCTCCCGTGGCATCCGGGGAAGTCCTAAAGCGGAGAAAGTTACCTCCAGAGTCCTGTTCTGTTCCGCTGAGCAGCAGATTCACTTGGAAGGACACAGGGTAGAACCCAGCGTCCTAGCGGGGCAGCGCCAGGCATTCCTTCCACAGGGAGGTCCGCGCAGCCGGCCTGGAGCTGTTTGTTTGCCTGGCTCGCCCCACCAGGTGACAGCCTAGGGGCGAGGACGGGACAGTCCAGCCAGCCTGGATGAGAAGCCCCAACTCCCCAGGAGCCAGGAGCTGTGCCAGCGATTCAGGAAGCACGGCTTTGGGTGCTGGCACAGACGGCGCAGCCACACTCAGGGAAGCCCAAGCCGCGGGCCCCGGTGTTTCTGCAGCCCTCGCGGTCCAGAGGCAGGGGGCTGGCGCGGCGTTGTCTAGTGACACCGCTGACTTTCCGCTTCTCTCACATTAAGAGGGGAACAGGCTAGAGAGTTAGCTTAAGGTCAGAGTCCGTGCACAGGGAAGGGGATTTATTAACCCTTTGCCCACAAGCAGAGACTTTCTGGCAGGTTGACAGCATCCTCGGTCAGGCAGCTACATGTCTTCTAAGCAACAGCTGAGCTTGGAGGTGGGCCGAGGCGCGTGAGCATCAGCGTCTGCACCAGGGGCCTCCGGACTCCTGGGATTCAGCTTGAATGACGGTGGCGGTTTGTGGCAGGCCCTCTTCCCAGCAGGGGAGATAGAGCCCTGTCCCCTGTCCCCCTGCCCCTCACCGCCCAGGGCTCCCCGTCTGTCCTGCAGCTGCTCCAGGCTCTGCACCGCCTCACCAGGCTAGTGGTGTTCCGTGACCTGTCCTCCGCCGAGGCAGTTCTGGCACTCTTTCCTGAAAATTTCCACCAAAACCTCAAAAACCTGCTGACAAAAATCATCCTAGAACACGCGTAAGTGCTTATTTCTTGGGAGTTTCTTGTAATGCTTGTATCTTTTATTCCTGTTCTGGAAAAAATATGCTTATTCTTGAAAAGCAAGCACAGGTAAGCAAAAAGAAGGAAACCGTAATCCCACCACCCAGAGGGTTAGTAGTGTTAATTCCTTAACGGGAAACCTTTTAAGACTGGTTTATTTTTTCCATTTACACATAGAGGGTTGGTTTTGCTTTTGTTTTTAACACAATGGGATCATGCCGTTTTATAACTTGCTTGTTTTCATTTAATAGAATTAACATTAATGATATTTCAGGTCGATAAATATTTACCTTCAGTATCATTCTTAATGGGTAAATATATTCCATTACATGAAGAAATTATGTGTAATTTAGTTAATAAATTCCTTAGGGTTGGACATTTAGGCTATTGGCAGTTTTCACTGCAGTGAACAATTTATTGTGGAACCTTTGCCCACATTGTGCTTCATTATTTCCTTACTGGTAAATGGTGGTATTGAGGCTTTGGCTTTTTATTATCAAGTCTGCCATCGGAAAGATTGCACCAACTACTCCTCCACCAGGAGGACGTTGATGTGCCACTCTCCCGACACCATCACCAGCACTGAGGGTGTTTTGTTTTGTTTTTTTACTTTTGATTCCCAGTTTCACAAATGGCAAATGGTACCTCATTTCAGTTTATATCTTTGGTACTAGTGATGTCAAATATCTTTTTCATGTTATTGGTCACTTTTATTCTTTTGTGAATTTTCTGTACATTTTCTAGCTGGGCAGATCCTTTTAGACGCATACAATTCAAGCAGAACTGATTAACTCCTGGTTAGCAGCAGGCTTGAAGAGACCTCTCTGATAGTAATACCTGATAATGCTTACTTCCCAAGGGTTTTGTTGTTTATTTAGAAACTTTCTCTTGCGTGACCACAGTTTACTATGACTCTGCTCAGCATCTCACTATGGCGTGACTTGTGTAGCATCAGACACGTCTGTTAGTGTTTGCATAAGACACGTCTTATGTGTTTGCATAAGATGCCATACTTTGCATAGTAGATGCTCAGTAAAAAGAGGATAAGTTGACCTTTTCTGCTTTGTCTCTGAGAACAATAGCACAGTTACAGTGCATTTAGCCTTTTCTTTTCCTAAGCCATGAAAACTAACAGCATCTATGGCCTTAACATCACTCAGTTCTGTAAAACAAGCAAACAAAAAACTGCTCCTTGGAGGGAGGCATTTCTGTGGTCCTTTCCTGTCAGGAGGTGATTATAGGTTTTAAGATCACAGAAGGAGCAGAGGCCCAGGCCCATGGGCCTCATTATCAGAAGACTCAATTCGCATCCCTTTTCCATTATATTTTTCTTATCTTTCCGTCTTACACAGATCTACTTGGAGAGCTGAAGCCCAAACAAATCAGAGTGAGTACCAAGAAACCTGCCTCCTCCTCCTTCCGCCTCCTCCCCAGCCCCAGCCCTAAATCTACCAGAGTTTTTAACTAAAGTCAAAGTGAATTAACCTAATCCCAAACCGAATAGTGTTTGTTATGTATTTCTTTTTAATTCCACTTTTTAATTTTTTTTCTGGCTATAAACCTAGTATAATAGAGGCATGTTGTTAAAAAACAAACAGTTATCCTAAGCAGAAAGTGAAGTACTTAAAATAACTATTTCCATCGGAAAACAAATTAACCATAATTGAAATTAGTGGGAAAGGTTGAATAAAAGTGGGTGTTTGATAAACAGCCACTAAACTCACTCTGAGCCGGTCACAGTGCCACAGACTCTACCTGCATTAACTCATTCAGTCCTCCCAACAGCCCTGTGAGCTAGGCCGAGATCATCCCCATTTTATAGGTGAGCAAACAGAGGCTCAGAGGTTAGACAGGTGGTAGAGCACACGTTCAAGCCAAGTCTGTGTGTCTCTCAAACAAAAGCTCTCTCCGCTATTCTCAAAGCTACACATTGCCTAAGACTCTGGCCACAGCCTCCTCTTCTCCACCTGCGTCTTCCTCATCCTGTCTGGACATCTGGAGGGTTGGGTGTTCAGGCAGAAGCCTGGAGGTGCTGACCACCACGAATCCGCACTAAGTGCAGGGGCCACGATCAGTGGTAAGGAAGACCTAGGGCTCGCTGTGGGGTCTTGGGCCCTGTCTGTCTGTCTCCCTCAGAGGCTTGCTGTGGGGATCACATGCATTACCCACGTGCAGCCCTTGGAGCTGCCTGTCGTCGAGGAAAGGCTTAGTAACGCAGGTGGCGTGAGCACTGAGCCGAGCTGTCCCCACACAGTCTCTCTGCCGCGCCTGGTCGACCTGGACTGGAGGGTGGACATCAAAACCTCCTCAGACAGCATCAGCCGCGTGGCCATCCCTACCTGCCTGCTCCAGATGAAGGTACGTCCACTGTCATGCTCACCAGAAGGGAAGGAGGGGCAGCAGGGACTTGGCGCCCCTGCGGGCCAGCAAAAATGCCAGACTCCAAGTTTTAGGATCTCCAACCCCATAAATAAAAAAAATTTAGCACCCCCAAAATGCAGTGTTTATTTAGAAAGTATATGTGTATTAACATAGTGCAGTCATAATAAAACATATACCGAAACTAGAAATTTCAAAACAAGACAAACACAAAATATAACTTTACAAAATAATTTGCTGATACCCAAAGGTTGTCTTAGACACTTACCGGAAGGTTTGGCTTTAACAATAGAAGCACGCACTCGGATTTCCAATTGCCGCCTTGAGAATTTTGGTGTACTTTTCCAAATTCTTCCAATCTTAGGAGGCTGTTGCCATTTGTACTGTGCTGAACAAGGGCTCCTATTAGCAGTTGGAGAAGTATCATTTCTTCATCTTACTGTTCTTCATCTTATAGCACAGTTACAGTGCATTTAGCCTTTTCTTGCTTTTCCTAAGCCATGAAAACTAACAGCACCTATGGCCTTAACATCACTCATTGGTGTTATCTTCACTTCACAGTTATTTTCAGGAGTCTTTTTAAGCCACATACCCATTTTTAAGGTTTGTTTAGTTAAAACTAGGTAGCATAATGCTGTATTTACTTAACCACCAGACACCCAGAAACTCAAGAGCTGTAAGAAAATGAAAGAGCAAGGATGCCTCTAACAACTAAGTTTTTAACTATTATTAAGGCTTACTTTAAAAAAAAAAAAGATACAAATACATATAACTAGAGGTTGTAATATTTTTCCTGCATCCCGGAGGATTCTTACATACCCCTAGAGCCCACAGCCTAAAGTACCAGCATGAACCCAGGATGTTTCCTCACTCGAGTGCCCAGAGAGAGTTGGGGGTGGGAGAGTGAGTGAGCCTGGCTTCTCCGACCCCTGCCCGGAGCCCCTGAGACAGCTCCCCTCTGACCCCTGCCCGGAGCCCCTGAGACAGCTCCCTCCCTGTCCCCATTTGCTGAGTGACTCCAGGGCTGTGACTCTCTGTGACTCTGAGCAAAGAGCCTCTCTTCCAAGCTTCGCCAGAACGGGGTAGGGCCTGCAGGTCGAAGAGAGGCAGCTCTGACTTTGGGGCAGTGTTCTCTTTTCAGATCCAGGAAGATCCCAGTCTGTGTGGGGAGCAGCCCTCTGTGTCAGCTGTCACCGTGGAGCTGAGTAAGGAGACCCTGGACACGATGTTAGACGGGCTGGGCCGCATCCGGGACCAGCTCTCCGCTGTGGCCAGCAAGTGACGCGGCCAGCCGGCCCCCAGCACATGCCGTCCTCGCAGCAGGCAGCGCTGGGGACATGGGGGCTGCTATCCAGAAGGTGCGGTTGGACCAGGCAGAAGCAGCCAGGCCCCCGCGCTGCTTTTTCCTCTTTCCAAAGATGGAGCAGAAGCTGCTGATCTCGCGAGGCTCCTGTGTGGGACTTAACGACCCCGCGGCAGCAGGAGGGAGCATTTGCTTGGTCAGCCGCCTCCGCCTGGCTGATTGGAAAATTCAGGCCCAAATTGTGGCGCTCGTCTTAATAAGTTCCTTTCACTCTGATGAGCTCATTTCCAGCTCTGGAATGCACGCAGGGAGTCAGGTGGGTGACACCAGCAGTTCTGCTTCTCTGTCAGAGAAGCCAGGCGGATCCCACAGGGCAGGGCCCCCTCTGCGTGCCTGCCTGCCCTGAGTCCAGAGCCTTCCCGAGCTCCCTCAGCCCTGCTGGACCACCTGGCAGCGAAGGAAGTCTGAAATGGGAACTCATTTCCTTCTCATTGGAACCAGAGGCCCCTTCCTTGATGTAATGCAGCCACTCAGGGTGAAGAAGTAGGAGTGATTGGAAATAAATAACAGTTCTAAAAACTTCATGATTCCGGTCACGCTTCTGTAGCTTCTGTCCTTAGCCCGAGTCATTTCCTTAGGCCCGTGCTGCCTCTCGTTTGTAAAGGCGACCCCAGCTTCCTCGTTCCTGGCTCAGCTCATCAGCACGGGATGACCTGAAACCAGGCCTGTGAACCGGCCCACCTTCCATGTATCCGTCCGTCACGTAGAGCAAAAGCAAGCGCGGCTGACAGCAGCAGGTGCTCGTCGCGAGAGCTGTGATGAACGCGCTCTTCGAGGACTTTAACCAGACGGAACCGTCTGTCACGGGCCTGACAAGTCCCGGGGGCTCAGTGTAAGGTGTTCCCCCTTCCTTCTCCAGATCACCCAGTAGCAAGAGCCTGCCTGCTCTGAGCGCTTTGTTTGGTGGCTTCTCAGGTGGGGTGTGTGGACGGGGTGGGAGGGTGGGTGGAGGAGGCAGGACTTTGGGTTAAGAGGATGCTCTTGAGCTCAGTTCCTGCCCACCCCAAGGTTTGTTTTGTTTTGTTTTGTTTTAATTAAATGGGAATAATAATCATACCTACTCTACAGCGCTTTTGTGAAGACTAAGTGATATAATGTACCTAAAAGCACTTCGCACTGTTACGGCAAATAGGAAGGACTGGATAATGCTGGCTTTGGTTACTAACGGGAAGCAAAGTAGAAAGCTCTCTGCATTCATTGCTTCATCTACTGTAAAGGGGTTGGTGTGACTGTGAATGTTATTATCCTCCCTTTATCAACGAGGGAATCAGCTCATCGAGGTGAAGTCCCTGCTAGTAAATGACCTCGTCAGGACTTGGGCCCAGATTTCTCTACCACACAGGACTCTCTGCGAGGGACTTGGCATTCTGTGATTTTAGCTCCATTTGGAAAATACTGGAACTGAAGTAGAGATGAGAAATCTTACTTCTCCCCGCCATCCCCCCACAGTGAAACGCTAGGGAAGTCAAGAAAAAAACCCCAGGCTCCTCTCCGTCTGCCATCTCCTGGAAGCTGAGCTACCTACTGTCAAAATGGCAGTTCTTTACCTGTTTGGAGCCATAACCATTCAGAATCTGATGGAAGCCGTGGATCCCTTCTGTAGGAAATGAACACTCGATTTTTCACATTCAAGGACAAGTATTCATGGACCCTGGAGACCTGCCCACTATCTCCAGGTCAAGGGCCCCTGGTCTCACCCTCAGGTTGAGTTTAGCCTTGTCATGAATTCATCCCCCTCACTTTTCCTTCCACTCTCTGTGACGCACAGATGGAGATCTCCAAAAGCCCATTCGCTGGGCTTCCCATGGGATTCCATAAGAAACTGACGAAGCAGGAAGCCTGCATAGGTGTCTGGACGGTTGAACATTCCTTTAGCCAGATCCACGTGAACAGAATCATCTGGTTGCATGACACATAGAGGGCATTCAAGAAATAACACTGATAAATGTTTGCTACCCTTCACCTCATGCGCTCGTTTAGGTGAGTGGTTTTCCTACTATTGGCAAGGATGGATGGTTTGTAGATACCATGTGAGTGGGTTGGCTTGACCCTATCTCAGAGAAAACCTAGCTTCTACCTCAGATGAAGTCCCTTCATTCAGGGTTTGTCTGGTCTCCCAGTAGTACTTTATGTAATGAGCAGCTGTCTGCAAACGTCCTTCCTGAGGGTGAGGCAAGGTTTGGGTGTCCAACCCCATTCACAGAAGGGCGGTGAGAGGTCTCAGTGGTGGCTGTCCAGCACTGTCCACCCACCCAGGCACAGGGGCGAGTGGATGGCTCAATCCTGACCGACGTCCGTGTCCCACAGAGATTGTCCCATGGTTGTACCTGACTCAGACTGGGCCAAACTGATCTTTCCCTAGGACTGTTCTGCCGGAATCGGCAGCGAAGACAGCCTCCTGCCTCTCGGCTCTGATAGTGAAGCCGGGGATGCTCGGGCCCACCTTCCTCACACGAAAGCCCATCTGCAGTAGGAGAGGCTAGCCCGGAGCGAAGCAGAACCCAGAGGCTGGGAAGAGGGTAAGAAAATCCAGTGTGGCTGATGCCAGTCCCAAATCTCCTCCTAGTGTATCCGTCAGGAGGGGTCAGGTTTGAGTTAGAATGGACTGGGATTTATTTTTATCAGGAATGATAAGACATGCAGGCACAAAAATGATGATCATAAAGAAGTTTCTACTCACATATCCGTAGAAGCAGGAGGCATGGAACACTGCAAGAGTGCCACATGGAGGGGGACCGGGGTCGGTCAGGAGGCGCGGAGGGCCAGGGAATAGCATGGCCCAGAGCCTTTCTTGGGGTTTTCGCAGGAAGGAATGGGCGAGGCAGAGTGGGTACGCTGAGTAAGCATAGGGTTGACTAGTTTGGATAATTTTGGCGGGTCTGGGCTACAGGTGTGGCCCCTAGCTGTCCAGTACCTGGTCCTGGGATGATTGAGGGCAGGGAGAATACTGGTTTGGGTGTGTGTTTGATAGAAGACATAGTTGGGGCTGTGGCTGTAGATTGGTTGGTTTGTGTACCAAAGGTGTGTTCTCACAGGAGCTGTTTGCTATCTCTAGGAATTAGCTAGCCCTAGGAGGTCAGTCTCTTCAGGGTCAAGGCCCCAAATGCCTAAGCATCAAGAATACAGAAAATAAGAAAATATAGTCAATGCAAGGTTATACTATAGTAACAAACGATCCCAAGATTGCAGTGGTTTTTACACAACTAAAGTTTATTATTGCTACAACAGTCAGTGCAGGTTGGGGACAAAGGGACAAGTGCTCTGCTCACCATACTTACTAAGGGACCAAGGACAGGGAAACTTCATCTCAACACACGCCTCCCCTGTCACCGAGGCAGGATGAGAGAATATGGCGGATCACAGGCTTGTACTTGAAGTTCTGCCCAGAAGGGACAATCCGGTCACGTGGTCACACCTGGCTTTAAAGAGGGCAGAGAACGTCAGTCCTTCCGTGTACCATGAAGGAAGAGAAATGGGATGTTTGCGATCAGCTGTTATAACTACTGTCCCCTGACATCTGAACCGAAGACTTCTTTTTGTCTAAACTCATCTGTACTTATAAACAAAAGAATTGTGAGTAACAACACACATGCCGTCTTGGCACCTTTTCTCACAATAAACCTCATCACCTGTGTGGCACTAGAAAGGTGTGAAACATTTTCCCAAATACCTTACCGCCTGTTCACCTTACCCTCCTGAAGTTGGTGGAGCCTCGTTCCCCGAGGATCTGTGCATTTTCCTGAGAAGGTGTCAGCTCCTGAGGACACGGCCAGGGCTGAGTTAGAACTCCAGTCTGGGTCTTTCAACTCAAAGGCTTATGCTCTCTCCATTCCTGCCTTGATCTTGGAAAAAGAAAACTTGGGTTCTTCACAGATAGCAGAACTTTACCCTTAATCCAGTGACATTCAGCTCCCTCCCTCATCAGTCCTGCCTTCCTACTTCCTGCTTCTGGTGATTTTCAGGTCCAAAGGCAGTGACCTGAGGACCAGACATTTGGGTCTTTCCCACACACGCCGGTTCTCTAAACACACACGGTGGGCACCATGTCTAATGGTTGTTTGTTAGTCAAGCTCTGTGCTCTGGTATTTACAGATATCCAGGAAGTGAGTCCAGTGTGGTACAGAGGGCTTTTCGTTATTTTGTTCAGTCAAGTGAGATGTTATCAGAAGTGAGAGAGGGTTTTTATTGCATTTTTAAAATATTTTCATCTAGAAACCATTGGCTACCTGGCATTTTGAAAGTTTTCCAGTGGTTGGACATTTACAAGAACTATTTTGGACCTGTACCCACTAACTTCTAAATACTGATCATTCTTAAACATTCTCTCACCTGCATGATGCTGACTTTTGTACAAGTTCTTTCTTTCTTTAGAGCCCACGTTTCTGTGGTTTAGTTGTCCTTTTTACAACTAAGAAAGAAGATTTCTTAGTAGCATTTCCTGGTTGGTACCAGAGGACCCTAACCTCTGAGGGGAGAGAACCATTCTTCATTTGAGGAAATGTTAAGAGCTCTGGGGAGCTGAGCTTCTACTAGCCCTGGGCTCTTGGGAAAGACTCTGATGGGCTTTTCCTACCCCATCTGTAAGTGGAGATAAGATAACTACTTAGGTAATGCATCTCATAGATTTATAGTAAACTACAAAGCAGACCCCTAGGCTGAAGAATGGGACTCTCTTGGCTATTGGTTTCAGTGCTGCATTAGCCATGTGACCTTAGACACATACCACACAGTGAAACACAATCCTGTCCCAACAGGTTAAATCATAAATGAATTCAGAGATGCTATGGAATATCAGAGGGCTCTGGGGTCAGTATAAATGTACACTGGATCCACAGCTCAGGAGATGGCCTCTGGTTAGGATTTCAGGAACTCTGATAAAAATCCTACTCCAAAAAAAAAAAAAAAAAAAAAATCCTACTCCAGGCAGGAGATGCCCCAGGAAATGTTCATTTGTGTCCCACCTTCCACAGACTCACACAGGATTTGACCTGTTATTAGTAAATGACGGTTGAATTATATCGCATTGATCAGAATGGCAGACTCGCGTAATTAACGTTGATTTGAATTGCTCTTCCTAAACCTACCTCAGCAGTGCCCCCTTTCACCCCAGCTCAGTTCATTCAAATCCCTGCAGAGGGACCTGTGGCAGCTGGGCTCCAACTCACCAACTGGGACCATTCTCCCCTGTTGCCACCACGCTTTCTGGCCTTGGCTGACTTCAGATCTGTGGGTGTGGGGAGGCCGCAGAGCAGTCTCCCAACCAGGCTAGTTTGGCTTGCGTAGGAGGAGGAAGGGATAGGAGCCCTGGCGGGAGGGTGGGAGGGAGTGCGCTGGCGGGGTAAGAGCGGAGGGCAGAGCTCAGCGCCTGTCACTATTAACAGAGTTCAGGGACCAGCGTTTCCAAGGGAAGGTGCTGAGTTCTCTCCAGCTGCTGGAGGGGGCAGAAAAGGAGAGACAAGCCCTGGGCCTGAGCAGGTTGGCAGCACAAACATCAAGGCCTTGCTGCGCCCTCTCTCCAGAATGTCCTCCTTTATCCCGGCTTAGCACCTATTCATCCCTCTGGCTTCAGGAGCAGGGCCTAACGGGGCCCTAGCTAGTCAACTTAACCACCTGTCTTCTCTGCCTGTATTCCCCCCATCATTGCTCTTACCGCACTGCATCTTAACCGTCTAGGTATTTGCCTCTGACCCCGCCCCCACGCGCTGTTCACACTGTGTCCCCATCACCTAAGTGCACAGGTAATAGGCAGCTCCTATTGGCACTGAGTTTCCCGCCACCAGCCGAAATGGGGGGTTCTGTTCGCAGGGTTACTCCTATGGAAGAGCTCGCTTGTCACTTGTTATACCCCCTTTGTTGACCCAAGATTCTTCTTAGGTCCAAAAGACACACCGCAGGGAAGTTTCCGCCTACGCCGCACCTGCGCGCAGCTGGAGCTTCCCCAATATTCCCAGCAGATGGCGCAGTTGCCCTCCTTATCGCCCCACCCGGGCTAACATGGGAAACAAAGACCGGCAAAGAATGGGGAAGGTGGGGTAGTGGGCAGGCCTCTCCTAGAACCCCGGCGAGGGGAGAAGCTTCCTGCACGGGAAGCCCGCAGGCCCAGGCCCCCTCCCCTACAGAACCCGCCCCCTCAGGCCCAGAGCAACAAGTGAGAGAGAAGGAGGGAGATGGCGGCAGGACAGGCCCGCCCAGGGAGCCCATTCAACACTGTTCCCGGGGCCGAGGTCGGAAGCACCCACTGCCTTCTCATCGCTTCCAGCTTCCACCTCAGGCCGGTGGGTGCCAGAAATCCCAGCCCTGGTGCTGGAAGATGCTACTCTTCCCAATAAGGTTTTGTTAGTGGCAACGCCCACAAGGCCTTGTACTGCATAACTTTCTAGCTAAATCCGTGGGCAGGTGGTGGAGCCTGGATTGAAATTCAGGTCAGCTTGGAGGCAAGTCTCAGTTTCTTCCTCTCCAAAAAGGAGAGATTAAGTTTAATTTTTCCTGACAATGCAGCTTGGAGGGGATTAATTATACATGAGGGTGGCTGAGAAATGGAAGCCGCCCAATCGGTGATGGATAAACTTCCAACACGTTCAGATGCCTCTGCGGGGGCGGGGCCTTCCGCAGGCTGGAGACGACTCCACCCTCTCCTGGGAGCGGGTGGGTGTGGCCAGTGGGGCGGCCAGGGGCCTCCTGATGCTTCCCCGCCTCCAGCCTCTCCGTCCTCCTCTCCTGGCCTCCCTGCTTGCCTCCTCCTTGCTGAAGGTGTCTTCTAAGTGGAAATCTAACGCCGTCCCTCACTTAAAATACTGCAGTGCTCTCTGTACTCTTGGCATAAAGGCCAAACTCAGAAAAATGTCATTCGGTGTTCTTTACAATCTGATTCCTCCCTACAGTTCAGGCTCAGGAAACAAGACTAAGGAAATGGACTTCAATCAGAATAAACAGCGTGAGGTCCAGGGGCTGAAGGGAGTGGGCGCTGGGTGATGACTCCAGACAACTCTGGGCACCAGGAAGGGAAGTGAGGACAGGGTGAGGAAGAAAGACACGAGAGGCCTTGGTGGCCAGCATTGTCCAGGCCTTGTTCTGTCTTTTCTCAAGGACAGAGACTGGTTGCCCAGCACCCGGGACACTGCCTGTCATCAGAGATGCTCAGTCAGTGTTTGTTGAATGCGTGCAGGCATGAATGAACGAGTGAATGAATGAATGCATGCATGGCAGGGCCCAGGGTCGACTGATTGACACTTCCTGTGTCCTACAGCCACTATTTTTTGCCTGTAAGGGGCTATACCTCCTTCTCCCCCACCTGCCGGGCTAGCCCCCCTCCCTGCTGCCTTAGCTGGCCTTCAAGGCCGGAAGAGGCAGTGCTGGAGGACAATGAGGCCAAGGAGAAGAGAGCTGGTTTCAGCCGTGCAGCCTGGGCCTGCTCTGCCCGTGGCCTCTCTCAGTGTTCCGTCCTGAACCTCACAGGAAGGTTCACCCTCCTTTTCCCCCGTGAACCCCTTAGTCAGCCAGGGGCATGGGTGTGGCTGCCCAGCCATCTGTTTCTGGACAGCCTTGTCCCTGCACAGATACTGCATGTCCTGTGCTCCCCCTTCCATGGCGCACAGCAGGCTGCGGAAGGTGTCGCATTGCCGCAGCCTCTTCCTGGTCTCTCGTGACCCCATTTTCCACATCACTGGCCTTCCTCCTCTCCATATGGTAGTTTCACTTCAACGTTCTCCCAAAGGAACGCCTCCCTCTGGTCGGCCTGCTCAGCCACCTGGCAGACAGAAACCCAGAGCGTTTGGGGAAGCAGAACGCTCTTCCGTTTGTCGGCTTGTTCAGCAGGGACGTGGGTTTTCCCACCATCCCCATGGCCACCGCTCTAGGTCCCCTCGTCATCAGGCTTGAACTGGGCTCCCCGCCCTGGACTTGTCTTTCCCTAATCTGGCCTTCACAATTCATTCCAGAAAGTAAATCCCATCTTGTTTTACCCTCCAAACCCGATCCCGCTTTTCCCAGGCTTCTCCATCTCAGCAAATACCAGCTCCAACCAGAAATGTGGGGGACATCACTGTCTCCTCCCTCTCCCCCCATTCAACCCACTCGCAAGTCCTGTTGGTTCTACCTCTGAAACGTATTCACATTGATCCATATCTCTTCATCTCTGCATTCACGGTACCGTCATTTCTCAGTAGCTCCTAAGCATGGTGACATCTGTCAGTTTGCCTCCTGATCTCATGTCACTTTCTTCATCACACCAACCATCAGTTCCAGGGGTCCTCGAAGCTCTTTCCTGCCACAGGGCCTTTGCATGTACTGCTCCCCTGCTCCCACCCCTACCCCTGCCTGGAACACTCTTTCCCCTGGTTTTCACAAGACGGGCTCCTTCTCATCTTTTAGGGCTCAGCAAGAAAGTCACTTCCTTAGAGGGGCTTTCTCAGGCTTCTCTCTAAAGAGGATTCCTCCTTTTATTCTCAGTCCCAGAATCCTGTTTATTTCCTTCCCACTCCCCAATATAAAGTTTTATTTGATGAATTTAGGTGCATACTTATTTAATTTGTCACTGTCTTTCTCCCCACTAGAAAGTACTGTGAGGGTGAGAAGCTTGTCTGTCTCGTTCAGCACTATATCCCGAGAGCCCAGCACAGGCCTGCACAGAGTATATGCTCAATAAATATTTGTTAAATGAATGTAATAAACACATTAAAGATCCATTGTGTTACTGCCTTACTTTGGCCTGTCAATGCTTCTCCACTGCCCTCAGGATACGTGCCAAACTCCCTGGGCTCCGTTACAGTTTCCTTACCATCTCACTTAAGCTCACCTGTCCTGGCTTCCTCGTCAGGCCTATGGGGAATGAAGATGGAAACGGTTAAACCAGGAGGTGTGCCATGTTGCAGACAAAGCACTGGCCTGGGAGTGAAAATGATCTTCATGATCCTAGGCACTGCTTCAATTCTATGATGTCTAATTTTTTTCTTTTTTAACCATAATAAGGATTAAACTCTGGACCAAGAAACCAAAGGTACAACTTGAGATCGGCAGAGACCGCTGTCTCGCTGTCTCTCGTGGCTGGGAAGGGATATGCAGATGGCCGACTCCCCAGTGCTGTCTCAGGCCAGGCAGCAAGAGAATTCTCAAGTCCTGGAAGTCAGCAGATCTGGGAGCAGGGGCCACATCCACTACTTCCCACTCCATCCCCAGCGCTTAGCACGGTACTTGGCACATCGTATGTCCTGGGTGACAAGTTGAGTGAAGGCATGTGCATGGGGACCAGAGAGCCTGTCCCACTCATGTCATAACTAAGATGCAGCAAGACTGCAAAAAAGCCCCCAGGGGTCATGGTCCCTATGAATGAGAAGCCTCTCTGGAGGGCAGGGAGGGGCTCTCTGGCCCACTTCCCCACCTTCCCTGCCCCATTAGAGACCTTGACCGAGCCTCAGGCCCCTGGTGAAGGTCTCCTTCTGGCCCAGCCTCTGCTCTGCTCCCCACCCTGCAACACTTATCGGGCAGATTAAACTTAGCTCTGTTGGCCGCTGGCAAAGTGGCTCTGAGCCAAGGTGTCTTGCTCTAGCTTCCAAGCCCGGCACCAGGCAGCTGTCAGGACTGAGGACGGCGTTTCTGAGTCTCCAGCTCAGCCCCCGAAGAAAACATTTCCTACGTGCCCAGTGTGTGGCTCTGGGTGTGGGCCTCCAGGCTCAGCCCTTACCATGGGTGTAAGTCCAGCGTCTGTGGTGGGAGCGGGGTGGGGGGAGGGAGTGGCATTTTGAGCAGGAGCTGGCGGTTTCTAGGTGCTTTTCCACGACACAGCCCTTCCGAGCAGCATGAACTTCTCCATAGCAAACTCAGAAACTGTTTTGTGTTTCTCATCAACCCATGGATCCACCGAGAGGACGGAGTGACCCCACTTCAATGCTGGCCATCTGACATTGCCACATAAAGCCTCTGGCTGGCATGTGCACGAAGCCGTCCTCAGGTCAGGAGACAGACTCCGAGATGTGAAATAACCCACTGGAGGTCACAGGCTAAGTGTCTTCTGGCCGCAAGTCGAGTGGTTTTCCATTTCCGGAAAAATTAAGGGGCAGGAATTTACAGTGTGACGAAGGATCATCCCGGGAGAATAGAAGTCAAAATCAAGGAGAAGATGTCCCCTGGGGGGTGGGAGTGAGGGTGCCAGTGATCTGAAGCTCCGAGCTCCAGGCTGCCTGTCCTGTCCCAGATGGACCCGAGGGTGAGACGGACCTGTGTAATTAGGAGCAGCTGGGAAGAGAGGATGGAAGCAAAGACGAACTCCGGGGCTGGGGCTGGGGCTGGGGCTGGGGACCAATATCAAAAGGGCTAGCTCCTGGAATCCGTGTTATTCCAGGCAACAGAGGGAAGGTTGGGGATGGGAGGAAAGTGGGAGGGGCGGGAGATGTGCTGACTTTGCGGGGATGTTCTTTGGCTCCGGGGGAGGTTTTAAACCGGTGCTTTACGTTGAGGTGCCTTTGTGGGTTTCTCAGAAGCCTCCACCTGAGGTTCCTGTCACATAGGCGCGTGTCTCCTCCAGTAGCCGCCAGCACTCCTGCCTGCTGGCATCTCACATACCGTTGTCTGAGTGAGTGAGTGAACGGACGTGTGTCTGGAGGGGAGGGCTCAGTCGGGGGCCTGCTGCCCCAGGGAGAACCGAGTCTCAGGTGGTCAGCATCAGTCACCGAGACCCTTCCTTTTCTCGTCCTCTCCTCCAACACAGTGGCCCCCAGGGATGCTCCCCAGTGCGTCCATGTGGTCCTCAGCAGCCCCCCTGCTGCTCCCGCCTGCAGGAGGCCAAGCCCGGCCCACTGGTGGAGGGTGGTGAGGACAGGTTGGCAAGTAAGATGTTCCCAGGGGACCCGCACTTCCTTCAGGCATCCTCTGGGAACCGGGTCCCTCCGGACTTTGCTGCAGGTGGAAAGATCCCACGGGATCTCTGTGCTCCGTCCAGACCAGGAGCTGAAGCCGCATGCATAACCCTCCCCAGGGCTGAGGCTGTCAGGGCCCAGAGGCTACCATGGCACAGAACTCTGGATCCCATGACACACATGTCCTGGCCTAATCCAAGGCTCTCCTCTTTTCTAACCTCCCAAAGCTGCTTGCTTCCAAGCTCTGCACCAATGAGAGGGCCACTCGTCCATAAGGAAGGCGGGACATCGGCTGCCCAATCCTCCCTGCCGCTGAGTTCCAGAATGCTGGGGATGGGACTGTAGCCAGGGACCCTCCCCAACCCTTTTCTTTTCTGGACAGTGCAGGACCTGCCTCAATCAGCCTTCCTTTCCTCAGGGCGCTACCTGTGCCATCATCAGGCCAGGGGCCGTTGAGGTCCATGCCCTGGGCGTCATAAGGAGAGAGAGGCTCCCTTCTCCATAGCTCTGGGGGCTCCAACTGCTTGCTTAGCTTGGTGGCAATGAGGGGTGCAGCACGACCCAGAGGCAGACCCTGTGCAGGCAGACAGCCCCCTGGACTCAGCCCCAAACCTCAAAACCTAAGTGCCTTGTCCTTCTCCTCAGCCCCCCACCAGTAACACAGCAAGTTCTCTGTCCCAGAGTCACAACACGGCTCCAAGCTGCTCAATCCCGTCAGTCCCACTGTGGACACGAGTTCGGGAGAAGAACACCTCTCACAGGGGACTCCAGGCGTCCCCCTAACCCGCCTCCCTGCTTCTACTGTTGCCCCTGAAGTCCATTCTTTACCTGGTAGCCAAGTCATCACTTTAAACCCATCAGGGGTCATCATTCCTGTACTAAAATCTGCCATGGGGCTCGGGGTTCGTCACAACGACAGCAGACCTTGTCCCAGCCTTGAGGGCCAAGCCCCCTCTCTGGAGGGCTCCCTGGCCTGAGTTCCCTCCGCTCCAGCCGTGCTGACCCCCCAGGTCTTCCTCAACCATGTTGAACTTTTTCTGCATTTTTGCACCAGCTCTTCCCTCTCCCCAGAATGCTCTCCCCCTAGATCCACGCGTGGCTGCTCAGGGCTCAGCCGAAACGTGAGCTGCTCTGAGAGGCCTCCTGGACAGCCCAGTGCAAGGCAGTGTTCTTTCCGTCCTATGTCACACTTGCTGAAATGATCTTTTTGGGTGTTGTCTGTCTCCTCCCCCAGAAGCTACCCTACAGGAAAGCCTGAACCTTTGTCATTTTCACTGCTGTGTCCCACCTTCTAGAACTTGAACTCCCTTCTCTGCAGAGTTCCACGGGAGTGTTTCTTGGTCACATTCCTGAATGCTTTCAACAAACACCTTCGTAGGCAGGAGGTCCAGCAACCCCTTAGCTTCTGATACTTGACTAAGACTCACGAATTAGAGCGCAGTTCCGGTCTCAGAGGGTGGAGAATCCTCCGCTGATCGGTTCCTCTTGCCTTTGATGTGGAGCCCTTTGATTTCCTCTACCTTCCCGCTCCCCGCCTCGCTCCATCTGCCTCCACGCCAGGCCCCTCAGCCCCAGTCTCACCTCCCTTGCCACTCACCCATCAAAGGAAGGCAAGATCTGCTCAGGAACCCCTGAGCTTGTCTGAACTGAGCAAAAGGAACTAGGGAAGGGAGACAAAGATGGAGAGCAGCATGGGGGTGGGGGGAGAGAACAAAGTCAGCCTAGGCGCGTGCCAGGGGGCTCTGAGGGTACCCACCTGGCTCAGGGACTCACAGCATCATGGACACAGTCTCCGTCAAGCTTACCCCTGTGTGACCACACTCTCAATCGAGCTAGAGAGTCTGGGGGAAAGTCCTGGAAGGAAAGTGACATTTAACACTAGCTCTACCTTGGAATTGTTGAGTCAGGGGCCACACATCTCTTTATTTCCTTGTTTCTTTATCTCGTCCTTAACGTTACTCCATCCCTGGAGGATTTGAGAAGGAAGAATAATAGTAGCATTTTTGAGCGTTTACTACGAGCCAGCCACTATTCTGAGCCTTTTAGATGCTTAGAATGTTGAATTCACACATTAAATATTCTAAGAACCTTGTGCAATAAGAACTATTATTCTTTCCATTTGTAACAGATGAGAAAACTGGGATCCAGGAAAGTTAAGTAACTCACCCAAGGTCACACAACCAGTAAAAATGAGAACCGGAATTCGCTCCAGGCAGCCTCATTCCAGACTTTCTGTTCTTTACAACCACCAGGTCTCTTAAGCAAGATGAACAAGCCATGTTAAATGTGACACCCCCATTTAAGAATTCGTTATTTATCACCCCTTCCTCCCTGGCTCCCAGCATCTCTCCATGTCTCTGACAGTATTTCTCTTTTTTTTAAGATGTTTTTTTTTTGATGTAGACCATTTTTTAAAAGTCTTTATTGAATTTGTTACAATATTGCTTCCGTTTTATGTTTTGGTTTTCTGGTCTCGAGGCATGTGGGATCTTAGCTCCCAACCAGGCATCAAACCCTCACCCCCTGCACTGGAAGGTGAAGGCTTAACCACTGGACCACCAGGGAAGTCCCAATCTGATGGTATTTCTACCTCAGGGATACCAAGGGACCCAGTGCCCAGCACACAGCCACACACATGGGTATTCAGGTAGATTCCACGCAGGAGAGCCTCTGAGGAATGAGTGAAGAATAGTAAGATGGCGGAGGAGCTGCAGCTAAGCTAGAGCTTATTGGTCATTCTATTAGTAATAAAAATAGCTAACATTTGTCGAGTGCTGATCACATGTCAGCCATCATTTGATGCCGCCCCACCTGGCATGTGGCCCCCACTGATCCTTACCTCCTGATATTCTTACCCTGTTGAGTTCCCGCCTACGTTGATTCAGGGCTGACCTGTGTGACCAGGAAATTTATATGATGGAAGTGACAGTGGGTGAAGGCATCACAGCTTCCTCTTTGGTGTCTTGGATCACTGTGTGGAAAGGAGCTGAGGCTTCTGGACAACAGCCACATGACTGCACTCTCTTGGAAATGGATCCTCCAGCCTAGAGCCTTCAGATGATGCAGTGCTGGCCAACATCTGACTGTACCCTCATGAGACACCTTGGGTGGGGACTGCCCGATGGAACACCCCTGAATTCCTGACTCATGGAAACTATAAGAGATAATAAAAAGTTCCTGTTTTATGCAACTGAGTTTTGGGATAATTTGTTATGCAGCAATAGATGGCTAATACATTAACTCATCCAATCATCGCAACAACTCCACAGATACTGAAATTACCTCACCCCAGTGTTCAGGGCAGCACTATTTACAATAGCCAGGACATGGAAGTAACCTAAATGTCCATCAAAAGATGAACAGGTAAAGAAGATGTGGTACATATATACCATGGAATATTACTCAGCCATAAAAAAGAGCAAACTAATGCCATTTGCAGCAACACGGATGGACCTAGAGATTGTCGTACTGAGTGAAGTAAGTCAGAGAAAGACAAATATCATATGAGATCACTTATATGTGGAATCTAAAAAAAGGGCACAAATGAACTTATCTACAAAACAGAAATAGAGTTACAGGTGTAGAAAACAGACTTATGGTTATTGGGGGTAAGTGGGGAGAGGGATAACCTGGAAGATTGGGATTGACATACACACACTACTGCATATAAAATAGATAACTAATAGGAACCTGCTGTCTACTCAATACTCTGTAGTGACCTACATGGGAAAAGAATCTAATAAAGAGTGGATATATGTATATGTATAACAGATTCACTTTGCTGTATACCTGAAACTAACACAACATTGTAAATCAACTCTACTCCAACAAAAATTAAATAAATATATAAATCACCTGAAGTTACACAGCTAGAAGGAGGTAAAGGCGGGGCTTCAGCCCGGGCACCCACCTCCATCTCCCACAGTCTGCCTGCTAGATGGTCACTTGATGGTGTCTTTATTGTGTAAAATTTTCTGGGAGATGTTGAGCAGACTACAAAGCCAGGCTCCCCAAACTTGGCCATTCTTCAATATCACCTTATTAAAAGTAAAGACTCCCGGGGCTCTTCCTTAAATATTTTGACTCACTAGGTCCAGAATGGGACCTTCAGGCGACTTAACACCTGAATATCTCATGACTCACTAATCTTCCCAGAACTTTTCAGTATATAGTGATGGTTATCCCATTTGGCTAGTCAGGGGAGGCTGCATTACACTGCAGTAACTAGAAATCTCAGTGGCTTTAACCCACCGAGGTTCATCTCTCCCTCCGATCTCAGGTTGATACTGGCTAGGTGGTCCTCCTCCATCTTGCGCTATGCCACCTTGACGACGTGGCTTCTGAAATCGCTGCTGCAAGTATGAGAAGGAAAGGAGGGCTCACATGACATATGTATAAGGGCCAAGCCTGGAAATAACCTCTATTACGCCCACCCACGTTCATGGGCTAGAAGCCAGTCACACGGTCCTAACATAACTGCAAGGGAGGCTGGGAAATGTGAAAAGCAAAGGAATATCTGGCGAAACACATGAACTCTCTGGCACACCCATGATTTGGCCTGTAATTATGTACTGTTTGAGTATTTATATGTTCCTCTGGATCCCTCCATTAGATGTAACTTCTTGGAGGTCAAGAGCAACATTTATTTCCCCCCTATAGGACTGAGCACTTAGATATTGCTAAATACCTTTTTCTGGATAAACTGGTGATACAATACCTCTAAGGAAGTGAGTAGTGGCAGTGTGATGTAGGGTCTCATGGATCTGGGTGCAAATCTCTCTTGGCAATTTTCTGAGCCTCGATTATTTTGTCTGTAAAATAGGAATGATGATGACTGCCTTATGAAGTGACTGTGGGGACTGAATAAAGTAACTTAGAATGTAAATTACCTGCCACACTTCAGGCAACATAGCAGAGGCTCGAAATGGTAACTATTATACTCTACGAAACAAGGGGCATTGAGAAGGATGAGATTTGGGGGGTCTGTGAGCCGCTCGAAATCACAGGCAAATGTTTTGCATATGCATAAATACACAGGGACATTTTCTTTTCTTTTTTTTTTTAACATCTTTATTGGGGTATAATTGCTTGACAATGGTGTGTTAGTTTCTGCTGTGTAACAAAGTGAATCAGTTATACACATACATATGTTCCCATATCTCTTCCCTCTGGCGTCTCCCTCCCTCCCACCCTCCCTATCCCACCCCTCCAGGCGGTCACCACAGGGACATTTCCTCACTCACCTTTATTTATAAAAGCACCCATGTGATAACTTTCACTGGAAAATGTTTAAGTGTTACAGATCATAATAGCTAATGCATATTAGTAATTCCTCTATGCTGGACACTCTTAGTTCTCGCAGAAACCCACGAGATAAGTACTGTCACGATCGTCCCTACTTTATCTATTTTGTTGATGAGGAAACTGATTCTCAGAGACTAAGTCATCAAAGGTCCCATAGCCAAGTAAGTAGTTGAGTTGGTTTCAACTCAAACCCAGGCAGCCTGATCCCAGATCCCATATCCACTAGCATCAGGGTTCTCAAAGAGCGGTACCCAGACCAGCAGCATCAGTATTACCTGGGAGCTTGTTAGAAATGCAAATTTGGGGGCTGTACCCCAGACCTACTGAATCAAACTCTATTTTTCAATGAATTCTTCCGCTGATGCTCATACACCTGAAAGGTAATGCCGTCACCTGCTCCTAACTCCTGTTCAAAGCCCTTCTTCCAGCATCTGAAGCGTCAGAAGGAAAAAAAATCCACCCCAAATGGCAAATGCCCTCCTTTGTCCTGCTGGGGTCACCTGCACCCTGACCACTCCCCGAACTGGACAATGCAACCATTAGAACCCTCACTGCTCAGAACTGAGCCAAAGCCCCGTGCTCCCTGCATACCAAGGCAGATGGTGGCTGGCTGTATCCCAGAGATGCTATTTTGATCCTTGCCCCAAACCATGCATCCCAAAAGAGTGTGCAGCAAACAGATTGTAGCTCAGGACTCTCCAGGCCATCCACCCCAGCTGTTCCTGCCTTGGCAACCGGGCCCTTCTTGTGCTCCCTCTGATATCCAGATGGCAGCGGACGCGGCAGTAAAGGCAGCTCCAGTCAGGCAGCTCCCAGGCCACCTGTGTATCTGATTAACCGGAGAGCCCAGAAGAGGCAGCTTATCTGCAGGGCTCACAAAGGCAGCGCACAGGCAGCCACAAAATCCCAGCGTGTTTTATCCTCTGCCCAGCCAAGGGAGTTGTTCTGAAGTATATTAAATGATGTCATAATGACAACCACTGAGACTGAGCACTTACTGTCAGGCGTCCTGTTTTCCAACCACCCTTTGGTGGAGATAGTGTTGTTATTCTGTTTCACATGTCAGGAAACTGAGGCTCAGAGTGGTGAAGTAACATTATCCAAGGCCTCAAAGCAGTAAGTAGTAAAGACAGGACACAGACCCGGGTCTGTGGGATCCCCCCATTCCTGTATGTCTAACCACTGCACTAGACAGAGCAAGCCAGCATGGCGCACTTGAACTTAGGACCGAGCTGGCCGACAGGAGCTCTTCATGCGGCTACGACCCACCTCTCCAGCCTCCTGGGAGCATCTCACAAAGGCCGCTAATGTTCACAGGTCCCGTCCTTGTTTAAAATTGTGATATTTTGTTGCCCATGACTTTTTTGCATTAAACGTGATTTTTAAAAAAAATATTGCATTAATATTTATGTTGGTTACTGAGCTTTCTGGCAACTTTTTAAATGTTTTTATTTTATATTGAAGCATAGTTGATTAACAATGTTGTGTTAGTTTCAGGTGTACAGCAAAGTGATTCAGTTATACATATACATGTACCTATTCTTTTTCAAATTCTTTTCCCATTTAGGTTATTACAGAACACTGAGCAGCATTCCCTGTGCTGTGCAGTAGGTCCTTGTTGGCTATCTACAGTATTTTAAATACAGCAGTGCGTACATGTCAATCCCCAAATCCCAGTCTATCCCTCCCCCTGACCCTTCCCTCCTTGTAACCATAAGTTCATTCTCTGAGTCTGTTTCTATTTTGTACATAAGTCCATTTGCATCTTTTCTTTTAGGTTTCACATATAAGTGATATCATATGATATTTGTCTTTCTCTGCTTGACTTACTTCAACCTAGGATAATCTCTAGGTCCATCCATGTTGTTGCAAATGGCATTATTTCATTCTTTTTATGGCTGAGTAATATTCCATTGTATATATGTACCACAACTTCTTTATCCATTCATCTGTCGATGGACATTTAGGTTGCTTCCATGTCTTGGCTATTGTAAACAGTGCTGCAATGAACATTGGGGTGCATGTATCCTTTCGAACCATGTTTTTCTGCAGATATATGCCCAGGAGTGGGATTGCTGGACCATATCATAGCTTATTTTTAGTTTCTTAAGGAACCTCCATACCGTTCTCCATATTGACTGTAGCAATTTACATTCCCACAAACAGTCTAGGAGGGCTCCCTTTTCTCCACACCCTCTCCAGCATTTATTGTTCGTAGATATTTTGATGACGGCCGTTCTGACTGGTATGAGGTGATATCTCATTGTAGTTTTGATTTGCATTTCTCTAATACTTAGTGATATTGAGCATCTTTTCATGTCCCTCTTAGCCATCTGTATGTCCTCTTTGGAGAGATGTCTATTTAGGTCTTCTGCCCATTTTTTGATTGGGTTGTTTGGTTTTTTGATATTGAGCCGCGTGAGCTGTTTGTAAATTTTAGAGACTAATCCCTTGTTGGTTGTATCGTTTGCAAATGTTTCCTCCCACTCTGTGGGTCTTGCTGGGAAAACAGGACAGATACATGTAAAGAAATGAAATTAGAACACTCCCTAACGCCATACACAAAAATAAACTCAAAATGGATTAAAGACCCAAATGTAAGACTGGATGCTACAAAACTCTTAGAGGAAAACATAGGCAGAGCACTCTTTGACATAAATCGCAGAAATATCTTTTCCGAGACATCTCCTAGAGTAATAGAAATAAAAATAAAAATAAACAAATGGGACCTAATTAAACTCAAAGCTTTTGCACAGCAAAGGAAACCATAAACAAAATGGCACCCTCTGAAATTTCGTGCCCAAGGCAAGTGTCCCACTCGTCTCGAACCCTAGTTCCAGTCCTGTCGGGCCTTTCAAGGTAAGGGCTGACACACTGAATCAATTACCCCATGATTACAGTTGGGGATGCTGAGGCTAGGGAGGGGGTGTAATTTACACAAGGTCACTCTGCAGGTGACTTGGGCTGGATTCAGTCCCAGGCTAATCTGGCCCAGTGCCTCTGTTCTTCCCACCACTCCAAGCTGCCCCCGGAGCATTTCCTCAGTCACTCAGGCGTGTAGCCCTCAGGAGGACTGTGCTTCTCAAACTGACTGCTCTCCTCTCAGAGCTGCCCACCGGAGATGGCCAGAGACCCACGTCAGGACCCTCCTCTACCAAATGAGCATGATGTGGTCACAGGTTCTGCAGTCCCACCAGGCACGCTGGCCCTGCAACACAGAGGTAAAGAGAGGGAAGGGCTCTCAAATCAGAAAGGCCCAAGGGAGGCCCCTTCAGCGGGGAGGGGGCCCCCTAAAGGTTCTGAGGCAGCAATAACCGCTCTGCCACCCACTCACCCAGCAGCCTGTGGAGGATGGAAACAATGACTCTTTTGTCTTTGGTTTCCCGGCTACTCTCTGAGGAGACAATCTACTGGATGGAAGCCACAGAGGAACCCTTTCAATAGGGATGCTTTCTTTGTCTCCTGTTTGAGGCCTCAGCTGGGTGTTTACTGTCCCCAGGGAGACAGCAGGTCTGGGGAAGAACGGGAAGATGCTTGGCCTCTGCCCCGTCCCTGGCTGGGTGAGTCTGTGTGCTGGCTCCGGCTGAGGGTCACAGGGCTCTAGGGTCAAGCTTCCTGAGCTCTGAGTGACAGGGTCACTCAGGCACAGTTAAAGAAATGAAATTAGAACACTCCCTAACACCATACACAAAAATAAACTCAAAATGGATTAAAGACCCAAATGTAAGACTGGATGCTACAAAACTCTTAGAGGAAAACATAGGCAGAGCACTCTGACATAAATCGCAGAAATATCTTTTCTGAGACATCTCCTAGAGTAATAGAAATAAAAATAAACAAATGGGACAGTTAATGTCAGGCACAGTTAATGCTCTAGAAAAAGCAACTACTGATCCTGCGCTCTAGAGCCCGTGCTCCGCAACAAGAGAAGCCACCGCAATGAGAAGCCCACGGACCGCAACGAAGAGTAGCCCCCGCTCACCGCAACTAGAGAAAGCCCGTGCGCAGCAACAAAGACCCGCCGCAGCCAAAAATAAATAAAATAGAATAAATTTAAAAAAAAGAAATAATGGTAGAAATGATATTCGGATATCATTTGGCTTAAGTACAGTTATCTAATGCTGCATAAGTGAGTTATCCCCAAACTTAGTGACTTTAAAACAACATTTATAATCTCACAATTTGTGTGGGTCAGGAATCCAGGAACCGCTCAGCTGGGGCCTCTGCCTCAGGGTCTCTCACAAGGCTGAAATCCAGGCGTCAGCTGAGGCTCTGGCCTCATCCGAAGGCTTTGCTGGGATGGGTGCACTTCACAGTTCACGTGACCGTCGGTAGGATTCAGTTTTCTGCTGTTGGCTGAATGTCACCCACGGTCCCTTGACACATGGTCCTCTCCAACAGGGCAAGCATATACGAAGAACCAGAGTGAGAATGCCAGCAAGACAGAAGTCGCAATCTTTGATAACCTAATCATGGGAATGACTTCCATCACTTTTGCTGTATTCTCTTGGTTAGGAGCGAGTCACCAGGCCCAGCCAACACTCAAGGGGAGAGGATTACACAAGGGCAGGGATACCAGGATGCAGGAGCCGAGCCAGAATCTGCCCATCATAGCTTGTTTGCACTGAACAAGTTATACTTCCATCTTTCTGGATGCCTTTAATTACCTGCAGGTGGCCCTGCTAGACATTGGCCATAATGGGTTGGACCGGGGTGATGCCTGACCAAAGACAGGCATGAAGGGGCTCAGCCCCATCAGATGCCATGTCTTGGCAAGTCTGAATGGAAAACTCAGAGAAAGGCAAAAATCATTCCTTAATCAAAAGTATTCCAGGCACTGGGTATACAATAGTACACAAAACAGACATGATCTCTGCATCACGGGGTGGAATGGGGAGAAAGGGAGAGATGCACAGAGCAAAGGCAAAAGGCAAGAATGAGGGAGCATCAGTGGCCATGAAAAAGTAGCAGCCATGAGGCTGTGAGAAGAGGGAGAAGGGAAAAGTAATTGCAGGGAAACAGAAGCAGAGGCACAAAAACAGGTGAGCCACCCCAGGGCAAGCCCAGGTATAAGGAGACATGGATTCTGCTTTCTAGCTTGGCAGCCAGCTTAACTCCACTGAAGAGATATCATCCTTCCTAAAAATTCTGGAGATCAAGGACACAGGTTGGGTCATTTGCCCATCATTGAACCAATGGGCTAGAGTTCCTGATCAGCTACCTCTGAGTCACCTGCTAGTCTGAAGGAAGAAGGGGATGGAGCTGAGGTCAGCTTCACTTGAACCACATGAAAAGACTCCAGAGGTACCCAGGTAGATTAAAAAAAACAGCTATCTGCTGTAGATGGAGGAAGGAAGGAAGGGCAGGGAATGTTGGGTATTAATGTCTGCCTGAGGGGCACAGCTGGACAGATTTTGGAAAGTTGTCCTTGAGTTTCTACACATCGTGAGGCATTCGTCCTTCCGATGTTTGCAACGCCTGCAGGTGATCCTTTCAACAAGCTCTGCATTCTGAGTGCACAGAGCACCTTTCGGTCTCTGGACCAGCAGCTTAAGCCAGATGTTTGTTTCCATTTTTAACTTATTTATTTCTATAGGGCTTCCTGTTGAGAAGAGTCTAAATTGGCAACTTTTCATTCCCATTTATTGCTTTCCGATTCTCTTATTTCAGGTCAGACGACATTAAAAAAGAAAATAGATTCCCTTGACTGTGGCTGTAGGTCTACCCTAGAATATCTCTGGAAGTTTCCTGAAGTCACTGTTGATTCCTTATTTTGTTTGCGAATCTGAATCTGGCCAAGCTAGCCTGAAGCAGTGTGTGCTGGAGCCAGCTTGCACTGGCTCTCGAGAGCCTCTCTACTCAATACTGCATTCAATGATGTCATGTTGTTAGCTTGGAATTGGCCAGCATGGGTAAATTTACACCATGGACATCTGCAAACCCTACAATTCATGGCTCCCCTTTCAGGTTGAGGGCTGGTGGCTAAATATTTACCAGCATACCACCGCCTATAATGAAAAGTCTTCTGAAATGGCCTTATTTTTAGTAACTTTCTTATTTTTCTTGCCCTTTCAGGGCCATTGAAAAAACTGTGGCACAGCTGGGTTATTTAGTTTCTCTCGCTCCTCCGCTGCTGCTTTTAACATTGTCCCTCACCAGGGGGACTAACAATTAAGTGAACTAAAGTTAGGTTGGTAAAAATCTGATAGCCCAGGACAATCAGTCTAGCAAAATCCTAAATTCTACAGCAAATTTCTTTCTTCCTGAGGTTTACAAAAATTCTATAATTATAGCCCTCAATTTAGCACTGGACTATAGTTAAATCTCAGCTCGTATAGATATGCCTTCTGATCTAGTAGTTTTAAGGGGATATTTTGCGATGCTATTGTGCCTTTCCTGAGACAAACTCACTTAGAAAGTGAGGAGAAAGAGCAGAAGGAAGAAAGGGACCTAAGTGGGTGGTGACAATAAAGTAGAGAGAGCAGTGCAAAAACGTCATAATCCTGAAAGCTTGGATGGAATTGAAATAGAAAGTTATGGAGACAGACTCTCTTGGAGTCAGTGTTTTGTTTTGAGTCCTTAGAATATCAATCAAGGAAGCTGACTATTGAATTTTTTAAATTGAAATATAGTTGATGTACAATATTATGTGAGTTTCAGGTATCCTGCATAATATATACGTACATTATGAAATGATCACCACAATAAGTCTAGTCAACCATCTGTCCCCATACAAAGTTACTGATTCTTGAATTTTTAATATAATTTCTCATAAATTTCTAGAGCTATTGTTAAATGTATTAATTTCCTCACTTTGACATGTCTCCTCCAAACAATCAATTATTCCACATGCTATGGGCTGAATCGTGTCCCCCTAAAATTCATCTGTTGAAGTCCTAAGCCCCACTACCTCAAAGTGTGATTGTATTTGGAGATATGGTCTTTAAAGTGGTGATTAAGTTTAAGTGAGATAATTAGGGTGGGCCCTACTCCAGTGTGACTGGCAAGAAGAAGAAGAGATGAGAACACAGACCCAGAGGGAAGACCACGTGAAGACCTAGGGGGAAGACAGCTATCTACAAGCCAAGGAGAGGGACCTTAGAAGAAACCAACCTTGCTGACACAATGATCGTGGACTTCAGGCTTCCAGAGTTGTGAGAAAATAATAAATCTCTGTTGTTTAAACAACCTAGTCTGTGATACTTTGTTATGGCAGCCCTTATAAACTAATACACCAAGTAAAAACAATATTTTGCCATTTACCCAGTTAAATGCAAACTCGTATGAGAAGCAGGAATTCTGCCAGGAGGAGGTTGAGGCTTTGACATAGCCAAACCCATGGCAAAAAGACCAACCACTACAGTTGGTCAAAAGTCTGTGTGCTTATGAATGGTGTTTCAGATTCCCCAACCAAACAAAGGCTAAGAAGGGGTCAGGTAAACAATAACCCAACAATTATTGACCTTGGTATAGACCGAACAAAGTGACTTCTTTTACAAATTGATAAGACAAGGAGTATCCTCATAAAATTTTGAAGGAGACCCAGACCAGAATTTGATCCATCGCTTTTACATGAATCGTTTGTTGGTCTCTGGATCACCAGCTTGTAGTCCTTGGGGCTGGTTTGGATTGGATTGGGGCCTATGCTCCCCGTGGAGCATTCTCTATGCATTCAAAAGACACAAGACAATTCAGGTCAAAACAAAGACACACAAGACAAGACTTTGTACAAATAGTCAAACAAAACCAAAAGCAAAGCAAGCAGGAAAAGAATAAGCCAATTAATGGCAAAAATATTCACCAAATGATACAGCTCTAAAGAAAGTTCTAATTATACAATGACTGAGGCCTAATTTCCTTGTACAAAGAATCATCTGGTTGCAAATTCTTGGATAATAAAATAAATTCAGCAAAGACATTTTAATGAAACATGTCAGGGAAATCTATAGAGTAACTACCCTTGGGCACAAAGGACCAGGTGAGTGTACCTGTTGGACTGAGGACTTTCAAAATAATTTCACTGGAACCTCCAGACTTATCAAAGGAGGAGACCACTACTTGAAATCCGAAAATATTTCTTAAGTTTAAGTAAAGGAAGAGCCATGCTGATCACACAAATTTCTCTGAGCAAAGCAGAGTGCTGGTCTTTTATTGAGTTGTTGGGAAGAGTGTATTTGGGGTCGTGTTGGTTTTAGAGGCAGGGATGGGTTGATGTGAGCCTTAGAAGTGTGTTCACAGAAGCCAGTCTACCAGCAGTGGGCTGGCTTCCACACCATGATGCTGTCACTGACTACCTGGCTTTCCGAGTTGTATTCATTGAAGTGAGTTGTCACTCATCGATTCATCAAGTATAGAATTGTCATTGGTGGATTAGACAGGTTGAAAACTAGTTCTGGTGGAAACTTGTGCCCATGACTATAGAATAATCAGTCCTTTCCTAGGAGTGCGGGACCACCAAGTAACAATCTTTCTATCTTACCTGTTTATTTTGTTTATGGCCTGTCTCTCCCCTGGAGGAGAGAGACATATACACTCCAGGAGGGCAGAGATTTTTATTCACTTTGATCCCTGCTGGATTTCCAGCATCTAGAACAGTGCCTAGTACATAGTAGGTACCCAGCAGGTACACGACAAATATTTGTTAAATGAACAAATGATCCTGACCTCCAGATCTTCACCTGTATGATATACGGGGAAGGTGTGGTTTTATATTTGCATTATTTTAAAAAATACCCATTATCACAGACACTGGGCTGGATCTAATCATGATAAATGCTTTTGAATTGAGGGTGATTAATGAGCTGTGGGATAAAGCTAAGTGTGTGGTGTGTCTCCTGCCTCTTCAGATCACGTTTCGCCTCCACTGTTGCTATACATGCAACGGATTTTGGACACTGGTGGCATCACTTGGATCATTCATCTAGAAACACTCCTCCTCTGGCTTTTGTAGTCCTTGGGGATTTGCTGGTTTTGGTCTTCTGGTCCTGGAAAGTGAATTCCAGGAGGTGGTATAGCACAGTGACCAAAAACTTTCTTGGTAGTGGTGTCACCTTGAGAGGCCATGCAAATTTTCCAAGCCCCCATCTCCTTATCTTTCAAATGGGAATAATAATAGAACTTACCTCATGTGACTATTTCTATCACCACCACCACTGTCATTGGTCACCATCATCCATGGGGCTCTAGTGAGTTCCCTGTGTCCCAGCACTGGCTGCTAGGCCCCCGGTTTCACCGAGGATGAAAAAACAGTCATTTCCAAAGAGCCAACTTTGCCATGGGGGTTAGAAAAGGTGAGATGAAAGTTGCTGCTACACATGATCAGCCCAAACCAACTATATTTCAGGCTCACATTCAATGGGATCCATCAACCAAGTGAATCCAAGAAAGGTGGTGACCGATGCTTTTGTTTGATTAACGCAATACTTAACGTCTTTCTCCATTGCCCAGCTTCACTATAGACTAGAAATGTCAAATATTTTCTTTTCCAGCCTCCCTCACTGCTAGGGATGGCAACATGACTATTTCAGGCGAATGAGATAGAAAAACTTGCTTTCCTGCTAACAGGCACAGGAGTTATTGGTGCTATCTTTTCCATCTTCCTCACCTTGAGTTTGGACCTGATGCCTGGAGCTGGGGAAGACACCTAGTGATTATGGAGCAAAAACATTAAGTAACTGTCAAGAGACTCACAAAGATGCCAGCCCTGACATCATGGAACCATGGAATGAATGCCAGCAGCCAGCCACCTAGAGACTTTTGCTACTAAGAAAAAAAAAACATCGAAAACACTATTTAAGTCAGGTTTTCAGTAGCTTGCAGCCTAAAGCATTCCTAACAGATCCAGTGCCACCCTACTCAGCAATGGAGCCGGTATTGGACAAGCCCCCTCTGTATATCATCTTAAGACACACACTGTGTTTGTCTTCAGACGGCAGCCATGGTCCACAATACCTATAGCAGACCTCCTGGGGGCTGAAGCGGTTTGGCTATATGAATTTTGCATGCTGATGGATATCCAGTTCTGGTCCCTGGGAGTTAGGGGTTAGGTTTGAGGTACCGGTCCCTCTCTTCCTCTCCTGAATTCTGGCCTATATCAATACAATGAACTGAACAAAACGGGGCTCAAACATCAGCTCTGAGTATGGGCGGCCCTGACCTGAGGCCAAAATGAGACTTTTTAGCAACTCTACCTGCTATCCCTCCATAGAACACGCCACGCTGACCGTTCTGTCTAGTTCCAGGTGGAGGAGCCGGGGCAGGAGAGCAAACACCAGGCTCAGGCTTCCAGAAGCGGCCCTGCAGAGGGTGCTTTCCACCTGAAGACTGGGAGGGCGGGGCACGCCCCCTGCACCTGTTTCTAAGGGTCCCGTGGACTGTCCATTCTCCTGAACTCATCCATCAGATAAGGCGTCCTCCAGTGGGGAAGAGCCAGTGAGGGGGTGGAGAGAGAGCAGATTCCCATGTCAACGAGGCAATATGGGGATATGGGGCTGGGAGGTGCAGGGAAGGAGGAGATAGCTGATGATCAGGGAGAGACCAGATTAGCTGCTGGAAGGCTGGGGTCTTGGGTGCGGTGCATGGGTAAGGTGGAAAATGAACTTGGACCCTTACCATTGCGTTCACATCCTACCTACTGCCATCACTTCTGAGCTGTGTAACCTTGTGTGCAGTATGTAACCTCTGCATCCCAGGTTTCTCATCCGTAAAATGGAGATGGTGAGTGTGTCCACCTCATGAATCTACATAGTGGATCAAATGCGTTCATGCCTTGAGAATATGTGGCCCAGTGCCTGGCACATAACAAGTGCTCATTAAATGTTTGTTCCCTTTCGCACTGGGACGGAGGAGGAGGTGAGATTCTGAGACCTGAGTCAGGGGCTGAATTAGCTGTTACCACCAAGTGCTAGCAGGGATCAGCGTGGGCCATGAGCCAGGGACGCAAACCAAGAAAGTGTCCCCCAAACCCTTCCTCCACCCTGCCCCTGGAGCTGAGGCTAGAGTAGACGGCCCTCCTCCCCTGAGGGCCTTTGTCCTCCAGGGGCAAGGCAGAGGACACGCCCAGCATGAGGCCACCAGCCACCTGCCAAGGGCCTGCCGCCTGCCTCCTTGCTCAGACAGATCACTCCTGTCAGGAGTGACAGCAGCCTGCTTCATCACTCTAATTGCAGTGCGGTTTGTGTTCATCAAGGAAACAGCAGGGATTCCAAATTAAATGCCAATATGCAATTTATCCAAGATATAAGGCCTACTGAGAGACTATGTGCAGAACCCCCTGCCTTCCCTTCTGGAGGTAGGATGGTCCTGCTGTCAGTGCTGCCAGGTCCCAAGCTTGTCTCCTGGGGCCAAGGCTCTCAGGAATGAGGATTCCCCCTGGGCTGCTGGCCAACTGCTTTCCCATTTTACAGATGGGTTTGCTGAGGCATAGAGGAGGGACTAACACATGGAAATAGTCCTGGGGACACCGAGGCCAGGACTGGCGTGGGCTTGTCTGTCTTTGGGAACTAGATGTGACAAAGCATCTCTCTGGCACACCCTGAAATGACAAATGAGACCATTCTGAGTGGTAGTAAGGGCCATGGGCATCTCATTTTGAAGATCAGAATCATTCTATCAGCGTTCATTTGCCTGGAAGAGGCTTCTGCACAGAGCCCAGGCACAAACTTGCTCTCTCAGGCTTCGTACCAACGTGCCAACCCCTTCCTAATAGATAGATCTGCCAGGGGCTTGCAGACTGGCTCCCGCCACCTGTTTTCCCCAGCCCTGAAATGTTTTATGAATCATAGAGACAACCGAACTAACATGGCGAAGTCGATTGAAAACCACAGAGGTGAGGATGCGATTGAACCAGAAAGGCGGCACGGCTGGAAGTGTTCATCCTCCTAAGTGGCTGTCCTCTGGCTCCCTAATTCCTGAGCTCTGCGCACAGGCAGTGAGTGGGTGCCCGGCCCCGGGAGCCCCTCTCCACGGTCTGCCGCTGTTTACTGTCAGAGACTAATCCATCCCAAGTAAGCTTTAGCCTCAGGTGAGAAAGAGCAAAATGCTAAAACATCCTCTGGGGCTCAGGGCTCCCTAATGTGGCTGGTGGGAGGATGTGGTGCAGGGACACCAAAGTGACATGAGTTGGAACCCTGGACACACGTGCTCCAGAGGGAAGTGTCTACAAAGTCAGCCCTGGGACTACCCTGGCGGTCCAGTGGTTAAGACTCCACGCTTCCAATGCAAGGGGCATGGGTTTGATCCCTGGTTGGGAAACTAAGATCCCACATGCTCTGTTGTGCGGCCAAAAAGAAAAAAAGCCAGCCCTGCCTGGCAAAGCTGCATTTCTCCCAGGTCCCTGGATTCAGCTCCCAAACTGGCAGAGATTTCCAACCATTTACCAGATAGATAGCACCGTGGCTTCAGGGAACCAGCAAGGCAGCAAATAACCCTTAGGGAAGCAATGTCCAGTTTAGATGGAGAACCTGGAGGCAGGAAGTGGACATTCCAGTCCAGAGCTGATGCCGTCCTTTGAAGTTGGAAGGTGGAAACTATGGGTCACACACCAATTTCCTCAGAGGCGAAAGGAAATGAAAAGGAGGGGACACCACTGTCATAAAGTGATGGAAAAAGTTAAAAGTTAGTGGTTGGAGCATGGTCTCTGAGTGCAAATCTGAAATTGAGGGCTTTCGAGATTTAGCTCTTAGAACAATCTTTTTACATCTCTGGCCCTTGGTTTCCCAATCTGGAAAGTGGGTAGAACAATAATACCCATCTCTCATGCTTCATTTAGAGCAAGGGTCAGGAACATTTTCTGTAAAAGTTGGGGAACAAATATTTTAGGCTTTGGGGGCCATGGGAGCTCTGTTGCAGCAACTCAACTCTGCGGTCGTTGGAATGAAAGCAGCCATAGAAATAGTAAATGGATGGACGTAGCTGTGTCCCAATAAGGCTTTATTTACAAAACAGGTGGTGGGTCTGATTTGGCCTGGGACTGAGTCACAGCTTGCCAACCGCTGATTCAGAGGATTATACGAGACAGTGCAAACGATAGCAAAGTGCTTGGCACAAAAACTAACCAATAAATATTAGCATCTTCCTCATCCTCGACCGCTCCCTCTTCTTGTTTTTTGTTTTTTGTTTTGTTTTTTGCGGTACGCGGGCCTCTCACTGTTGTGGCCTCTCCCGTCGCGGAGCACAGGCTCCGGACGCGCAGGCTCAGCGGCCATGGCTCACGGGCCCAGCCGCTCCGCGGCACGTGGGATCTTCCCGGACCGGGGCACGAACCCGTGTCCCCTGCATCGGCAGGCGGACTCTCGACCACTGCGCCACCAGGGAAGCCCCGCTTCCTCTTCTTTATTGGCATCACTGCTCTGCATTTGGATCATCAGGTGCTGTCTAGTAAATACCTCATCTCATCTCCCTTCCTTCACCAACGTGTTAAATTTCCAAAAAGGGCACTTACAGGGGTACCTCCAATTCCTGGGTGCAGGCGCATTCAGGATTTCGCCTGCATGATGCAGATTCTCAAATCGCTTAGCATTTAAAAGCAAGGGTGTGTTGGACCCCCAGTGAAGTAACAAGGATATGACTCCCCGTTAGAAGTTTCTATGGCCCTTCACAAGGGATTTCCTGTGTAACATAGCACAGATTTCTCACTGCTGCTTGAAGAAGTAAAGGCGATTACAACCATTTTGCAGGCGAAACTGAGCTTTGGTAAAACAGGTTGACGTGTAAAGTCAGGCTGAGAATCAGGAGCTGAGCGGATGCTGGATCCCAGGTCTGTGGACTCCAAATCCAGGGCTCGTGCCCCGATGGCACGTCTGCACTGAGTATTGGCTCAGTCAGGATCTTTGCTGCACATGATAAACTGGCTGTTTTAAACAGAAAAGGAATTCATTAAGTAAGTGGCCTGGAGAATTTCCGGGAGGAGCAGAGAATCGAGCTAGAGGCTGTTGAGGGGAAAATACAGCCCCGTGAGAACGCCTGGTGCTCGGCTGCAGACACTCCTGACACAGGAGCCACGGCTGGCCCGACACTGGGTGCCTTTAAATGCCTGCCCCTGCTGCAGCCTGAAGTTCAGTCCTCTGCCACCTCAGAACCAGTCCTGCACGGTGCCCCCTTCTACACGTTACTCTCTTTCAAATGCAAGTCTTCAAGTGAGGGCCCTATTGGCCTGAGCCTCGTCATGTGTCTGGACTCTAGTTCCCAGGTGAGTTACTGACTGCTTCCTGGCGGGGTGGGGGTGGGGGTAGAGCTCAAAGGAGGAGGGGGATTCCCCAAACCCAGGAAGGCTGTGCCCAAGGTGCTGAGCCGACTCCACCCTGGGGTCTAAAGCTCACAGAAGTGAAGCAAGGAGTCAAAGGGATGCCTGCACACCCCTGTTCACAGCAGCATGATTCACAATAGCGAAAAGGTGGAAACCACTCAGATGTCTGTGTATGGCTGAATGGACAGATGAAATGCGGCCTATCTGTACAATGGAACATTATTCAGCCTTAAAAAGGAAGGAAATTGACACACGCTACAACACGGATGAACGTTGATGATATTATGCTAAGTGAAATAAATCAGACACAGAAGGACAAATATGGGGCTTCCCTGGTGGCGCAGTGGTTGACAGTCAGCCTGCCGATGCAGGGGACGCAGGTTCGTGCCCCGGTCCGGGGAGATCCCACGTGCCGTGGAGCGGCTGGGCCCGTGAGCCATGGCCGCTGAGCCTGCGCGTCCGGAGCCTGTGCTCCGCAACGGGAGAGGCCACAACAGTGAGAGGCCCGCGTACCGCAAAAAAAAAAAGAAGGACAAATATGGTATGACTCCACTCATATGAGGTACCTAGAATAGTCAAATACATAGGCAGAAAGTAGAACGGTGGTTATCAGGGACAGTGGGGAGGGGAATTATTGTCTAATCGGTACAGAGTTTTAGTTTGGGAAGATGAAAAAGTCCTAGGAGTGAATGGTGGTGACGGTTGGAAAACAACGTCAGTGTACTTCATGCTACTGAACTGTACACTTAGAAATGGTTGAAATCGGGACTTCCCTGGTGGCGCAGTGGTTAAGAATCTGCCTTTCAATGCAGGGGACGTGGGTTCAATTCTTGGTCAGGGAACTGGATCCCACATACATGCTGCAACTAAGGGTCACACGCCACAACTAAGACCTGGCACACACACACACACACACACACACACACACACAAAATGATTGAAATGGTAAATTGTATGTTATGTATATTTTATCACAAAGGAAGGTGCTGGGCATGACAGATATCCACTCTAAGAACTTAAGATTTCATTTTTGAGAAGGGGCAAAGGAGGCCCAGAAAGTGACTGACTGGTGGCAAAGTTGGCAATCGTCAATCTCAAGTACTTGCTCCTTCCAGAAAGAAACTGTTGGTGACTGTTAGAAGTCTGGTGACGGCTCCTCAGCCTTGCTCCCCAGGTTCTAACGAATAGGACGGGGGCCAGGAAAGTGACTCAAGAAGTTGAGTAGGTTGGATGGGAGACAGCAAGGAGAAGGGGTGACTGTGATGCGCTGAGGAACACAGGTTCTGTCTGAACAGGGCAGCTGCCCCTCAGCTCTGGCTAATCTGACACGTGGGCAGGGAGCTCAATGCTGCTCTATCTCCTGGCTGAGCTATCTGTAATGAGGTGGGTAGACCTAGAGTCTGTCATACAGAGTGAATTAAGTCAGAAAGAGAAAGACAAATACCGTATGCTAACACATATATAGGGAATTTAAGAAAAAAAAAGTCATGAAGAACCTAGGGGTAAGACAGGAATAAAGACACAGACCTACTAGAGAATGGACTTGAGGATATGGGGAGCGGGAAGGGTAAGCTGTGACAAAGCAAGAGAGAGGCATGGACACATATACACTACCAAATGTAAAATAGATAGCTAGTGGGAAGCAGCCGCAAAGCACAGGGAGATCAGCTCGGTGCTTTGTGACCGCCTGGAGGGGGGGGATGGGGGGGGGGGGAGGGAGAGAGACACAAGAAGGAAGAGATATGGGAACATATATATATGTATAACTGATTCACTTCGTTATAAAGCAGAAACTAACACACCATTGTAAAGCAATTATACTCCAATAAAGATGTAAAAAATAAATAAATAAAAAATAAAAAAAAAAGAAGCCAGACATCCAGATATTTATGTGAAATCTCCTGAACTTTAATCGTTGGCAACAGATTCAAATAATATGAGTCTGCAAGCTGGTGGAAATCTACCTCTGGGTTGGATGCCACCCTTGGGCTGCTGGTTTGCGAACTCTGTTTGAACCCAGGGGCAAGGGCCAAAGATAACATCAAGATGTCAGTCTTAATAGTAGAGGCCCAGAAAACTTTCTAAGTACTGTACAGGGCTCCCAGGAAAGAATGATAAGAAAAACATAGCTATTAACTAAAATCAAAATGTGAGTCGTGTATTACATTCTACTTCCCAATCTAAGCCTTCAGATCTTCCAGTGGTAGAGTTGGGACTGCATATTAAACTCCACGGGCACTCAGCCACCCTGCCTGTCCGAGAAGCAGGAAGAGCTCTGCCTCTAAAACTCATTAACCAGGGAATGGGGGGGGGAGGGGAGGACAGAGCGAGAGGGGCAAAGAGGACAGGGGAGGATGAGAGGAAAAGGGTAGGAGGGAGAGAGGATTTTCGGCCTTTCCTCAAGGCTGACTCCTCCTTCTGGAATCTCTGAAATGCCGGTTCCCAGTTGGAGCAATCGGTTCTCTGGCTAATGTGGCCCAATTGATATTTTTACCTGGTTTGACTCTTACCTAGTAAATTTGCTCTTGTGAGAAGGGTGTCAGGAAGCAGGAGAGAGGGAAACCGTGGAGAGGGGGCTGGAAGCCTTACACTTTTCCATCTTTTCTATTCTAACTCATTTGGTTTGACAGCCTAATCTGTGGTCCACCTACTGGCGTTTCTCTCAGGGCAGGAGATGAGCATCTTATTCCCATCTTCACGAAGTTGCTTACTCAACACCCCCAACTGTCCCTTTGTGAGTCTCCCTGGGACCCAAAATGGGCAGTAGAAAGTTCTGTTCAGGGTCAACACAGATCATCAATAAAAGTCACTCCGACGCCATGCATTTCTATTTCCCAGCACAAGTTGTCCAACCAGCTTATCAGAGATTATACTAAATAATAGATTCATTCCAGTTTTGAAAACTATGAACTCCAATTATCAGATACACCTGGAAAAATTAAAGGTCAAAGATGAAATTCCCCTTTCTGTACAATGGAACATTATTAGCATTTAAAAGCAAGGGCGTCTTGGACCCCCAGTGAAGTAATAAATACAAAGAAATTAAGGTCCAATACTCATTGAGTCTAATTTGCTACATGACAAGAACTCTTTCACTGGGAGGAGAGAGTATCTGTTCTGGAAACCACTGCATGAACCAAGATCACGGTCCCCGGGTGGGCTGGATGCCTGTTGTCTCCACTCTCATCTCAGGCTGGGAACCATGCTTCCTGGAATCCCCTTCCTTGTATGGTTCTAGGGGCGAGTGTGTCAATGAAAGGAGATCACGTGAGATTTGAAGGCAGAAAGGCAGAGAGCCATTACTCTGCACTGGGGTGATCCGTCACAAGACTTTGAGTCCTCTCCATGAGCTAAGTCATTGCTGTACCATCTTTGACTTACTGTAGTGCCTTCTTGGTCACCTTGCAAGCTCTCTGTTCTCTATTTGCCCTACGCTCAGGCTGGTGTCATTGGTAACTGTGTCTAGGATCCTCCTGCTGTAGCCTTCCAGGCGTCACTTCCTACATCAGTGTAAGCCCTAATGTCCATCTTCAAACCTTTATTCCTGCAATAGCAGTAGTGGCTCTGACTGATCCCAGCTGATACACTGGGCAAACACAAACATCACTTTCATGAAGAGCCACTTATCGGATCTAAGCCAAGCCAGCCACTGGGGTCAAGCCACTCACATTCAGTCATTTCCTGGTAACTGATTCCAACTGGAGGGACGAGTTATTTAAAGTTTATTTTTCACTTACAAGGAAGCCAACCCCTTCTTCTCTTTCTATAATACCCCGATAACTCATTTTCCTGCTTGAACGAGGTGTCAGTTCCTCATCTCTGAACTGGGGCTGCCATCCTCTCCAAACAGGATCTGTGGTCCTAGGGAGTTTCTAGGCACATCTGCATGCCCTTAGCTGATTCACGGACTAGCGCATGAGGAACACACTCCAAGTTGAAGGTCTGGCTCAAGTTCTTTTGCAAAAGAGTCACACTTCATGCAGGGTCACATGGTGGGCTTGTGTTCAAGTACCACCTCAATCCCTAGGTCCTCTTCTGCACATTCCAGTGTATTATTTCTTAAACTGACTCACCTCCTGACTCATGGATAACATTTGCATTGGTCCAAATTAAGTTTTCATACCATACTTTTTGAATATATTCCCCAATGCTCCTTCCCAAGGTCCTATGTGCTTCTTTGGTCTAGGAATCCCTCAATGTCATTTGGGTGGTAACTATATCTTGGTCAGGAGAGAGCTCTGGTATGTCTTAATTCCGGGAGTCTTGACTACAGTGGTTACAACTGAGTCCCAAAGATGACAATATCAAGATTCTAAGTGGATTTTAATTCCTGACGGTTCTCTGATACGGAAGAGTATCTGGAGATGGGTGTTCCAGGCAGAAGGAATGACAAGAGCAAATGTCCTGAGCTGGGAGTGTGCCTGGTGGGTTCAAGAGGCAGCAAGGTGGCCCAGACTTGGAGCAGACTTGAGGGAGAGGGGGAGATTAGCAGATGAGGCTATATATGTACTGGAGAGTCAATGGTGTGAGATCCAGGAGACCATGATTTTGACTTTTATCTTGAGTGACTTGAAAGTTACTCAAGCATTCTGAGAATTGGCTGAAGGGGGGCAACCTAGAAGAGAGATGATGAGAGCCATGTGGGGCTAAGAAATTGTGTCTCCAGAGGAACCACACAGATCTGACATAGAAATTGTCACTGATCCTGGACTTTAAATCTGATTAGATGGGATGGCTGGGTTTCTTCTTTCAGGAGGGGGTGAAGGTATCCTATGTGTGAAAAGAAGATTATAAACATATAATTGGTGGCGGTGCCAAAATCCACTTCTGGTTCTTCCGGGACACATAGCCAATTTACCTGCCCAGCCTCCCTTGAAGGTAGGTGTGGCTATGGGACTGGTCAGGCTACGGGCAATGGAATTTGAGTGGAGGGGTGCGTGCTACTTCCATGCTTGGCCCATAAACACTGCCCATTTTTGCTCCTTTGTTGCCTTTTCCTCTGCTGGCTCACAGGGATGATTCACCAGGGTGAACCTGAAAGCCAAGTACAGCCAAATGCTGCCCGGCAATGGAATTTAGCACAAATGACCCTCATTCAGAACACAAGCCCTGCCCAGCTGAGGCAACATATTAAAATAAATAAGCTTCCCTCAATATTGCATCCCAGTCCCCCATGGTCATGCCTCTAAGCCCCAAATTTGAAGGGAAATCAGCCCCTCAGCTCTTGTGAGCCCAGCTGCCTTAGAATTTCCAAGGGGTGTTTGTCTAAGGGACTGATGCATTCTACCTCTTGGGGTAGATAAAAGAATTAATTGTGGAAAGCCTAGTTAACAGCATGCATAGTTGAATCTAAGTCTTTGGGTAGCTTGACAAGGGTGACAGATAGGAATGCATCTCTGATCCATCAACTTAAAAATCCTATGTGGGTTGGGGGGTGACTCTTGGTGGGTAATTCACCCATTTCAATACTTTCAGTGGTTTAAGGACAGTTCTAGAACCCATGAGTGAGTTCAGGTTTCAAGGTAGAATTCCTCTTCTATGGCTTTATCCATGTTACTGTGACCTACCCTCAGTGACCATCTCATAAAAAGCACACCTAACCCAAGCCCCAAATGCCTGCAGCTTGAAACTGCCCTTGCCATCTAGGTTTAAGGAAAGGCTGTTGAGTCTCCTGACGTTTTCACTGTAACATTGCCTCTGCTCCTTTCAGACCTGGCTATGTTGCCTAAAGCTTGTGGTCGCAGGATATCTTCTTATGTATATTAGAAATTGTGCCAGCCAGTTGTGGGTCCTATTCCTTGGTGAGGCTCTATACTACCAGACCCTTCCATATGTGAATTGTCCCTCTCCTACTCCATGTAATTCTGGTGGGGCTGTCAATCAATCAGAGTTCCCACCTACAATAGTGGTCATAGGACCAACGATGAACAATCATAGTCAATATCTCCACTGGTTCTCAGAGAGAATCTCGTTTTCTTAGATCATGAACCTGGATCTTCTGGGACCCTCTTTTCCACCATATTTTGTAAAGCCATGAAGTCATCGCTTTACACAGGTAAAGCAGGACTCAGAAGCTGGAGGGGGAAGAACAGGTTCCTAATGACACCTGTTGATCAACTGGATCCAGCCCTGCCCCAAATCATTTTCCATACCCTTGAACGCGGTTGCATTAGCCAATACATCTTCTAAAATGTAACACATTCAGCTTGTATGAGTGGGATTCCTTACAACTGTCACTTACAGTTGGGGGTTCTATTAATGTTCCCATTCACTTGTTTAACTACAAGATGTCAAGGGAGTCTGCATATTTTCTTACTGGATACATTTCTTTTCCTTATGGACATGTATCACACATCCACTGCAGCCGTCAGAAGCTCCTTCTTTCTTATACAGTTCATTCTTTGAATCTACTGCCTTGCCTGAGGATAGCAAGTTAAATGGAGAAGATGAACAATAGCTCCCAGATCATTTATCCCCATGAACTTTTCTCTAAAAGGCAGACTGTTGTGTCACTTTATCACCTTAGAGAATCCCTACTGAGAGTAGTTTTTTGAACAAGACCTTTGCATTCAACCCACTGTTTAGGACCTCACTGGGAAAGCCTCTACTCATCGTAACCCTGTATTTCCTTATTCACTGGAAAAGAGCTAATAGGGTCAATTAAAAAGAATTTCACAGGTCCTTGAACTGCCTGCTTCCTAAGTTCTTCCATTTTTAACTTTTTGGAGGTTGGTACCATTCTAAGGGTTCCAATATTCCAGGCCAGCCATTAACACACCGTTTCTTTTCTACAATGCCCTTAGCTTCGGACCCACGAGCACAATGTGGGAATGATCCTTTAGGCCAGGGGTTGGCAAATGACAAAGCCAGATCCAGCCCATATTGGTAGTTATTGGAACACAGGCACACCCATGCATTTATGTATTGTCCATGGCGGTTTTTGTAGTTGCTACAGAAACCATATGGCTGCAAAGCCAAAAATTATTTATTATCAGACCTTTTACACGAAAAGTTTACTGATCTCTGCTCTAGATTAGCATTTCTTGATTGTTTCCTCATCCTAGCACCACAAAAAATGGTACTCTGAGAGAAAAAGGAATTAATATCTTGACAAGCCTTTGGGCATATTGTTTGGTAAAGTCTACTCTAGACCACTTGGGGCAGGACATGACCTGGTATATACTTGGGACACCACTATCTGATAGCCTAGTCTACTTTTTGACATATCTGGGTACCAGTACACGATCTACATCTTGGTTCTGTAGGTCCTACGTTTTGATTCCCATGTAGATTTTAATTTTGGTCAAGGCCAAGGTTATTTTTATTCATGGGTGGTGGTGGTGGTGACCTCCTGGGCACGCTGACTTCCTGTGCAACTGTACCTGCAGTGTGAAACGAGACTTGTAAGAGCACAAAGATGCTCCCATCACTGGTGGGATGAATGGGAGCCATTTGTGGTTCAAAACCAATTACCAACATACCTGTGCCCGAGTTAGAGCGTGTGCCCCTGAATATGTGGTCAGAATCTGTTCCAGCTATCACAGCCACTTGCTCCTTTCCTTCAAGCAGTGCCACAGTGAAGTCACTATGGGCAGAGAGGGCATAGTTAATGCCCATATTCTGAACTGACATCCCAGGGCCCTTGATACGAACTGGTGTCCATGGAATACTTACCTCTGTATTCCAACCACACCAAATGTGGAATCCTTAAACGCCCACCATATTTTGAGGTCCCATCAATATTCTCTCACCTTTTCTCATTTTATTAGGGCATACATTCATTGCAGAAGCCACGACAGAAGCGGCTGTCCACTCTTTATATCGCCATAGAGAAGAAAGGGGGGTTAAGGACCATTCACACCAACAGAAAGAATGAAACTGCAAGTTTATTTGAAAGTATAAAATTAAAAAAAAAACCTAATCAAAAAACAAAAGCAACCACGCACAACCTTTCCAGTTTACATCAACTTTGAAGGTCACACACGATTTATTTACCACTTGCTTGCATTTTTTTAAAATGTCAATTTCAAAGTAGAAGGAGCGGAGGGTAGGTGATAATGATCACAGCTGAACGATTTTAATGCTAAAATAAAAAGGACTCGCTGATCTCATCTGAGAAAAGAGAGCAGGGATGGTTTTCTGATTGGCATAGATTTAGGCCATGTATAAAAAAACATCCTCGTTGGAATGAGTTAAAAAATAACGCTGGCCACTTATTTGCTATTTTGAGTAGGGGAAAAAAACAAAACAAAAAACCCCTGCAGCTTTGGTGTCCTATTTATACCTTTTTAAAAACAGCCATTTAAAAAAATCAAATCTATAATAAAAACATCCCTGTGTTTGTTTTAAAAAACAACATTAATAGATTCTCCTTATGCTACTAAGGCCATTTGTCTTTCCTAAGATGCCTGGAAGCTGAAAAGCGCGTGAGATTAATTCACCACGTGATTAATTAAAATTAGAATCCTTTCCTCTAAACAACTTCCAGAGCACCAGAAAGAGGCAGGGGCCACCAGAGGGAGAAAAGAAGCCACTCTGGCTCACAGGAGATGAAATATTCAGCTAGAGTTCCTCACATACTTTGGCTGCCACCAAAAGTTCTTTCTTCACTGGATTACTCAGAAAATAACTCACGTTATTTTAAAAATGAAAGATGTAGGCAACTATGTTCCTTTTCTTAACTTAAAAAAAAAAATCACCAAGTGGCTAGCTTTCCTGTAACACACTTTGAATTTGGTTTAAAAAATAAAAGCCTACAGAATAGGATCATTGAATGCCACTTCATCCCCCCTCCTGCAGGCTCCGTTTGAATAAGCATCAAAGAGGTTACTGACCACGTGGAAAGCAGCTCTGCATGGGTGACAGCTGCCCGGAGTGGCTCCACTTGGTTCCAGTTTTGTTCCCCCACAGCCATTAGTGTGGATTCTTGACGAATAACACCTACGTTTCCACCCATGACTTCCTGAGGGGGTTGGCACTGTGGCTGGCTGGGCACAGAGAAAGAGGAAAGCTACCATAAACACAGAGCCTATGAGCCGAGGGAGAAAGGCGTCCCTCTTTCTACGTCCTTCAAGAACTCGATAAATAATAACTCAAAGTGCAACAATGCACAGACGCCTGGCACACAGGTCAGTCTGGGGGGACTTGTTACTAGCGTGCTCAGCGGGACCAAGGAACGATCACCTCCTTTTGCATCTTTGCTTGGACCTCATTAATGGAAAAACAAACAAACAAAAGACAGCCTTCCTATACACATATAAATAGTCCCTTAACTAGAAGGGAAAAAACAAACACACTGTTTCAAATGCATTTCTAAGAGATTAAAAAAAAAAAAAGTCCGAATGGCAAATCTTGACTCCAAACTATTATCCATGTCTCTCAGAGGAGAAACTATGGGATGCTCGGAGAGGCCTGAGCCTCACTCTGATTCCAGCCCTAACCCTAAATTGCAGCGCTGGAATCGGGGCCTTGGGAAGGCGGGTGAGTGCAGCCCAGGAATCCAGGCTCTCTCGGGGGAGGTACTGAATTAGGTTCTCACGTTGAGTTAGAACCTACAGTGCTCTCAAGTCCAAATGCACAGGTAAAATGACTTCTGAGTGTCAGGGGGACTTAGGGGGCGAGTGTTGAAGCTGCATGAATGGGCAAGGCAGGCTGGGTGTGGCTTACAGGGACAAAGGGCCAGATCAGATTTCTGGGCAACTCAGGTTTAGTACTCATCCCTTGTTTAGGGGCAGGTCACAGCTGGGAGGGAGACAATCCAGAAACCAGGGAAAGGACTGTGGACCAAAGCAGACCCAGGATCTTGGCAGCCTGTACTTCAGGAGCTGAGAACTCAGATAAACTCATGGTGGGGCTCCCTGCCTGTTCTGGAATGAGGCTGGTGATATGTGATCCTGGAGAAAGCTCTCAAAACGAGGATTCTCGGACACATTTTTAAATCCAGACTCTATCCAGACCTGATGGTTTCAGAGTCCTTCAGAAAACCAAAATGACACTGTTGACTTCTGAAGGGCGTGACTCACGGCAACAGTGTTCTTTGGCCCTGACCCAGAGCAATGAACAGCCTAGTGCAAGGCGGGTTCTGATGCTCCCCTGGATTCTCTCCAGAGTGGCCATCCAATGACAGCCTCCTGGTAGGACCATCCAACCCAAATCTCCAAATGGAGCTCTAAGGAAGCAGCCCACAGAGAATCTGGTCCAGCGTCCTCTGCGCTTCTGAACACCCCATACGGCACAAACACTGCTTTCTCAAGGGCTACCTAAGTACCGCACTCTCCGGCCACCTACTCAGCAAGGTTCCAGCAGTAACAGAATGATGTGGAGAGCGAGGCTGTGATCCTGGGCCCCGAAGGAAGAGCAACTGCCCAGAAAAGATGCACATACATCAGGGCAACTGAGAGGCCAGAACAGTGCCAGGTCGCCCTCCAAAGAACATCCCTGAAATCTGGGGAAGGAGGTGAACGGAGAGAGAGCTGACACCCCACATCACTCCTTGAGACATCCTGAGGAGCTTCCCATGAGCGCAAGTTGTTAGGATGGTAACAAGTCAGAGCAGATGAACCCATATGGACTTTGGAAGAGCTGGATTTTATACTTCTTCGGTGCCCTGGCTGGGTGCAGAGTCCCTAGGCTCCGTGGTGCCTTCCTGCGGGCCAGGCTGCCCCGGCCTGTGGCCCGTGTCTTCCATACTCAGGAGGCTGCTGGCTGCCTGGGAACTGGTGCTGTTGGCGCTGCCAGACCGGGAGCGGTAAGGGGGCAGGTCGGCTTGGTTCAGAGACTCGGTGTCTGAAGAGTAGGGCGGTGGAGGGAGGTCGTACCATGCGGGTCTGCGATGGAGAGAGCAGGATGGGGCGGGGTGGGGGGAAGGGGGGAGAGGAGGGGGAAGAGAAAACATTAGGAGCCCAGGCACGGCAGGCAATGCCAACTTCTGCCCTTTTCCGAGAGGATGCTGACATCGGGGATGAGATTTTCCTTCCAAGGAGAAAGGCAATCCAAGGACTAGGAAAACCAGTGATTTGTAAGAAGGCGAAAGGAACAGGTCAGCGTGCTCTGCCTGGCCTGTGCCAACTGGACAGTGCCAAAACCACAACCTTTGGTAGGGAGAATTCTAAATACTCCCCGGCTCATCCTGGGTGGTTTGGCAGGGATTCACCTGGCCTGGTGTTTCGATAGAGCCCCTGACAGTCCACAGAACTGGGGGTCCTTACTGAAAGCCCACTCTTACTGGCTGTGCGGACTTGGGTGAGAGGATATCCTCTCAAACCCTCAGTCTCCCTATCTATATAAGGGAGTAATAATGACACCTTGCTTGTAGTGAAATAACTTAAAAGACGTTTTATTTTCCAGCTCTCATTTATGGAAGGCTTACTACGAGTCAGGCACTGCGCCACCTACCTTACATCCCTTATTTAATGCTCACAAGAATTCTAGGAGAGAGCCATTACTTTCATGCCCATTGTACTGGGGAGAAAACTGAGGCAAAGGGGCATTAAATGGCTTGCACAGGATCACACACAACCAGTAAGCAGCAGTGCTAGGATTTGAACCCAGGAATTCTGTCTCCAGATGCAGCAGTTTTAACCTTGCTCTACAATGGATGGTCCAAATGAGTGAGGTCTTGTGTTCTCACGCTTATTTGCGAAGATGTCCTTAAGCACCGCTCCTTGGAGCTCTGTTTAGCTTTTATGAGGAAGGAAAAGGAAGATTAAATAATATAAGAGCTGCCACCGGAGAGGGTTCAAGGAGGAGCCCAGTTAGCCCAGGAACACTGCCTGCAAAATGCCTCGTGCCACATCTGGTGAGTCCTGGGCTCAGCGGAAGAGGAACGCTGAGCAGAGTCCCTGCAGGGCAGGGGATGCTGAGAACCAAGGGGGACTCAGGTAGCTCTAGTCCCGGGACTTCAAAGTGGGTTCTTTGGGTACCCTTGGAGGTCACCAAAGGAGAGAGGAAGGCTGAGCAGGCAGGAATGAGGTCCACTACTGGATCCAACTACAGAACTCTGGGTTTTAACTTTATATTTTGGGGTTCCTTGTACAGCTCCACCTGTGATGAAGGTTCTACTGCTTAACAAAGCTTGAGAGTTCTCTACGCCACCTCCTTTATTTTATAGATGAAGCCAAGCAAAGTTAAGGAACTTGTTCACTCATTCATTCACTCACTCACTCACTTATCCATTCATTCATTCAAATAGGAACCAAACCTCGAGTATATACTGGGCACTGTTCTGCGGTAGCAGGTGAGTGCCCAGAGCTGGTCAGGGTCCTGGACGTGTGTCCGTGTGGCATTACCAGGGAGGAGGAGGGATCTGAACTGGCCAGGATCCTAGCGGTATGTCTTCAGATGAGTAACTTAAAAATCTCAGTTTTCTCGTCTGTAAAACTGAGGCACATATAGAACCTCCCTCGGTGAGTGGCTGTAAGGACTGAGTGCGATGATACACGTGAATCGTTTGCAAAGACTCAGTAGAAGTCAAAAGCTGCCGCCACCTTTGCAGCTGAATGCAGGCTCCTGGCAAGACCAGCATCCCAGGCGCGTGCACATGTACGCCCGCCTCTGCATGGGATGACCTCCCTCCCCGAGGCTCTCCCAGCACGCACCTTTGGTCCAGCAGGGCCTCTGAGTAGGAGGGCGGGGAGCCCACTTCAGACGCGTTCTGCTCGGCTTGGCTGGCCACGTACTGGATGCCATTGTTGACGTTGTAGGTGACGTTGCAGCGGTGAGGGTGGTCCAGGACCACCAGGCGGGAGAGCAGCACGGGGTGCTGGAGCCGGTGTACTGGCAGCGTCATGAGGTTGTTGCGCTTCCGCTGGTGGTGCAGGACCAGAGCCAGCAGGGCCACGACCAGCACAAAGATGACGGAGCTGCCGATGATGGCGTAGGTGATGCTGGGATAGTACACGAGCTGGTTCTCTGAGGTCACGAACACCTGCCCGCTGCCTGGTTCTGAGAAGCCCCAGAGGCGAGAGAAAAGGAGAGAGGTTACCAAGTCGGCGCACCCATCTGCCGCAAAGTCAGTCCCAGGACGGGAATGCAAACGTTCACAGGAGCACGGTTCACGATAGCCGCAAAGTGGAAAGCACCCCAACGTCCATGGATCGATGAATGGATAAACAAAATGTGGGCTGCCCATACAACGGAATATAATCTGGCCATAAAAAGTACTGGTGCATGCTACAACATGGATGAGCCTCAAAAACGTGCTAAGCGGGCTTCCCTGGTGGCGCAGTGGTTGAGAGTCTGCCTGCCAATGCAGGGGACGCGGGTTCGAGCCCTGGTCTGGGAGGATCCCACATGCTGCAGAGCAACTAGGCCCGTGAGCCACAACTACTGAGCCTGCGCGTCTGGAGCCTGTGCTCCGCAACAAGAGAGGCCGCGATAGTGAGAGGCCCGCGCACCGCGATGAAGAGTGGTCCCCGCTTGCCACAACTAGAGAAAGTCCTCGCACAGAAACGATGACCCAGCACAGCCAAAAATAAATAAATAAAATTCAAAGTACGTTTAAAAAAAAAAACATGCTAAGCAAGATAAGCCAGACAGGGCTTCCCTGGTGGCACAGTGGTTGAGAGTCTGCCTGCCGATGCAGGGGACACGGGCTCCTGCCCCGGTCCGGGAAGACCCCACATGCCGTAGAGCAGCTGGGCCCGTGAGCCATGGCCGCTGAGCCTGCGCGTCCGGAGCCTGTGCTCTGCAACTGGAGAGGCCACGACAGTGAGAGGCTCGCGTACCGCAAAAAAAAGAAAAAAAGAAAAAAAAAAAAAAGATAAGCCAGACACAAGAGACCACATAGTGTATGATTCCATTTGTATGTGTCCAGGAAAGGCAAATTTATAGAGACAAAAAGTCGATTAATGGTTGCCAGGGGCTGGGGGTGGGAATGGGGATTCACTGGTGATGGGCATCAGGGATCTTGCTCGGGTGATGGAAATGGAAATGTTCTAAAACTGGATGTGGTGATGGCTGTGCAAATTGATACATTTACTAAAACTTATTGAGTTGTACAGTTAAAACGGGCAAATTTTATGTCATGTAAATTATACCTCAATAAAGTTGTTAAAAAAAATCAGCCCTGGGAAATATAATATCCAGGGAACAGGAGTGATAGTGACAGAAACCTGTTTTTCTCTGGAAGTTTATCGTATCACATACGTGAGGAACACTGGCCAGTGCGTCTGGGGTTCCTTATGTCGGCAAAGTATTTATTTAATGCCCGGCCTTTGCCAAGCTTTCAAGATGGAGAGCCAGCAGAGCACAGGCTGAAATCATGGACTCTGGAGCCAGACCAGGTTCAAACTCAAGCTATTCAGCTGACTGGCTGCGTGCCCTCTGGGAAGTGGTCAACCTCTCTGTGCTGTAATTTCCTCATCTGTGAAATGGGGGTGGTATTAGTCCCCACCTCACTGGGCTGTCCTGAGCATGAAATGAGTGAATAATTATCAAGCACTTAGAACAACAGCTGACACACTGCGGGTGTTCAAGACATACAAAATATGTGTTTTATCACAGCTACTTGCCTCACAGCAGCTCCGTGAAGTAGGTGCTGTAACTGCCTTCTTTTTAAGATGAAGAAGGAAGCTTGGAGAACTTGGGTCCCCTGACCAGGGCCACAGGGTTAGGAGGTAAGGCGCTGTGCCTGATTTGTGCCCTGTGGTCTGACTCAGAGCCTTGCCTCTGACACTCTGCCCTGCAGCCCCCTACCAAGACCAGCGAGGCAACCGGCACGCATTTCCTCAGAGGCCCTAGGACGAAGGCCTGGTACACGCCCCAGCCCTGCAGGCTGCCAGTCCCCTCCTCTCCACGTGTACTAAGGAGCCACACTTCAAACACTCAGGGGAGAGGCTTCCCCGTCAGCAGGACACACCTGGCAAAGGTGGCCAGGCCCAGGCTGGCACAGGACACCAGAGTGGCCCCTCCTCGTAGAAAGTTGGGGACCCCTCTTCTTTGCGGAAGATCCACAACTACCCACAGCTGTGGCCCAGCTGCAAAAATAATCTAAATGCAGCCTAAGTGAGCAAGTCTGCGACCACACCCTGGGCCCGTTCAACCTCTGAAGCAGTGAAGAGGTTTTAGCGGGTTCACAGTGGCAGCGTGTAGACGTGAAGTGGCAGCACCGTCCGCTGGCTGCTTCGGTCCCGGGCCCTCATCACTGGATTGCACATGGCTTTGCTCACCATGGATCTCCAGTAAGTAGGATGGTGTCTGGCACAGTGTCGACAGCCAATAAATGCATCCAACTCAACGAAAAAAAAATCTGTGTATTCACACACCCTGGCAAGGTAGGTGCTGTTATTAGTTTATTATTCCTGTTTTTCAGATGAGCAAATTGACTCAGAGGTGAATTCAGGTGTCTAAGTGCACAAAAGAACTAAGCAGGGGAGTCAGAACGAGAACCCAGATATTTCTCCTTCAAAAGTCCACGTGCCGTGCAACACACCATCTCCCCTCCTTTCCCGACACAAACAGTTCCTGATTCCCCACATCATCTTAATCTGACACAAAGAAAGACCTTCGCCCTCAAGCTCCAGGCTGTGTTAATTTTCGTTCCAGTCACACTCAGACATGGACTAAAGGCTAAGAAGATTCTCCAAGTTCCTGTCGGGCACCGTTTCAATGATGCACTGTATAGAAAGAAGCAAGCAAGATCCCAGAGGGGAGGCAGAAGCGTGCTGCAGACGGTTACGGGAGAAAGGCAGCTCTGGATTTTTCTGGAGACAATGAGCTTGTCACCCAGAGGTTCTGAGGGAGTTCTGTCTGCTCTCAGCTTAGATAATTAAAAGCTGGGTGGGAGCCTCTGGGTGTGTATATATATATATATATATATATATATATGTGTGTGTGTGTGTGTGTGCGTGTGTGTGTGTGTGTGTGTGTGTGTGTGTATGTTTCAGATTTCAGGCCTAAAAGAGAAGAGCCTCTTTATTTCATCTCTAGCACAGAGCTGAAGGGTCGAATTCTGAGGCCATCACTGCTAGCTGCTGCTCAAGCAAGTTATTTAACTTTGGGCCTCTCACTGTTGTGGCCTCTCCCGTTGCGGAGCACAGGCTCCGGACGCGCAGGCTCAGCGGCCATGGCTCACGGGCCCAGCCGCTCCACGGCACGTGGGATCTTCCCAGACCGGACACGAACCCGCGTCCCCTGCATCGGCAGGCGGACTCTCAACCACTGCGCCACCAGGGAGGGAAGCCCCAACGCTGCCTCATCTTTAAAATGGCAGTGGTGCTGCGTAAATAGCGTAGCTATCTCCTTGGATTATTGGCAGGGTAAAATACAACTTACACACCAAGTGCCGAGAGCAAAGTGCCTGGCGAGGGTCTGTACTCAGTTAATGCTGTTCCTCCCTCCTTCCCTCCCATCCTACCTTCCTTCCTTTGCTTCTATTTCTTTTATTGCAGTAACACTGGTTTATAACACTATGTATGTTCCATGTGTACAACATTGTATTTCGACTTCTACATACACTACAGTGTGCTCACCACCAAAAATTGTTTCCACCTGTCACCATCTGGTTGCTCCCCTTTACCCATCTGCCCTCCTCCCACAGCCCCACCCCTCTGGTAGCCACTACTCTGTTCTCTGCACCTACATATTTTGTTGGGTTGGTCTGTTCACTTATTTTGTTTGTATTTTAGATTCCACATATGAGTGAAATCATACAGTATTTGTCTTTCTCCATGTGATACCTCACTTAGCACAGTACCCATCCATGTTGTAGCAAATGGCGAGATTTCATCTTTTTTAATGGCTGAGCAATATTCCTGTGTGTGTGTGTGTGTGTGTGTGTATACACGCATATACCATATCTTCTTTATCCATTCTTTCATCTGCCAATGGGTTGTTTCCATATCTTGGCTACTGTAAATAGTGCTTCAATGAACATAGGGGGTGCATATATCTTTTTGAACTAGTGTTTTTGTTTTCTTCGGATAAACACCCAGAAGTGGAATTGCTGGACCACATGGTATTTCTATTTTTAAATATTTGAGGAGCCTCCATACTGTTTTCCACAGTGACTGTACCAACTTGTGTTCCCACTGACAGTACACAGGGGTTCCCTTTTCTTTTTTTATTGTGGTAAAATACATATGCAACATAAAGTTTGCAATTTTAACCAGTTTTAGGTGAGCAGCTCAGCAGCATGAAGTACATTCACATTGTTGTGGAACTACCACCGCTTTCCACCTCCAGGATTTTTCATCATCCCAAACTAATGATGCGAATTCACAGTGCTCACATTCTTTCCTTTATCCTCTGGACCAGAGGGAGAGGCTGGGAGAATCCCCTTTTGGGAGGTAGAGTCCGATAGAGGATAAGAACTGAATGAGTTCCTTTCCAGCGAGATGTACTTCTTGAAAGAAAAATGTGGATGGATTTTCACATGGAAAACAAATGGGTCCAGAGATTTTAAAACACTGACTTCCATGTAACCACCTGAGGTTTTAAGAATCCAAGAGGGAGCTCTTAATGAACGGAATGTAAAATGCTTGCAGGAGAGAATCGGTGATCACATTTGCTCGAGACATTATGATGTTAGGTAACTCAGGGGTGCCTGGTCTCTTTTCTGCTCTGTGTGTAAAATGTCATCGTGTATTAATTCATTAACTAGACTCACTTTTCTGAAGAGCTTGATGAGCCCGCTGGCCAAATTACTAATATCAGGGTTGCGTGGGACCTGAGTTCCAAGTGCATAATCCACGGATAATGAAGTTGCCATTTATTCTGGCTGTCCCTCAAACTAATGCCCTCACTCCACCGTCAAACAGCTTCAATTCCCGTCCTGTATCTGCAGCTTCTACTGCATTAATTCCAGGCAATCTGGTTACCACCAGGGACCACTGTGCTCTCAGAGCTTCCGGGAGCTCTGGCTGCTGCCCGTGGTGGAGCAGGTTGTGCTCCAGGGCTGCTCGTCACCTCAGTCATCACAGATCTGTGGAGTTATCATGACAGTTTTTTTTTTTTTTTGCGGTGCGCGGGCCTCTCACTGTTGTGGCCTCTCCCGTTGCGGAGCACAGGCTCCGGACGCGCAGGCTCAGCGGCCATGGCTCATGGGCCCAGCCGCTCCGCGGCATGTGGGATCTTCCCAGACCGGGGCACGAACCTGTGTCCCCTGCACTGGCAGGCGGACTCTCAACCACTGCGCCAGCAGGGAAGCCCTATCACGACAGTTTCTGAGCAGATGGTGAACATCCTGAGGAGGAGGACCTTCTTCTAATTCACACAGAGGTGGTATCTGGACTGACAGAAGGACTAAACCAACTGACACCTGTGACTTGGGGTTCCTTTGCTTCTAAAAGATTCCCTCCTCCAGATGCAAATTGCATTTCCTACAGGATACGATTATTCACCTCTCAGACTGGGCAAAGGCGAAGTCTGAGTTCACATTTTGCTGGCCAGGACTTGGGAAAACAGGTATAATTATTCACACATGGCTGGTGGGAGGGTAAATTGGTACAACCCAGGGTGGTGATGGGGTTAACAATATAGATCAAAATAACAAACATACATTAACAATACATATCAAAATAGAAAAAGTACATATCCTTTGACCCAGCCATTCCACTCTTAGGAATCTAACACATATATATACTCACACAAATGAGAAGTAACTCTTTAATACAAGTATTCATGGAAGCATTGTTCGCAATATCACATATATCAGGAAAGATCTAAATGTCCGTCAATTGCAGCCTGGCTAAATAAATGATGGTGCATCCAGACAGTACCACACCTATTTAAGAAACTAGGGCAGCTCTACATATACTGATGTGAAACAGTCTGAAAGATATCGTGATAAGCTGAACAACAACAAAAAAGTCCAGTAGAGAATGTTCTGAGTATTTCTAGAAGGACACACAGATCTGGTACGACTGGGAGAGAAGAGAGGCAAGAGGGAGACGTATTTTTCATTGTTTACTCTTTTCTACTTTGTATTATTTATACTGTTTTATCCAGTCAAAAAATAAGCATCTTGTCTCTTCCTCTGGCTTTGCCTAGACTGATGTGAGTAGAGGTTTCATTACTGGTTTCCTTCCTTCTCTCCCTGTAGTGTGAGGGCTCCTGGGGGAGTTTCACTGCCACTCACTCACTCGGACCCCTCCCTGAGTCCAGAATTCCTGTTCTAGAAGGTTCACTGCCCTGTTCAAACCGACGCCTTACCATTCTCCTGAAAGCTCAACTGCCTCTTTAAAAATTTTATTTCAAAAATTTATTTTTAAAATTAACTTTTCTCCAGAGTAAATATTTTTAAAAGTCAGGTTTAGTGAGGTATAATCGATACACAATAAAACTTACCCTTTTAAAATGTACAATTAGATGAGTTGTAACCAAATGTAACAGTTGCAAGAAGCACCACCACAAGCAAGATATCGAACATTTCCATCCCTCCTGTCAATTACAGCCACTTGGGAATCACTGATCTCTTCTGTCCAGATAGGTTCATCTTTTCCAGAAAGTCAGGTAAGGGAATCATCTAGTAAGTAGCCTACTGTGTGTGGCTTCTTTCGCTCGGCATAACGCTTCTGAGGTGCACCAAGGTTTCTCTGAGTGTTACTATTTCATTCCTTTAGACCGTTGAGCAGTATTCATTGCTTGGATGCAACACAATTTGTTTATCCGTCCACCAGTTAAGGGAGGGAAGTGGTTGTTTCCAGTTTCTGGAATGCATATCTTTGTGCTGACATATATTTTCTTATTTTGGCGGGTATATACCTAGGGGCAGGCTGCTGGGTCGTATGGGAAGCGTATGCTTAATTTATAAAAAACTATCACACTGTTTTTCAAGGTGGCTATAGCACTTAGCCTTCTCCCAGTTGCTCTGCCTCCTCCCAGCATGTAACATAGCTAGCCTTTTCAATTTCAGCCATGCTCACAGGTGCATAGTGGTATCTCACTGAGGTTTTAAGTTGCATTTCCCAATGACTAATGATGTCGAGTATCTGTTCATGTGCTGATTTGCCATCTGTATATCTTCTTTGGTGAAACACCTATTTAAATCTCTTGCCCATTTTAGAATTGGGTTGTCTGACTACTTATTATTGAGTAGTAAGTGTCCTTTAGATGTTCTGGGAGACAAGTTCTTTTCCAGATGTGTGTCTTGCAAATATTTTCTCCCAGACTGTGGCTTGGCTTTTCATCTACTTTACTGTGTCTTTTTGAAGATAAGTGTTCAAATTTTTTAATGAAGTCCGTTGTATTAATTATTTCTCTCGTGTTCTGTGTTTTTTGTATTCTATCCAAGAAATCTTTGCCTAGGAGACGTTTTATAGCTTTAGCTCTTACATTTATAACTATGATCCGCTGCAAGTTAATTTCTGTTTATGGTACAAGGTGAAGTTCAATGTCCTTTCCCCCCATCCCTTTGGATATCCAATTGTTCCAGTACCATTTGTTGAAAAGCCCATCCTTTTTTATTGAATAACCTTGGCACCTTTGTTGAAAATCAATTGTGCATACAAGGCTGGGTCTATTTCTAAATGATCTATTCTGTTTGATTAAGCTACATGCCAATCCTTATGCCAGTAATTGTGCTGAGAACTACAGCTTTATAGCAAGTCTCAAAATCAGGTAGTGTGAGTCCTGCATGCTCTCTTTTCTTCCAAATTGAATTTTTCTGATTACAAAAATATATTAGAATTAAAATTTAAAGTAATATAGAAATGTTCATGACAGACAACCTCTCCCTCCCCCCTTACACCTACTAGAAAAAAAATAGTTCAGTTTGGTGTAGACTAGGGGTTGGCAAATTTTCTGTCAAGGGTCAGATAGTAAATATTTTATGATCTGTGTGCTATACAGTTTCAGCTACAACCACTCAACTCTGTCTCTGTAGTGCAAAAGCATTACAAATAGTACATCAATGAATGAGTGTATTTGTGTCCCAAACTTGATTAAAAAAGACAGCCAGCCAGACCAACCGCTGAGAAACTACCATTTCATAGATTTCTCCAAGCCATTGTTTATCTTCTCTCATTTTGAGAATTACGTTTGTATTACATGCATGTAGGTGACCATGCATTAGATTTTAACAAGGAAAAATTTTTAGGAATGTATTCACTTCAGATTAATAATCCTTCAGGAAGAGATAATAGTTCTTAAAACTTCCAGCTAAGGCAGAGAAAACAATTATTACATTTTACAATTGATTTCGTTGTAAGTGTTCTTTTAGTTCAGTTTCAGGAAGATCTTATTTCTTGACATCTTTTATGTGTAAAAATGCCTGAATATCTTCATTAAGCCTGAATAACCATTGACTATACATAATTTTCATAGATCAAAAGTTATTTTAAAACATCATCTAGATATTGCTTCAAAAACTGTCGCGTCAAATAAAATGCAAGATTAAAAAAATAAAAACCAACCAAACAAAAAACAGGCAGCAGATCAGATTCAGCCCACTGGCCGTAGTTTGCTGACCTGCTAAGTACAGATCCCTCAAAACTCTTCTTTGTGTATGTACACACGTGCTTTTCTTCATGCTGTACAGACATTTCTACAAATGGACATCTTCCTCACTCACGCACACCTTTGTGAAGAAGGAGCTATGTAGTATCCCATTATATAGGCACATCACAATTTCACCAATTCCCTACTGATGTACATTTTGGTTGCTTTTTTTTTTTTTTTTTGGTGCTCTGACAAACAATGCCACAACAACATTCAGGCAGACCAACCAGACCATGAGAGCCATGAGGGGAGGGCCAGGCTTGCTGGTCTAATTCTATACTCAGTGCCCAACACAGAGGTTGAGTAAATTAGTCTGTGGTCACTGGTGCAACGATTTCTTAGTTTTAAGACACAGTTTTAAGCCACTGTGTTTCCCTGGCCATCTAGTCTCCGGTGCTGTCTTGAACGCTCTCCTTTTCTCTGTCCACACTGAGCCACCAAGCGTGGTCAACTGCTGCTGTGCAGTGCTTCTCTAGACTCTGCTTCTGGTCTCCATCAGGCCCAGGCCAGGAAGAGAAACCTCGTTGTGGTCTTACTATCTTTAGTCTCTTTGTCCTCTAACCCTTCTGCAATACTCTCATCAGACTGAACAGGACCCAGCTCTGTCGCTGCGCCATTCTTATAAAATTCTTCAGATCCAGGACCCTGAATGGCTCACATCACCCTCCCCAGCCACGCATTCAGACTCCGCAGCCTTCCCCACCTTGGCTTCCCAGTACCAACCCCTGGAGGATGTGGGGAGAGAAGTCCAGAGTTGGAATGTTGCATTGCTATTTGCCTTGTGACCTGTTGCCCACTCCTGATTTGAAAGAAATAATAATACAAATAATACTAACAACCACCATCCATGTTTGCTGTGAACTCAAAAACAGAGTAATAATCATCATGATATCATAATGATTATCATTGCAGCTCTCATCCTATCAGCAATACCTTATGTGCTTACACATATGACCTCTGATTTTGTAATCCTTAAACCATCTGCAGTGAGTTGAATGGTGTCCCCCCAAAAGATATGTCTACTAGGAACCTCAGAATGTGACCTTATTTGGAATAAGGATGTCTGAAGATATAATTAAGGTAAAGATCTTGAGATGAATTAGGCTGGACTCTCAGAGTGTCCTTATGAGGGACAGAAAAGGAGAAGACCCAGAAACAGACAAGGGAAAAGGCCATATGGAGATGGAAGCAGAGATAGGAATCTTGCAGCCCCCAAGCCAAGAACACCAAGAATTGCAGGCAGCCAGCCGAAGTGAGGAGAGATGTGATTCTCCCTCAGAGCCTCCACAAAGAACCAACCCTGACAGTACCTGCATTTTGGACTTCTGGTCTCCAGAATTGTGAGAACATAAATTTCTGTTGTTTTAAGCCACTGAGGTAGTAGCAATTTGTTTTGGCGGCCCTGGGAACCAAAGACAGCACCCTGTGAAGTAGACCATTATTTTACAGAGGAGGAAATGGGGGAGCAGGGAGGTTAAGTCACTTGCCCAAGTCCTCCGTGCACCTGGGTTATGATCAATAGCTTTGTTAGAGCTAATTAGAGAGGGAACAGGGAGAAACCCAGCCAGTCTGGTTCCAGAATCCTTGCTCTTCACCTATGACTTTCTTTCATGTTCACCCCTGTCTCCCACCATGAAGAGGAGTTCCTGGTGGGCAAAGGCCGGGCTCTCCCCTTCTTGGAAACCTACTCAGGGCCAAATGCAGCCTTGTAAACACAGTAGGTATTCCACGCGTATTTTTTGATATCTGTAAACTGACTTTGAAACACAGTAATTCACAATCTCTCCATTTACAGAAAGAGTCAAACGTTGAATAAGAAAATGAGGGCAACCTTGAAGCTGAGGCATGAGAACTGGGCCCCCTACTGCTAATCTTCATCCTGTATGTATGATCTCACTTCAACCTTATGACAACACTTTTTTTACAGATGGGGAAACTGAAGCCCAGAGAGGTTAAGTAACTTACTGAAGGTCACAAAGCAAACAAGTGTTACAACTAGTATTTGTGCCCAGGAGTCTGATGCCAGAAGTCACCACCCTGTCCCAGGTAGTTCTATATGCCCTCCCCTCCCCTTTCCCGCTTGTCCTGTCCAGTTGTCACCCACCTTATCTCTCTTGGATAAGCGATAAGTCATTGCTTATCGAAGCAATGAGCAATGATAAGCAATGGAATCATTGCTCCAATAACTCCAATGACACTGATCAATATATTCTGAAATGTCTTCTGTGAGATGTAAGAGGTATTTCATGACAAAGTGTACCTTGGTCAAAGAGGTATGAGAAAAAGTGGATTCGACAAATTAAACCACCTTCTTTGTAGCTGTTCAGAGCGCAGGCTCTGGAACCAAACTGTCTAGATTCAATCCTTGGCTTTGCCACTTCCTGGCTGTGTGACCTAGGACAAGTTACTCTACCTCCTGTGCCTCAAAATCCTCATCCGTGAAACGGGATAATAGTAGAGTTCACCCCACAGGGTTGTTTTATGGAAAATACATTAAAATCAAGAGTTTAGAACTTTGGCACATAGTAAATACTCAACAAAGCCTAGATATTAATAGCTATCATTATGGGACTTTTCAGAGCCTTGACCAGGTAAATGTATACTGTGATGCTTCCTGAGACGATGTGGCTATTTCACCAGCCCTGGTGCTTTGCTGAGATGGACAGAACATACATCACATTCCGGAAGTTGTCTTTCCATAGCACGGGGGCATGCCTGACCTTTGGGTAAGCTGTTGGAGGAAGCTCGGCGGCTGTCGCTGCTAACTTAAGAGGCAGGAGGTGAGGGGCGACTGCCTAGCGCCCCTCCTCCTCTGCGCAGCACAGGTACTTGCCTCCCAGGCCACACCCAGTTATGGGCCAGCATCCCCATCACTGACTGAGGTCGGGCAAGCACCAGGAGCCTCGGACCAGCTCCTGCACGTGAAATGAGAGATTCCCTCCGTTGGGAGGGTTGTCCGACACCCTGCCGCCCTGACACCTGACAAAACCCAGCAGGCAGGAGCTGATCCTGTTCAAATGCGCAAACAGCCCAAGGCTGCCTTGGGTCTGTTCTCCGGATCCTCGAGTTCACTGTGGCCCCTGCTCCTCGGTGCTACATCTGTCTGGTAAACCTTATTACCCAGGGAAGTGCTGAGCGTGCACACTTGGAGCTTCTGAGTGCAGAAAAGTTTCTGAATAATTTAGGGGAAAGGGCTGGTAATAGAATCATTACTCCCCGAGGGGGAGTTTTATTGACCATGAACAAATTCATGGCTTCTGGAGATTTCAGAAAATCTAACACAATGACCTGGTCCCCTGCACCCCAGGGAAGGGCTATTCGTTCTGCACACAATGGGGTCTTGTGTTTCGGTCCCAGCGCAGAGGGGGGACAGAAAGAGTTTAACGAAGGGACAGTGGGAAGCTGTTCCCAGCCTCAGGCCTGAGAGGGGGAGGATGTGGCTTCTGGAATCGGGTGGGACCCGATGGGAGCTGAGGCCTTTGGGGGAGGAATGCGCCCTTCGCCAATCTGTGGCCTGCAGGCAGGGAGCTGGGGGTACAGATATTCTGACCTTTTGTTTTCTACCCTCCAACCTCTTGCTGATGCTTCCTCCTGGCCAAACCCACCCAGAGCCAGAGGGTAAGGAGGTTCAGCCAGTGCAGCCCAGAGGCTCAGCGGTGCACGTTGGGGGGTGGGGGTGGGGGAGGGAGGGGGGAGGAGTGTGGAGACTGGCTGGTGAGAACATCCAGGGCGGGGCCCCCTGCTCCTCGGCTGCGACCTTCGCCCTCCTTCCCTGTCTCAGCCTGCAAACCCTACCAGACTCCCAGCCCTCACTCAAACGCCACTCCTCTCGTGAAGCCTTCCACTGTCCCCTCTGTTGGAATGAAATGGTTCCTTCCTGTGCTCTCCTCACAAGCTGTCCCCTCTGCTGGACCCCCGTGACATCCTGCTTTATACCACATTTGACAACACGCAGGCGGCAGAGGGACGACCCGCTGCCCTCTGGCCCCGTGCTGGGCAGCGCCGCACCGCCGTGCTCACGCCCCACGCAGGGAAACACTTGCCTTCCGTGCTGGCAGCCACGCCCACCTGACCCTGACCTGCTAATGGACCAAAGCAACCAAATGAGAAAGCCAAGGCTATCTTTGCAGAGCTCACTGTAGCAAGGGAGTGAGCCACCATCACCTGCATTTTGGCAGAGACTCCGAGGAAGGCAGAGGAGTGGGAGAGCATACAGTGGCCAAAAGGGAGGGATTCGGGTGTGCTCTGACCAGAGGCTACCGGCCCAGGGAAGCCGGCGGCGGGCGGGGCATCTGATGGGAATGGCCAGGGAGGGGGCGGGGAGCATATTTCGCCTCCTCTGGTTGGTCCTAAGCTGGAAATGGGGCCAAAAATTGGGGAAGCTGTCAGTTACTAATCAAGTCTTGTATGTTCGGGGTCCATTGTTACAAGGGTTATTGTTTGGCTTCCTGGGCTGGTTGTTGGAGGTTGGGGGTGAGAGTTCTGCTTTTACACACGGTCTGGTCACTGCCCATCTGTATATTCAGTTTCTCACTGACTATCCAACCCATGTCCCCAGGTCTGGCCCAAATCCCACTCGTGCTTGAGTCCCCCTGATGCCCTGGGCCAGTCTATTGCTTATTTTCCTCATTTGTAAAGTAAGGGCGATACACGTCCAGCATGCAGCATCTCTGTGGAGCTTAGAGCTGATGCAGGTGAAGTGCCTGCCTGGGAACGGCGAGTCTGCTAACGTCATCAGGTACCTGACTGTTCTTGGAGGGAAGCGAGGTGTAGGTATGAATGAGGACGGTTCCATCCAACGAACAACAGGTGGCGTGTGTGATGGTCAGCCGACATTTGGAAGTTTGATGGACAGGCTCAGAGTTCTGGTTCAGCCACAGACCCCATGAATGACGCTGGCCAATTTCCTGCAACTTTCTTTTTTTTTTAAAAAAAAGATTTATCTGAACCAGGTCTTTCTCTCTCTTTTTTAAAAATTTTTATTATTTATTTTATTTTTGGCTGTGTTGGGTCTTTGTTGCTGCATGAGAATTTTCTCTAGTTGCGGTGAGCAGGGGCTACTCTTCGTTGCGGTGCGTGGGCTTCTTATCGTGGTAGCTTTGCTTGTAGCAGAGCCCAGGCTCTAGGCGCGTGGGCTTCAGCAGTTGTGGCACACGGGCTCAGTAGTTGTGGCTCGCGGGCTCTAGAGCACAGGCTCAGTAGTTGTGGCGCACGGGCTTAGTTGCTCCGCGGCATCTGGGATCTTCCCACACCAGGGCTCGAACCCGTGTCCCCCGCACTGGCAGGCAGATTAGTAACCACTGCGCCACCAGGGAAGTCCCTCCTGCACCTTTCTAAGCCTCATCTGTAATGTCAGGATTAAAAACCTGCCCCACCACAGAGTTGATAAGAACATTGAAAACCGCTGTTTTAAATCCAAGCCAAGTGAACCAATTGTGAGCTGGATGCTCTGACCTCCTCTTGTCTGTGCAAAGACTCTGATCCCTGCACGCCTGAGCTGACTGGCGGGAAAGAGGAAATGATGCTCAGAGGGAAGTAGGCAGAATAGCCAGGATTTTAGGGTCATGGAGGCTGAGGCCTTCCAAGGTTTGTGCTGAGAGTTAAGGAGGGATATCTGGCTGGGGGCATGTTCATTTATCACTCAGATCCCAGACAGATGGTTGGACCTTGAGCTTACGGCTGGGGATGCCAGAACCAAAACAGCAGAGACCTGACCCTGGGGATGCTCACGTGGGACAGGCCCTGGGGCCCCACTTCTCTCCAGGTTCCCCCAGGATCACCTCTACCAGCCTGCAGCCACGTCCTCTCAAGCAGGGAAGCGTCCAGGAACTGTCTTGGCCATCGTAAGCCAAGGGCATCCCTATGTCCACCTGGACTTTTCCTTGTTTTTTAAAAAACATCCCACGGGGCTGTTGTGCCTTTGTGGATCTCCATTCCAAGCACATCTCCTGTCCCAATTTAGATGCGGATTGAAAAAGTTTAATAAGGGCAGACTGGCAAATGACTGAATCAAAAGAACCACAAAAACCCCACTGAACCATTGCCATGGCAACGCAAGTTTCTAAAATTAACCGAAAGGAGGGTGATGGGAAAATCCTTGCTGCCAGCCTGCCCAGAGTCAGACAGACCACAGCAGGAGGCATCCTGGCCTGGAGCCAGAGGAAAATTAGAGAGGGGATCCATCTGCCAGGAGGGAACTAGGGCTCTAAGACCATTGAGAGCCAAGAGATGAGCGCATTAAGATTACATTCAAAACGGGAGAGAGGAAAAAAAAGAGAAAGTTCTAAGACTGGAGATAGAATGAGTGGATATCTCCCTGGGAATTCTAGTGGTTCTTATTCCAAGAGACCCTAGGGGCTCTTGTCCTCCCCACCTCTCACATTTGCCCACCCTTGGGCAAAGGGGACAGGAAGTGTCCCTAAAAAGCCCTGCATTTTCAACAAACGCTATTGAGCCAGCCAACTGTTACCAGTAGCTGCTCACCGCGAGGAGGGCGGCTTGGTAGGGAGGAGAGCCCCCCGTGATCCAGAGCTCTCAGAAGCCTGCCAAGAGCTGCTGTACATGCTCAGAGCTCGTCCTCTGGCTCTGATGAGGAAGAGCACCAATGATCAGCCCACGAGTGAGGTGGTGATGAATGGCCTCTGCTAAGAAACTGGCCCAGGGCAGTATCACACCATTAGCTGAATGGTAAGGAACTTAATTGGCTATTTAAGGTGGAAAAGGGCTTTTTTTTTAAAAAAAATAGAAATTCAGATTGCTGCCAAAACTCAGTGATAGGGCTTCCCTGGTGGCGCAGTGGTTGAGAGTCTGCCTGCCGATGCAATGGACGCGGGTTCGTGCCCCGGTCCGGGAAGGTCCCACGTGCCGCGGAGCGACTGGGCCCGTGAGCCATGGCCGCTGAACCTGCGCGTCCGGAGCCTGTGCTCCGCAACGGGAGAGGCCACAACAGTGAGAGGCCCGCGTACTGCAAAAAAAACAAAAACAAACAAACAAACAAAACTCAGTGATAAGGGTAATTGGGAGCTAGGGCCTCTGTGGCATTTTTAGAACTCTGCTCAATTGTGTAATGGCTTCACAAACATCAACAGAAGAGTGCATGCAGTGAGGGGGGGTACTGTAGTTCTATGCTACGTCTTCTACTTTAGACCACAAAAAGCAAAAGCCAAGGGGAGCTGGCAGGGGAAAGGCGTGCGACATTGGGATCAATGTTCTAATCATTCTAACCATCAAAGGGGCCCCTCTCTCTTGTGTACAGAGTGGCTTCAGCCAACTCAGGCTCCTGCATATGACATCCTGGCGGCTCCTGCAGGCAACATGCTTGAAATGGATATACGTGCCTCCTGGAATTTGCTGAATAAGGAGGGCTGTACAGAATTACTGTTTCTATGGTGTACTGTATCTATGTACCTGGCGTGATTGGTGGAAGTTGCAAAATTAAATGCTTAGCAGACATACTTTGAACTCGATGGTCAGTTGGTTTCTGGTCTGGTGATAAGGCTTGGAGAGTTACACTACAATGGTTTATTGAGCCTGTAGTGTCAGCGGCCAGAGCGGAATACTGCTAACTCAAGTGGGATGCTTTGATCAGTTTGTGAGTGCCGTAGAACCATAAACAGATAGCACTGCAGGGAAAAGCTAACCCTAAAAACTGGGGAGAGGAAAATTCTATCTGAGGCATGCCATAGTTGCTGCAAATAAAATCTCATTAGCACGGGGCTGAGAAAACAAATACCATCAAATATCAATTACGACCCCACAATGGCATCCCGAGCCACCCTAGAGCTGGAAGTCCCAGCATCAGCTCTGTCTTCGCCTTTTCTTTTCCATTCATGTCCAACCCTTTTCCATTCATGGCCGACTCATATCCAAAGGCAGGTTTTGCTAATTCGGCTTCCAAATTGTGGAATGGATTAGCACAAGAACTTCCTAGCTGGCCTCCCAATTTCCACCCTTGATCCTCTCCAATCGATTTTCTGCACAGCATCTAGAAAGTTCTTTTTAGGAAGTAAATAAGATGGCTGATCATTGTACTCAAAATCCAACCTCCTAACAACGGCCCGGAGAGGCCTCTCTAATCTGGCCCTCAACTCTTCCACAACCTGATCTTGAGCCATTTACCATCTGGTACCCCAGGCTTTAGCTCAGAGGTCAGTGAAGTCTGGCCCACTGCCTGCTTTTATAAATAAAGTTTTACTGGAACACAGCTTTTTTCATTTATGTACTGTCCGTTTCTGCTTTTGTGCCGCAAGGCTGAGTTGCATAGTTCTGACAAGCAACTCCAGGGCCCACAAAGCCTAAAATATTGCCTGGCCACGCAAGTCTAATTTTAAATCCTTGGGCAGATGAACATTGTAATAAGCAACGAGCTAAGAGGGATACCGGCTGCTGTTATCCAGCGTACAGTCCCTTTGGGAAGTTACTCTAATACCCCAAACGTGGCAATCATGATAAGGTGCCTGTAACCACTACAGAAAGTAAATGGTGAAACCAAGAAATCAAGGAAGAAATCAAGCACAGCCCTTCCCAACCCGGCCTTCACCAGCTCTGACTTTTTGTTGTCTACGGAAGTAAGTGACTAAAATGTTCCTACAGGACGCGGCAAATTTGGCCTCAATCTTGGATATGAAAAACCTTGAATGGTTAAAAATCTGTCTGTTCTCTGCCACCACCACCTCCTTGGCTGGTTAGGTAATATTGCCTGACTTTACAATCCTGTCTTCTGAGAGGTGCTCGGATGGTACGTATCTATGCTTCCTGAGATGAAGGTTGGCCGGAGGTTTTAATGTTCTCCAAGACGAGGTGCTGGAAGCTCCATTCCAACACCTGAGGGCCTCCCGGGAAGTGGGTCTCTGAACCTGGCTCTTCCATAATAGATGAATAACTTACAGGGTCTGGGGCAGTGGAGGATTCCATGACCTGCCAGATTCTTTAAAGAGGAAATAATCACCACGTATCCCCAGGGCCATCTTACAACCCGTGTATCCCTGTCAAATGCTCTCCAGACACCAAAGACAGGCTGGAGAGCTCAGGCAAGCATTTTTAAATATTAATGGGGATGTGTTAAAACAAGCAAGGGAAGAAATCAAAGCTTCTGTCACTGACAGAGGGCCCAAGCCGGCCTCCTTAGGAGAAATAAGAGGACCCAGAAGGACAGATGTGACACAAAGATGAATCCTATGATGTGCCGACAGTGGAGGACACCCGCTTATTCATTAACCATTTACTGAACGTCTGCTGGGGGCCAGCTGGGGTGCCAGGGGATTCTGGGCACAGCTATGGGCTGGGAGTTATTGGGCAATGGATAAGGACCCCTGGGAACCTCAGGGCTACCACGGCTGCTTAGGTTTTTAACGTTTATTTTTTGAATAGGCAATATATGCATGGTTCCAAGCTCAACAGGTAAAAAATGATTTGTAGAGAAAAGTTAGTCTGTTTCCCCATCTGTCTCCTAGACACCACATTCCCCTCCCCAGACGCAACCACTGGTACCAGTGAGTGTGTGTGTGTGCACGCACATACGTGTAGGCTTCCAGAAATATTCCAGATATATATTAGCAAATATCTATTATCTTGGACACTATGGTAATTAAAATTTTTTTCACTTAATGAACTACATAATTTTTTAAAAAAAAACAAGTAACATTTTGCCCATTTAATAACTACCTATACAGCACTGACTATATGCTTTTTTAAACTTTATTTTATTTTTTTAAATTTATTTTTGACTGCATTGGGTCTTCGTTGCTGCACGCGGACTTTCTCTAGTTGCAGCGAGCGGGGTCTACTCTTCATTGCGGTGCGCGGGCTTCTCATCGTGGTGGCTTCTCTTGTTGCCGAGTATGGGCTCTAGGCGCGCAGGCTTCAGTAGTTGTGGCTCGCTGGCTCAATAGTTGTGGCTCGTGGGCTCTAGAGCACAGCCTAAGTAGTTGTGGCACACGGGCTTAGTTGCTCCGCGGCATGTGGGATCTTCCCGGACCAAGGCTCGAACCCATGTCCCCTGCACTGGCAGGTGGATTCTTAACTACTGCACCACCAGGGAAGCCCTAAATTTTTTTTAATTTTGAGATCAGTTTAGATTTATAGGAGCGTTACTAAAATAGTAGAGTGCCCACATACCCCACAGACAGCTTTCCCTAATGTCAACACCTTAACCAACCATGGAATGACTGTCACAACTAAGAATTAACCTTGGAACAATTATATTAACTAAATGACAGGATTTATTCAGATTTTGCCAGATTTCCTCACTAATGTTCTTTTTCTGTCCTAGCATCCAATCCAGAATCCCATGCTACATTGGACTCTGTGAACCTGTGACAGTTTCTCAGTCTTTCCTTATCTTTCATGACCTTGACACTTTTGAAGAGGCCTAGTAGTTATATACCTTATTAAGAAGAATATCACAGAGGTAATGGGCCCTTCTCTGTGTGTCTGGTCAGGGGATGCCTGCTGTGTATTTATTGAGGATGTTAACCATGATCATTTGATTAATTTAAGGTGGTATCTGCCAAGATTCTATGCTGTAAAGTTACTTTTTCCTTTTGTAGTTAATATCTTGGAGGAGATCCTTTGAAACTATGCAAATACCCTGTTTCTGCTTAAACTTTCACCCCCTAATTTTAGCATTCATCCTGGATTTTGCCTGCAGCAATTATTACTGTGCTGTCCTAATGGTGATTTTCTCCTTCTTTCCTTCCTTCTACATTCATTAACTGGAATTTTTCTGTAAGGAAGCTTTGCCCCTTCCTCCCATTTATTTATTTAGTTGGTTATTTATTTACATCGGATGGACTCATGAATATTTATTTCACTCCCTGAGCTAGACTCCAGTCCTATTATTATTTAATTTGTTGTTCAAGTCGTTTCAACTTTGGCCACAGGGAGCTCTTTGGGTTGGCTCCTGGAACCTTTCAAAATACCGCTACGATTCTGTTTGTTTGTTTGTTTGACTACTTGTTTACTTTCTGGTAGGGGATGTTTCAGGCTCATCTTGCATTTCCCAGCCCCAGGCCTGGAATCAGCTCTGACTTTTTGTAATGAATAGCTGCTCTTTGTAATGTGCTATTTGTAGAGATGTGCCATCATTTGTTTAACCAAAACTCATTTGGTGAGCATTTAGATCTATTTCCAATCTTTTCATATTATAATCTTTTACAGTGAAGAATCCTTATAGATGGGTCATCTCACACTTCTGTAATTGTTAAAATAAAACCTAAAATCTTTACGAAGACTTACGAGGCCCTCCCTGAGCAGCCCCCCACATTCTCTCTGACCTTGGGTCCTGTTGTTCCTTCCCCGTCACCTGGGGTGGTGGGCCCCTTTAAGATGGGCCCTCTGATTCTCCCTTCCTAGGGTTCTTGCTTTTGTGTGATCCCTTTCCTGTGAATTGGGGTTAGACTTATCTTCTTACTTCTAATGAATAGAATATGGCAGAAATGATGAGCTGTCACTTCCCATATTAGATTGTAAAAAGACTGTGGCTTTGTTCTGTCTTAGATGCTCTCTCGCTCTCTTCCTCTCTCTCTCTCTCTCTCTTGCTCCCTCACTCACCTGCTCTGAGGGCCGTGATGGGAGCTGCCCTATGGAGAAGACCACATGGGACAGAACTGAGGGAGGCCTCCAGCCAACAGCCCACCAGTGGGGAGCTGAGGCCCTCATTCCAGCAGCCCACAGGGAACTGAACCCTGCTGACAACTACGTGAGTCCGAGCTTCCCCTGGACGAGCCTTGGGATGAGACCACAGTCCAGCCGACAGCATAACTACAACCTCAGGAGACACCCTGAGCCAGAGGTACCTGTGTACAAAGGGCAAAATCAAATCATGCTTTAGAAGACCTTAGAGTGGAAAGCAGTCTTTCTAGTTACAAGGCTCTACAGGTAGATGTTTTTAGCAGTCCTTCCTTCCTAGAACTGCAGCTCTCTTGGCCTGCTATGTCCTTTCCAACAGGACCTCCTGTCCACGTCCTGGCTGGCCTTCCAAGACTCAAATGGCCACTGAGCCACTTTCTCCCTGACTTCTCCCCCAGGCTCTCCAACTAGAAATAACTTTTCTCTGCCTCAGCCTCCCCCTGCAATTCACCTGGTCCATGTCATGACACTCCTCCTTCCTTCCCTTGTTGCAGACTTACTGATATAGCTACTTTCCCGTACAGACAACCCTAAATTTCTTGAGGGCTAGATTCCTGTCTCAGTCATGTTTATAACCTATCCCTCTCTCTTGTAAGCACTAAATTCAGCTTTACACACATATAGTAGGTTCTCTATAATATCTGTGGAACCAGTAAATAATAATTAGCCTTAAATTAGGGGTTTAGGCTCTACTGGCAGTCACAGCACTTACCATAGACAGTATTAGCTATTATGAGCATTATTATCACCACTCAATATTTCATGAATGAACGTTCCCTTCTCTAACAAGGATCGAATTTTCTGGATGCCCCATGATCTTCCTCTCCAATCTCAGAATCTCCAAGTTTAGAGGAAATAAAAAATAACTCCAGACTGAAAGTTAAGGGCCTCTAGCTTAATTCTGCTGTTTTTATATATCAAATGCTCCTTCTGGGATGTTTCCACCTAGAGCAACAAGGGGATACTGGTGTTAATGCCAACCTTGAACCTTTACCGAAGACCCAGGGAGCAGAAATCTCCAGGCAAGAGCATCGACAAAACTCACGTCAATTAATATTTTACTCCTAGGGCTTCCCTGGTGGCGAAGTGGTTGAGAATCCGCCTGCCAATGCAGGGCTTGAACACAGGTTCGAGCCCTGGTCCGGGAAGATACCACATGCCCTGGAGCCACTAAGCCCGTGCGCCACAACTACTGAGCCTGCTCTCTAGAGCCCACAAGCCACAACTACTGAGACCGCATGCCACAACTACTGAAGCCAGCACGTGCTAGGTTCCGTGCTCCGCAACAAGAGAAGCCACCGCAATGAGAACCCTGCGTACCACAATGAAGAGTAGCCCCCGCTCGCTGCAACTACAAAAAGCCCGTGCACAGCAATGAAGACCCGATGTAGCCAAAAATAATAAATAAATTATCCTCCTCATTTCTGAGGGTTTGCTGGCCACCCTATCATACCCAGAGAAGCTCTTCTTGCAACAGCATCTATGTCCAACTGCGCTAATTGAGCACACAAATGAGGGCGATAAAGGAAGACTTGGCTAATTGTACTTCTTACTGGTTTCAGAGGAGGAAGCCTCAGAATCAGTCACGATTACAAACTCCTCTTGCGGTCTCAACAGTGCTGGACGCTATTCTGAAGCATCTTGTCTGATGGCAGATAAACAAGTTCTTAACCCTTTTTTGCTCTCTGAAGACTCTGAGGGAATACGAGAAGATGTTGCAGGGCTTCCTGCGTCCTTTGGTTTAGAAGACCCTTCAACCCTGAGTCTTAAGCTAAAGATACTGTCATTTGTGGCATTTCCACCATCACGGGCTCTCTTTGTGGTTAAAAGATGCTGTATAAACAGCCTTTCGATGTGGACACAATTGGGGGTCAAAACAGTGATAGGGCTGGCCCTGTGAAGCCTCTGACTGCCCTACTCCTTGAAAGCCACATTTCAAGAGGCAGAGAGGAGGAAACAGAGGCGCTGAAGGAAAAGGGCACTGGGGTTTCATACTCTATGTAGAGACGAGCTCTGAGCTTCCCTTGGCTTTTCACACTGACAACAGTCACCTGTGGGTGAGCCCAGCTGATGGCAGGAATCTTAGCACTCTCCATGCTCCTGGAGACCAAGAGGGACCAGAGTTTTGTGACCTTATTCTAAATTCACAGGATTTGTTAGAATGAAGAATAAGGTAAACCCATATTGAACAGAACATTGATCTTGAGCCCCAGCTGAGCTTGGAAAATATAAATCTTAGCTCCAGAGAAGTCGGGTCACTCATTTATGAAGAGGAGGAAGGATCTGGGAGCCTGGGGAGGAAGATGGGCTGTGTATTAGAGCTGGGGGTGCACAGGGACAGGCAGCCTGAGCCTGTGGCCCTTAGCTCTTCACAGACTTCTGCAGAGCAAGTGCTGACATAACAGCCTAAATGGGCTGCCTGGCAGGAGACGGGAAAGTTTATGCAGTGAAATGATACTTTGGGAAAACTTCGTAAATGTATAACCAGAAGAAAACTGAAACCATTAACACAGAAACTCCAATGACAACAAGAAAACTAGAAAATGACTGGAGAAGAACACTAGCCCCGTGAGTTCAGCTCCACTGTACATACCCGGAGACACATGGGAACAGGAGAAGGAGTGGGACTGGACCAGTTCAGCCCCTGGCCAGCGGGCTCTCTGACTCCGGAAAACTGCCTGACTTCATGCCTCAGTTTCCTCATCTTCTAATGCTGCACTTGACACAGCATAGAGATTTGACTCAGGCCTGACTCACCTGTAATGTGGTATTTATGATGGAGAGGTACCCGGGATTTCCTGCCCAGACCCTCTGATTTTCCTCTGACACGTACGTTGTAAAACGCTTCTGTCTTACTTCAGCAAGTTCGCCCATAAACACATTCAGCCCCCAAATTGCTTTAATTACAGAATGAGGAAATTGCTTCACTTGGTGAAAGGTTCTCCCTGGTTCTGCTAATGGCAGTCTGGTATGTGCGTCTGTGATGGGATTTTTTTTTTTTTAAACTAAAGCTGTCCAGCTTAATGAGAATTGGAAAAGGGCCGTAGAAGCGGCATTCACGGGGGCCCTCCTGGCCCCTCTGGTGAGCTGTAACTGCCTTCAGAAATCACATACTCTTCCAGACAGTAACCACTGACCTCAAAGAGAGTGCTTCAAAAGTCAGAACAAAGTCTTGGCTAAGAGGGAACAGCCTGACAGAGAGAGACAAAGGTGAAGAGGCCTTCTCTGGGGTTAAATGTATTTGGAAATGGAACCTCAGAAAACGTGCTCTGTGTTGAATAAACACGAGACCCTGTCGTGATTACAGTTAGACACAATCTACCCTTCTCTAATTCTTCGCTCTGGAGATTCTAGAAAGATCTTTACAACCATCCAAATATCACCTTATTGGCAGCCGGGGGAAATTTTTCTAAGATTTCCAACATTAAGACTCTGGCATTTATCACCAGGGGCAAAACTGGAGGCTGCCTTTGCTGGGTCATGTTTTCCTACCTGGTGGGTGGCTGCCCACGGACATTAAAAAGTGGTTGAGAAGATGATACACTGATGTCCAGTGTAGACCATAGACGCCACAGGCTGACATTGACTAGTTTTGCAATCCTGGCAAGTTACTTAAACTTCGGAGCCTCAGTTTTCCTCATCTGTAGGATGGGGGTAACAGCAGCCATCTCATGGTTGCTGGTGAAGATCAGATATGGTCATTATAAGGTACATAGCACAGAGGCCGGTGAATAGTCTGAGGGCTCAATAAATATTTGTTGCTGCTACTGCTAGTACCACCATCACCACCGCCTCTGCTGTGTTATTCTTCACGAGGGGGCGGGGGCGCTGTCTTACTGCCTTAGATACCCCCAGAATGTCTATCTGTAGCAGGAGAGCGGCCTTGGAAAAACAGAGGAGATGAATAAATTCCACATGCAGCCTAAAGTAGGGACTACAAGGATTTCCTTCTTATTTTCCCACTTGGAGAAACACGAGAGTGAGTAAGGGGCAGAGAGCACAGGTCTTGGCCTCAGAAAGAGCTGGGTTCAAATCTCTCTCTGCCACTTACTTGGCAAGTGACCCTGGGCAAGTTCCTTGAGTCTCAGGCCTTGGCGGCAGGAGGATGGGAGAGAATAATGCGTGTCAAGTGCCCAGCACATTGACGAGCCTTCAGTAACGGCTCAACCCGGGAGATGAGGTTATCTTTATATACTTGTTACAACCTACTTTCTGTATCTTGCACTAGAGAAAAGGATGCCCCCAAGAAATGCCCAGTGAGGGGTCTTAGACAACAGGCTGAACGGAAACAAGGTGGCCTGTGTACTAGGGTTGGGCTATGCCTACTTGCCATAAAAATGGGAATCCAAGGTATTCTTCAGACCACATCCTGGACAAGGATGTATGCCATGTCAAAGGTCCAAGAAAGCCATAAGTCTACAAAATTGAAAGTTGAGGAAAAAAGGGACCTGTGACTGTCTCCTTTATATGCCTGGGGGCTACTTTTGGGAGAGACTTTGCTAATAGCTTGAGGAGACTAAAACCTAATGCAGGCTCCCCAAGCTAAGCCAGCTAAAAGTTTAATGAAATACAATCGCTTCCTGTGCCTTCCTTTCCCAAACGGCCTCATACATATTCATCACTGTAATTACAGTAGGGAAAAAACTCCACGACTAATTATTCCATGCTCCCCATCTTTCACATGCCTAGAATTTCTGCATAATTACTGTTGAAATTAATTGCAAGTTAGTTAATTTTATACTTTGTCCTTTCAAAACTTAATGGAAAATTAATTTAAAAGATACAAAAAAAACCCACCCAAAACCACATGACATAAACACCACCACCAGCAATTATGGCAATTATCATATGCATTAAAAATGTGAAGCAATCACTGCTAACCTGGATGCAGGGTTGTACATGTCAAGCTATAGTAAAAGGCCAGTCCCATAATTGCCCCTGGAGTCACATCTCTACAATATAGCAACAAAGACAAGACTCGTGATGGGTGGAGAGGCCAGCCAATGGTCTGGCTATCTTCCGGCTGTGGGCTTATCACTTTACGTTCAATAACTGCATCTCCAGCCTCCGAGGAAGAATGGCACGTGGCTTTCATTATCACCCCATCCAACTTCTACCCTCAAATGTCTCTGCTGGTACCCATTTTCAGGATCCAACTGCAACATGACATCCAGGATACTTCCCTTTCACGCTAACGAAAGAAAACGTCTCTTTCTCCCCATTCGTTCTGTCACAGTTCTGCTCGGCTATCCCCAGCTGCTTTGAGTCACTCCCATTAACCCTATTTCTGTGATCTGTTCTGTGTGGGACCAGGAAGGAATCACTGACTGGGTGCCTCTCTGTCCTGCACTTGGTTGTAGGCATATGCATGAGCTTCATTTAATTTCAGCTCCTAACACGGTGTGTGACATATCACAGATAATCAATCAGTCAATCCACAGTTATTTCCTGACTGACTGAATGAAGACTAGTTGCCACAAGCCCACGAGTGAGCATCGCCAGCATCACCTGTACAGAGAAGTGAAGGCAAATTCCAAGAGACTAAGTACATCTCTCGAGTTCACACAACCAGTAAATGGCAGAGCTGGGACCTGGTGCCATTCTCTGACACCATGTCACGTTGCCTCTCTGTCCTCCTCCTGATGCCCTACCATCCTGACAGTTCAGATTTTATCTTCTGCCAGCCATGGTCTCCTGGTAACCTGCTTTTCTTAACCCTGAGTCCTGAAACTCATTTGTTATGGATTGAATATTTCTGTCCCCCACAAATTCATATGTTGAAGCCTTAACCCCCAATGTGATGGTATTTGAAATGGGGCCTTTGTGAAATCATTAAGGTTAGATGAGGTCATGAGGGTGGCACTCTCATTGTAGGATAAGTGTTCTTATAAGAGGGAACACCAGAGAGCTTGCTCTCTCCCTCTCTGCCATGTGAAGCCACAGCAAGAAGGTGGCCGTCTACAAGTCAGGAAGAGAGCTCTCCCCGGGAACTGAGCTGGTCTGCACTTTGATCTTGGACTTCCCTGCCTCTAGAACTATGAGAGGTAAATTTCTGTTGTTTAAGTCACCCAGGCTATGGTGTTTTGTTATGGCAGGCAGAGCAGGGTAAGACAGTGTTCCATTGTTTTGTTCAATGACCCTGGTTACTCACATTACACATTTTGGACTGATACAAGGTGAAGCTGTGGGAGTATGAAGGAAAAGATAAGTGAAAACCAAGTCAAGAGGGAGAAGACATGTCTTTGTGACACAAGGGAAGCTGGATGGGCTACAGTTCCAAGGCTAAGGCTTAGCACGTACTAAGGGGCTGTTGTCACCCCACCTGGAATGAGACAGAATGCGTATTACATACGCTAACAGGGGTCCTCATCTAGAGACCAGACATGTCTTCAATTGTACCACAGAGGAAAAGGATGAACCAACTTGTCACTGAGTAGATGGGGAGGAAAAAGAGGTAGAAAACCAATCCACAGAGCACAGGGCCATTGATTTTTTTTTTTTTTTGAGTCCATAAAATGATCTCCTTTATGGGTGACTTTCAGTGACCTGAACCTTCAGCAATTTCAGCACAAACAATTCATCCTCCAAGAGGCTCATGAGGTTGAGCCTAAGGAGCTTATGACTAAAGGAGCAAATGCCTTCACAATGATTCTTTAGAGTTCAGGCTCTCAAAACATGAGAGGTGGTTTAAAAATAAGATGATGTGCATGTGTATAATTTTTTCCTCCACATATTAAACAGAGGCTCCCATTCCAGATAAGCCCATAAATGCTAGTTGCAAACCCAAATTAGGTGTTCAGATACAGCCACGAAGCTTCTGGATACCATTTGCACGTCAGGATAATATGCTATAGGGTGTCTGAAGGCTTTAAGTGGGTGCTGTAATGCAGCCTTGCAGATGGAGGGCAGCCCAGTTCACTAGGGGGGTGACAAGAGCTGTCAGGTGGGTCATGGGAAGGCAGGGGAGGGGTTGGGCGGGGAGGTAAGCAGGTACACAACTGAGCCGGAAGGTCCAGAGTGGTTCTCAGCTCTTAGGAATTCTGTCCTGAAGGCTGACACAAAAAGGTGTCCGAGGTATGTTGCTTGGTGTAAGAAAGCACGTTAGTGAAAAGTATATATTTTATGAGAGCAGGATGTCATTTCTGTGGATGAGGTAACGTAGGTGTATATTTCTATTCATTCATAAAAAAAGACGTGGAAGGCTATAGAGTAAAATGTTAATAGTGGTTATCCCTAGATGGATAAACTATGGGTGGTTTTTATTTTTTTTTTTGGTATTTTCCTATATATTCTGAATTAATTATATTTTGTAATGAATTAATGCCTCCCCTTCCTTCGATCTCAGGTCAATCACCCCTTGTCAGGGAAGCCTTTGATGACCTTCCTGATTGGGATAATTCTTATTTGTGTTCACCTAGAACTAGTTCTCTCTTTTTTTTTTTTTTTTTTTTTTTTTCAGTACGCGGGCCTCTCACTGTTGTGGCCTCTCCCGCTGCGGAGCACAGGCTCCGGACGCGAAGGCTCAGCGGCCATGGCTCACGGGCCCAGCTGCTCAGCGGCATGTGGGATCTTCCCGGACCGGGGCACGAACCCGTGTCCCCTGCATCGGCAGGCGGACTCTCAACCACTGCGCCACCAGGGAAGCCCCAGTTCTCTCTCTTTTTATCATACCACCTACTACAGTTATAATTTTACTACAGTCTTTTATGTACTGTCTGCCTCCCCCAGGAAACTGTGCTCCATAAAGACAGGGACCATGGTGGATTTTTGTTTTGTTTTGTTTTTCGGACAACTCTGTTCCCAGCCTCTAATAATAGTAATGATGATGATGGTGATAATGTCTGTAATAGCAGCAGCAGCAAATTTGGCAGTGGCAGCTAACACACAACACTTATTAAATCCCAGGTGCTAGTCTAAGGACTTCAGCGTGAGGTAAACATGGCTGACATCCCCACTTTATGGATGGGGAAACCACGACACAGGAAGGCTGTGTGCCCAGCACAACCTCACACAGCCACTAAGTGTTGAAGCAGGATTTGCACCCAGGCCACTGGGCTCCTGGGTCCATGCTCGGAAAAACTGCATTGCACTGCCCTTTTCTCCAGCACTTTATCTAGCACCCAGGGGTGCCCGATAAAGGTTTGTTAAGTGAAAGATCAATTGCATATTCCTTTTTAGAATTCCAAAAACATTATCTCCTTTTTTGGATGAAGGGAAATAAAAAAACCACTCCACTGGGAGTGAACCAGCAGAGTGAAAGAGGTAGTTATGAAAATCCAGAGTTTTCAGGAAAGAAATTTTCTTTTTCAGACAGCAGTGCTTGACTCTGAAAAAAAATGCTCCACACAGGGTTCATTCGTTAAAACAAGTACCAGTGTTTTAACTTCCCTGAACCCAGGAGAGAGTAGGGACTGACAGGGCTCAATGTCATTTTCCCTACACATTCTACAGCCGGACTCTGGACTCAACTTCTCATAACTTGATAAAGTCAAGGATTCTGGTTCCTCATATGTAGCTAATCAAAGAGAAAGCCAATCTTTCATCTGAAACCTTCCCAGGCTCACGGTAAGAGAACTCAGCCTTCGAGAACAGGCAGTGTACTACCGCTAAGGTTAAGACATGACAAATGCCTTGTCTGTTGGTGAAGGATTTGGGTAAAACCATGTAGGCATGGGAAATGATCGATTCCTCCCTAAAAAGGCAGGCAGAAGCAGTTATGTTTGTGTGGTCTTAGCAGAACATGACCGTCTGTGGAGCTAGAGGGCCCTACATGCATTGTTAGCTAGAGATATTTAACGGGTTAGGACCACGTGCCCTGGCAGACAGACCTGATTTAAATTTTTCATATGATGTGAATTCCCCAGGGTAAAACCCAACATGCTGGCATCATTCCAGGTTAAAGCAGGAGATAAAACTGGAATAATCCAGGCTGCTCTCTTCATTTCGAACCAAGAAAGGAGGCATCTCCTTATAGCTTATTGTTTCAGGATCAGTGTATGTCATGTCAGTGCCACCCTGAATACTGATGGGATGGGGCCTCACTTCATTAAGCATTTGATATGGTTAAACTGCCACCCCATTTCACAGCCTGCAGGAATCACCATACCCTGACAGCATGCCCTGTAAATGGAATGCAAAAATACACTCACTGGCTGCCCGTGAACTTTCCCACCCTCCTGTTCTGACCATTTCAAAATCAAGTAGGAAAAAAAAATTTTTTTTCCCAACTCCCTAGTGTCTTAGAGTAAGATAAGAACACAGTTTCTACCATTTCTACCGTTCTTTGGCTCATGCCAAAGATATTAAATAACTCCGTGAATCCAGATGTATCCGATTCCTGCCAGAGCTGAGAAATAGATCCAGCTACCAGGCAGCTGTGAAATAGAGCAGCAACGTGTCAGGATTTAATTAGGCCAGCTTTCTGGATGGGGTACACTTTTTTTGGGGGGGCGTGGAAATTTTGGCAAAAAGTTGGGATGGGCTGACTATGGAATAGGTACCTCCTTTTTTTAAAAAAAGAATATTTATTTTTGGCTGCGTTGGGTCTTCATTGCTGCACGCGGGCTTTCTCTAGTTGTAGCGAGCGGGGGCTACCCTTGGTTGTGGTGCGTGGGCTTCTCATTGCGGTGGCTTCTCCTGTTGAGGAGCACGGGCTCTAGGCACGCAGGCTTCAGTAGTTGTGGCCCGCGGGCTCGGTAGTTGTGGCCCACGGGCTCTAGAGTGTAGGCTCAATAGTTGTGGCGCATGGGCTTAGTTGCTCCGTGGCATGTGGGATCTTCTCGGACCAGGGCTTGAACCCGTGTCCCCTGCATTGGCAGGCAGATTCTTAGCCACTGCGCCACCAGGGAAGTCCCTAGGTACCTCCTTGATTCAGGTGACGTCTGACTGAGCAGCAGAGGCTTCCTATACTTGCCCATCCTCAAAACGAGTAGTTATAGACCTAGAAATGTCAGAGTTGTTTGCATGTATGGGGAATTACCAGTGGTGTTTCTCTGTCTCTCCTCTCCTTCCTGCCAAACCCACCGTATCACTGCTGGTCAAGTGTCCTGGGTGACCTGAGGGTAGGACTTAGGCTGTATTTTTCCATAAAGAAGTGTTCCCAGGCACATGTCTGATGTAACATGTGGATGCTTTGCAGCCCTTTAGCCTGGCTTTCAGAAGTATTAGCCGTTTTCTCCCTGTTTTAAAATGTTCAATTTATATTCAGCTGTTCTTTCCGATGTCTGAAACTTAACAGTGAAAAGCTACTTGAATTGGTTCAAAAGGGATTAGACCGTGGGACTTCAGAGGCCAACAACAGCAGATCAGCTGGAACCACATAAATGGCCAAACACAGGGGATTAGTTGGATCCAGCACAATACCATAAACAGTGGTGAGGTGTGACTGTAATGATGCCATTCGGGGGGGTTTCAGGTGCACGTGAAACAGGCTTTCGTGCACTCATGTGCCAAGCAAACAACCATTTTAAATATGGTTCTTATAGGAAATTGCAACGTCTTCCCTGTTGGTTCAATATCTTACCATTCCTACCACCATGTGTCCTAAGTACTGTTGTTGCTAATGATGGCGATGATAATGACGATGGTGATGACGACAGCAGTCGTGGCTAACATTTACTGAGGGCTTTCTATACTGTATGCCACCATCTTTATGAAATGTTTATGGATTCTCTGTCTCTTTTGTTCTTTATCATAATCCTATAACGTAAGTATGGTTATCATTCCCACTTTGCAGATGGTAAGTCTGAGGCACAGAGAGGTTTAGAAACTTGCCCAAGGTTGCTAGTAAGTGATGAAAACCCAGGGCGTGGTCTGACTCTAGAGCTCATTCCCCACCACTGTAGTCTACTGCCTTCTCTGCCCAATTGTCAAATCTGAGTAGGCAGGGACCGTGTCTGTCTTGGTTATTGCTATATCATTGTAAATAAAATAGTGCTTGGCACACAGCAGCTCTCAGTAAGTACAGTATTTGTCAAGTAAATGAATAAATGAATAAATGAGTCAAGAATGACAGAACTTCAGAGAACTGGGGTCCTTGAATATTGGTCATAATTTCAGACAAGAGAAAGCTTCCTTCTTGCGTGTCCTCAGGGCTGACAGGAACGGTGAGTCTTGAGATAGCTGAATTTGTTCTGGGTTTCTGGAAAAGCTTGTGCATCGCAGTGAGGGAAACATGAGACCACAGAGAACAGGACTGTACCCAATCACCAGGACTCCCAGCGCCTGGCAGAGAACCACACACCCCAGCAGTGACTTTCCAACAGGAATCTCCATGTATGAAGTCTGGGGTGGGCTCCTGGAGGGCATGGTGGTCTTTAAGCAGCTGACCAATGTCCCTGAACTTCTTTCCTTCCAGACACTCAGTGGGATTAGACTTCCCTGTCCCCTTAGAAGTTAGACTTGGCCTTGCAACTTGCTTTGGTCAGTGGTATGTGAGCAACTTAGCTCCCTGGGTATCTAAACTGAGAAGAGTCTGCCCTACTGATCCACAGTGAACATGCAGGGGGAGCAAGAAAGAAACCTCCATTGTTTTAAACTGCTGAGACTTGAGCTTATATGTTCCCATGGCATGAGATAGCATACACTGACTGATACAGAGGGGTAAGTTACATGACAAGATATCCAGGCCCTGGACCTAAGAAGGTGATGCTGTAGGGAAGCAACAAAACACACACATAGGAAACAAGGGAGGGAAGAGAACTGATATGGAAGCAACTAAATGCCAGATGGGATACTAAGGGGTTTATGCAGTTATTTCATAATGATCTCATGCATTACTTTATCTCTCAATGTCCTCATTTGTAAACTGGGAATAATGACACTGTTCCCGGTTTACAAATTCCCATTTTACAAGTGAGACCCTAAGATATAAAATTATATTCCCGAGGTCTCTCAGCTAGTAAGCGGCAAAGCTAAGATTTGAATCCAAATCTGTCAAGACTCCAAAACCTCATGCTCTTTTTCACCAATGGACTCAGCGGTTTTCCTGGCCAGGGAAATTTACCCGAAATTGCAAGAGACAGTGCTGGCTTCAGCCAGAAGTGCTGTCGGACAAGGTGTAACGAAGTGATTAGAGAAGACTTTCTGATGGAAGTGAGTTTCAAGTCAACTCTTCAAATAAGTGATGCTCTTATGAGAGAAGCCGGGGAGGGCACGTGACAGTGTGCAGCCCACAGAAGCAGAAGACACGAGAGTGGATGAGGAAGACGGTGTGGCCACTTGGACAGAAAAGATGCAAAGTGGGAGAACGGTGAAGGAGGCAGCTGTGTGAAGCTTTTAATAACAGGCTAGGTGTTTCGATTTGATAACCACAGTGGGCTCTTCGGCAGGGGTGGGAAGGGATAAAAGCAGTGTTTCTGAAAAATGGTTCTGGCAACTGTTTGGAGGATGAGCTACAGCAGAGAGAGGGAGAGAGACTCAGAGTAGTCAGATAAGCGATTCTGTGGCCAGGCAAGAGGAAGGTATTCAAGGAAGTCTTGAATGAGGACAGAGGCTGTGGAAATGGACAGGAAGGGAAGTAATAATTACCTTTATGAACTGAACTCTCACTAGTTGCCATGTTTTGGGCTAAGCAATCTGTACACATCGGCTCACAGAATGTTCACAGCAATCTCAGGAGATGTGGTATTATCCCATTTTGCAAATGGGAAAGTGAGGCTCTGAGAGATTCAGTGGCTTTCCTGATATGACAAAGGCACTCTAATATTGAGTTAATAGCTACTATGTGATAGGTGCTGTTCTAAGGACACATTTTACGTATTATTTCATTCTACACCAGAGGTACTACAGTTATCCCTATTTTACATAAGAGGAAACAGAGGCTCTGGGAAGTGAAGTAACTTATTCTGAGTCACACCCAACTGATAAGAAGCAAGGTTTGAACCCACTTTGGGTTGGCTCCAAAACTCATGCTCTGACCCGCTACACTCATGAGAACCTGTTGTTTGGTCTTTGTGGCCAAGGCCGGCTGGGCTACGTGCCTGGTAGCACGGTGCAGAATCCCATCTCAGAAAAGGAGCCTCTGCTATTCACCCCGAGCAGGGCTGGGAAGATGAATCAAGTAACATTCTGCATTTGGAGCTTGTAAAGCAAGGTGCCACAGTCAATGTACCTAATCCAGGATGCTTAGGAGGGTGGGAGAAAAGGGAATAAATCCTCATCCTGCTTCCCAGATATGTGCCATGTGGTTTTGCTGTGAAAACCAGGGCAGAATTACAACTTACTCCACAAAGGGACCTTGTGATGCTTTGTGTGTGCTCCAAACCCACTTAGAGGGCACCTCGACTGCCCCTTCTGGTTTGTGGTAGACCAAAATGCTCAGAATTGGATTTTTCAATAAACCACTCATCCTGCAGTTATCCTGCAGAGAAAAAAGTCAGGCCACGGGCTCCTGAAAGGTCACCACTGCATCTGTGCTTGCACCATTAAGATGGACCCCAGATTGGGGGACAAGTCGGGGTACAGAGGTGTTCTTCATGCCTAGGCCATCTGCAGCAAGGCTGGAGATACTTGGAAGAGCTTTTCCTCTGACAGTTCACTTTGAAAGTGCAAGCGCTGCTCCAGACCAATTGTTCCTTCCAGCGCATTCTTTAAATTCCATTTTCATTTTTTGTCAAAGGAACATGTGCACACAATTTAAAGAGTCAGATAGCTGTATAAGGCTTGATAAAAGAAACAGTATTCTTTGACCCTCCTCTCCCAGAAGCAATCATTTTCTGCTATTTTGGTTGGGTCTTTTCGTGGTTTACTTCCATACCTCTAAATGACACGCGTTTAGTACTTCTTTGGCTTTTTTTTTAGGTTTTTTTTTTTTTTTTTTATTCTTGGCTGCATTGGGTCTTCGTTGCCGCACGCGGGCTTTCTCTAGTTGTGGTGAGCGGGGGATACTCTGTTGCGGTGCGTGGGCTTCTCATTGCGGTGGCTTCTCCTGTTGCAGAGCACGGGCTCTAGGTGGGCGGGCTTCAGTAGTTGTAGCACGTGGGCTCAGTAGTTGTGGCTCACGGGCTCTAGAGCGCAGGCTCAGTAGTTGTGGCGCACGGGCTTAGTTGCTCTGCGGCATGTGGGATCTTCCCGGACCAGGGCTCGAACCCGTGTCCCCTGCGTTGGCAGGTGGATTCTTAACCACTGCACCACCAGGGAAGCCCCTAGTACTACTTCTTGATTTTTCAGCTTTAGGAACTGGCTATTGACTTCTGACTCTGGAAGATGAGAATTTAGCTCTAGGATACCTCCGTCTCCGCTGCCACCACATGCAGACCCACTTTCAAGCCCCCTCGGTAGACAGTAACTTTAGATAATCAGTGTTTTTGCTATCTTGACCATGAAAATGTTATCAGTTGACGTGTCAACACAGTATATTATTCGTTAAAAACATTTTTATTCCTGGAAAAACTTTTGGTTTTCCTTAGAGTCCCTACTTTGGTTTAAGGGTCTATATATTTCTCACTAATCTAAACACAAAGTCTTCCCAGCTTTGTTAATCTCCTCTCGATACATTCAAATCCATTTACTATTCTATCAGTTTCTGGAGGGTCCCTTTCACTCTCACTTCTGCTAGTTTCCTATAACCTGTGTCTTCTTTTTCCTTGGTTTACTCCCTTCATTTTGGAAACATATTCATTGGTAGTTTCCTGAAAGAGCTGTTCGGAAATCACTTTTTTTCTCACTTCTGAAAATGCCTTTATGGTCCAGAATTTGAAATTATTCATTTCCGAACTGTTGACTCACGTCCAATGTTAATATGACATCCAATGCCATTTCGACTCTGGAACCGTTGTGTAAAACCTGTTTTTATTTACGTATTTAGTTTTTTAATGCCCTCTCTGGAAGTTGGTAGGATCTTCTTTTTGCGCCAGTGTTCTGAAATTTCACGTCAATGGGCTTGGTGAAGTTTACTTTCATTCATGGATCTGAGCATTAGGTGGACCCTTTCCTATCTGAGAACTGTCCTGGGGTTCAGGGGGAATTTCCTTCACTTCTCTTTTCTCTTTAGAATTCCTATTATTTGGGTGTTAATCTAACCATGTCCTCGAATTTCCCATCTTTTCGATCTTATTTTGCATTTCTCTGTGTTTTTGTACTTTCTGGGATACATCCTTAAATTTACGTCCCAGCTTTTTCATATTCAATTTGTGAGCTCTTTCCTGTTTGCTTCTTTAAAAGGGGGGGCTGTTTTCATTTCAAAAATGCAGTATTTTCAGTTATCTTTTTTTTTTTAAAGTTTTCTTCTCGTTGTATAGGCTGTTTCTTCCAAGGAGATTTTCACTTTTCTCTCTCTCTCTCTCTCTCTCTGTCTCTCTCTGTCTCTCTCTCCCCCCATTCGCCTGTGTGCGTGTATGTGTGTGAGTGTTCTTCATATTCAAGGCTTTCCCCAAGTGTCTGGTGATTCTCGGCTGACCACTCCTTTTTAAGCATAGGGCACTAAAAAGCTCTTGGCTGTGGTTTGCTGACTGCAGCCTTCACCATGAGATGACTCATTTGGCCCATCTCACTGGGGATCTCCAATTCCTTAAACTGGTGAGATTCCTACACAAGAGACTCTTCTAAACTCTGACTAGAAGGTTCCCGAGCCTGGCTGACTGTGCTCTGGGAAATGACTTGAGGTTTCAACGTTCATTATGTCAACTTGCACTAAATCCGTTTTCAGAGAAGTACCTCCACCCACAACTGTACTTGATGCCTGGTATTCCTGAGACCCTCTGCTTTATCCTCACCAGAGAATAAACTCTATCCTTCTCTCTGGGTGTGTGAGGGGCAGTCGTGCGGCTAAGTCAGGTAGGGAGCAGATCTGGAAGCCTGACAGCTTCCTAACGAAACGCCAACCAATCTTCCTGTTTCGAGCCCCACTGTCACCTCTGCTTCCAGAGTTATCTCATGCTGCCAATCCCCAGGCCTGCTGGAAGCAAATCTGGTTGCTTTTTGGTTCTCCTGAGTGCCAGCTGAGGACTCCATTTTCTGAGCTCACTAAGTCAGTTACTGCCCACCCATTTGCTCCCTGGCTTCCCTATCTTTGTTGCCGATTTTTCTTCTCTCCTTTATCCTTGAGGGTTTACCCTTTAAAATGTCATTTGAGCAGATGTGCAGGAGGAAGCAGAGGTAAATGTGTGTCCAAGTTGCCATTTTAAACTAGAAGTCTTGAAGATAGGCAGTCATACTGTTTACTCCCCTGAACAAAAACTATCTAGGCCACCTGGATTTACAGGTAAGTGATGCTAATGGGATCCTGGTTGTCTGTGCTGGGTGTCTCTTCCTGGGGTGCATTTTCAGTGAAGAAAGAACACTGGGCTGGGGGTTGGAATAAAGGGATTCATCACAGCTCAGATTCCTACTCATTGTTATCCTTGGTCTCACCTGCAGTCTCAAGATAATAACCACCAACCAGACACACTTTCAGAGTTCTAAATGGGACCAAATAGGATAATGACGCGGGAAAGCACTCCAAAAAGCATAAAGTACTACAGAAGCACAGGCTTTGCTATTACTTAGAACCTCACTTTCATCTCCTGAAACTCAACCTAACATTCTCTTGGCCTGTCTTCAGGGGAGAGAGGTTTGTCTCCAATAATCTTATAAATCACCCTTTTGCTGTTCAAAAGAATATCTTTTAGTCACACAGACGTACGACATGGCACAGTGCTTCTCACTCTACAAACACTGTCCAATCAGTTGCCAAAGACACCTGGGCTCCACATCCCCCCAAACAAACATCCAAGGTTGTGCTACCTAAAAGAGAGGAGTGAAACGGGACTCTTTCTGGGGGTCCGTTCCACAGTGGGCCTGTCTTCAGCTGAGCTATATATACATCCATCTTGACTAAGGTCAGAAATACAGGAAAAAGAGTGGCTAAATATAGCCAAACAATAGATATATTATAGCCATTTGAAAAGAGTGAGGTGGTAGCTTTGTATGTGGTGCCATGAACAGATACCCACTATTAAGTAATAAAAACAAGATGCAGAACCATGAGAACGATTCCATCCCTATAATAAAACAACAAAACTGTATATATACGCATATATATGTATGTATGTAGCTACATATCTATTTAATTATAGCTACATACCATATATACATAGAAAAGATCTGGTTGCATTCTCACCAAACCACTCGTGGTGGTCACTTCTGGGGAATGGGATTGGGGATGGGGATGGACTTCCACTTTTTACTTCATACACTCTCAACGGTTTAATTCTTTTCATAACATGCATGTATTATCTCTAATCATAAAAAGAAAAGATTAAACATAAGAGAGTAAAAAAGAAAACGGAAGAACAGTAAAGGTAGCAAGAAGTGAGGGAAAGACCAGAAGAGGCTAAGAAAGAGGCCAGGGTTGGCAGGAGTTGGGGCAGGTCGCCAGCTTCTGCTAGAGACACACAACAGGTGTCCCTCCTCCCAGCTGGTAACCACAGAAGGATCCCCTTCAGGCCATGACAACCACCTGCCCATCTGTGCAAGCTCCACTACCAACTTAAGGGGAAGGAAAACTCATTTTTTAAAAACCGTGTCATTACCAGTGAAACGCACATACCTTGAGTGTGCAGTTCAGTGACTTTAAAAAAAATGCATATACCCAGGTAACCCACAAGGGGAATTTATTTTTAACACAATCTCCTAGCTCTATGCAGATGCGTGGACCTGCAGGGGATGGGCTCACTCACCCCTGGTCAAATGCAGGAATGGATCACTGTCCCAACCCTAAGAGCTTGTGATGGGTCAGGGGTTGTTGCTGGTGTGTGGGATTCATACCCCATCCACCTCACTAATGCCCAACCAGCACCTTCCTGGTGGTGCTATGGAGTCTTCTGAGTTCCCCAGACACTTTCTGATTCTGTAGACTCCTAATATGGGTGTCTCCTGGCTCAGGAACTCACATGTCTCTTGGCAATGAACATAACCCTAGACCACACATGCAATCAGTCTGGCAAGGATGTACTGAGCTGAAAAGATCCTTGGAGGTAGACCAGTTCTCTCAAATAAGCCAGCTCCCACTGGCAATTTCCCCTTTCCAAATGGAAGCTCTTAGCTCCTGTGACTCACTGGAACACGGGACTATTTTATAGGCGTTGACAGTACCTGCACATAATCGCTCTGGGCTAGCACAGTAACCACAATAGCTCACATTTATTGAGTGCTTGCTATAGCCAAGCATTATATTCTAAGCAATTTACATGATTTATCTTTACAACAACACCATGAGATAGGTCTGATCATTATCGCCACTTTGTAGATGACAAACTCAGGCAGAGATATGAGTGACTTGCCCAAGGTCACAGAATCAGTTAGTGATAGTGTCAAGACTGGAACCCTGCAGGGCTATGCTTCCTCTCATTGGGAAGGATGGCAGAACCAGGGTTGAAAGTGTCACTCCCTGACTTCTTGGTTAGAGCTTTCTCTGCCAGACTCTGTGGCCTCTGTCTAATCCATAAAACTGTCAAGTCCATTGTTCTTCTAAAAAGGTAAATATACAGTCACCTCCAGGTATTGCTAGGGCCACAAAGGGGTCTCTTAGCTCTGTCTAGACACAAAACCAACAGAGCATAATGCAGAACAGTGTTTTATAGCCGGAGGGTTTTTTTTGTATCTTGTTGTTTCTTCTTGGAGGAGGTGGCTGATAAATCAGTCTTCACGGGTGCAGTGGAATGTGTGTTTTCGACTTGCAGGAGCAGAGTGAAGGGCAAGCAGTAATGCGGCAAAGAGAGGCATCATTCAGAATTCGTGGCAACTGCACCTCAAGAGGCCAATTCATCCATTTTCAGGGATAATGAAAACGAGAGTGGCAGAGCCCGGGTACTGACTGTCCACCCAATTTTCAATGATGGAAACTGGAGTACTCACTCCAGTTCACATCTATCAGTCTCTGCGGTGAACACAAGCCATCTTGTGCCACTGCATGAGTCACCCTGCGTGTTCCCTCTAGGGGCACACGGTGATCGGACAGGGACGATTAGCCCAAATTCATCTCAGCAGCTGTGCTCCCTACTCCCTGAATTCCTAGAGACTAAAGATTCTCAACCTGATGGCATCCCACTGACCTCCTTCTAAAAGCATGGTTTGATTGTTTTATTGCATTAAAGGAACTGTTGTGTTTGAGCCTTGGGCCATCTCATTTGAGATATCTGGAGATACCCTAGGGAGAATAAAAGTGAAAGTTTTGGGCAAAGGCAAGTGAAGCAAGAAGTAGAGCTTTTTATTCTATCACTGCTAGTGTGAACTAAAGTGGACAGAAGCATGGCTCTTAAACTCTAGCCTAGAGACTGCCAGTTCTGGGAATATGGTGGGCTATCTCCTCCAACCAACTTTCCCACTGGAAAAAAGTAACTTACAAGGCTGGAATAAAATATTTGTTTTAAAAAAATCTTAATATCATTGAAGACATGATAAAGAGTAAAAGGTAAGCATCTGGAAAACTAAAATAACTTTTTTTCCCAAGAGCAATGGTGATCTGGAACAACCTGGGTTGTTGCCAACAACTGAAGTCAGGATTTGGGGCTCCTCTTAGGGTAAGAATGAACCAGAGTTAAACCTCCTCCCCTTTGCTGAGGGGACTTCAGGGAATGTTGTCTTTGCAACAGGTGCAACAAGGGAGATGCGGAGGAATTTGTCGCCGTGGGTGGCCCTCTCATGGATTGTGTACCTTGAGTTTGCATTACGTAGATGGTCTAGGGAACTTCATAAATGTGGTTTGGAATGTTATTGAACTGTATTCCTCCCCGGCACCTAGCAGAAGCCAAGCTAAATCTCTCTGAAGAAAGGCATCTCATACCCCTTAATGAATCCCCACAAATAATTTTTCAGACACAATGAGCAGTATGCAGCCCCAAATAGCAAGTACTTGAAGAACCAAGGCACCATGAATAGACCAGTAGAAACAATGGACATCAGAAACAGACACAAAGACTTCAGATATTAAAATGATCAGACCAGATCATAAAGGTGCTTACTATGTTTAAAGAAATAAAAGCTTGAATATATCCATCTTCAGGGAATAGTAAGCTATTAAAAAATGACCAAATACATTTGAACAAAGAACCAATAGAACATCTAGAAGTAAAGCACACTGTAACTAAAATGTAAAACTCAATGGACCACTTTAACAGTACACAGGTGAAAAGATAATAAATGAACTGAGAAATGGCTCAGGAGGAACCATTCAGAACACAGCAGAGACACACAAAAAGACGGAAAATGCGGACAAGAGGCTAACAGACTTAGAGTGAGGTGGTCTAAAGGAAATTCAAACTATGGTGCAATAGCATCACCTTTGGAGCTCGTTAAAACATAGAAGCTGGGGCCCTCTCCCATTATTCTGATTCTTCAATACTAGGCTGCGTCCCAGGAATACACAGTACTAGGTGTGGAGGCCACCCATACTTTAAGAAGTATTCGAACGGTGACTCTGGATGGCAGACTTGCGAAGTTATTTTTTTTCCTTTTTTCCAAACTAGATTAAGTTTTTCATCTCTCACTGACTGTACCCTTCCCACTCAGAACAGTTGGGCAAAATATGTAATGTTCCTCTGTGGATTATGGTAAATGTGCTTTATTTTAATTCAATTGGGGTTTAGACAGGAAAGTCAAAACATGTTTTGAAATCCAGTAATTCTGTATTTCCAAAGCAAGTGACATTTAAAATTTTTTACAAATTTAGTGTGTGTGAATTTATCATCTTTGCTTTCATTGGGGTTTAGTAAAAGTACATGTTGCTTGTCTTTTACTCACTCCAGCCTGTGAAAAGCATCTCTCAAAAGTTAGCTAACCACCACTGTGTGTCTGGCTCACTTAACTTCTCTGCGTCTCACCTTCCCCACCTGTAACATGGGCATCCCACCATCTATATCCCCAGCAACATGCACAAAACGATCAGCACAGGGCCTGGCACACGGTTAGTGCTCGAACACTGGAAGCCGTTATTAATAAATGATATATCCATTTCTTGAACTGTAGCCCTAACCTTTCAGACTCCTTCTTGTTTTCTCTCCAAATTTCTTGTGCTTCTTCAAAGACAGCCACTTCTTGGCACCACTGTCTTAGCCTGGCTCTTTTGCCTAATTGCTTAATATCAGGCTCAACAAACATATGTCTAACGAATATTAAATGTCTAACACATATTAAAAGCTGGCATTATTAAACTGAGACACATGGACCCTGGTAATTCCCAGCATGCCTTCCCAAAGATGCAGAAAATACCAGATGAAAGCCTCATGGCTTCTCATCATGTTCTTGCCTTCAGAATGGTGTCCTGCACAGTCAGGGGTCTGCAAGAGCCTTGACAGGGCACTGAAGGGGACTGGCAACTTTCCACTGGGAACAAGGCTCGCAGGAGTGCGAATGCACTGATAAACAGCAGACCTTGCCAAGACTGGAACCCACTCTTTGTCTTCTTAACAGAGGGCAGGCTGTGGTGGACGTGAATAGGGGAGCAAAAATAATGTTGAGATGATGCCAACATTTTGAACCTGGGCCACCAAATTCTGAGGTCACTCAAGGCCATTACCCTGCTTCCTACATTTCCCCACTTACTTCCTTTTGTCTCTTTCAACATTTTCTTCCATCTTCCAGCTCTGAAACCCACAAACCTGCACACCTCTTCATGATCAGCATTATATAGTTTCAAACCTCATTTATTCTCTCTGGAAAGGACTGGATCACAAGCAACAACTTCATACGCAGGACATAATTCCATCCCAGGGACCATTTCCAAGCCGGAGGCATGGGGAGCCACCTCCTGTTTAAAGCTGGTCAATTTCTCTTCCTTAGTTCTCCTCCTCACGGTGACGATTTGTTCCCAGCTATTTCCATGGGTCCTGTCTAGATAACCCGCTCCTTTCTGTGACCTGCAGGCTCAGATCAAAGTCTCAGGGCCAAAAGCAGGGAAGACAAGATAAGATGTTAACTAACAGCTAAGGTCAGTCAGTCTGACTTTTTATTTCTAATGTTTTGGGTCAACTGTGAACTAAGAATGTGTGTGTGTTTGTATGAGACAGAGAGAGGGAGGGAGGGAGGGAGGGAAGGAGGGGGAGAGGAACGCAGGCAGGCAAAACCGACTCCCATCCCCCCCACCCCTTCTCAGGAGAGAAAGAAAGCTGTAATTGGAAAAATAGAGCAGTCTGTTGAAACAGGCCACATTTAATTAGCCCATTTTAATTCAATTTAGGTACAGTCAACACAAAACAGCTCACATCCAACCCCATAGCAGGAGATGCTAGAGAAGTTTCAGAAGGGTCCTTCACAAAAGCCTGGACCACTTGCTCCCAGGACGGTGATTAAGAGCTGAGGTTTTTGAGTCTGAAGACCTACCATGAACTCCTGCCCTCACCAGCCTCCTGGTCTTAGGAAACTTACTCTACCTGATTCCATTTCCTCATCCGTAATATTCAGGCAATAAATAAATAAGAGGGTTATTGTGAGGTGGTGCTTATCAAGCATTAATTAGCCTAGGGCCTGCTATGAAGGACATGTAGAAAAATGTTATCTGCAAAACAACAGCAAAAATTCAACAATAATTATCCCAGGGGAGCAAGGGTATTGAGGAAAACTTATTTTTCCACTTGAGTCCTATATTCTTAAAAAGTTAATGTTGGGTCACAGGTGGTGTTGTTTCCAGTCTGTCCCGGAGATCAGCTACCTGAACTAAGGCCGCACTTAACCTCAAGAGGTGGCATGTCTCCAGCTGAGTTCCTGATCGTTCCTCTTGCAATGCGACCCCTATTTCTTTTTTTTTTTTGCGGTATGCGGGCCTCACTGTTGTGGCCTCTCCCGTTGCGGAGCACAGGCTCCGGACGCACAGGCTCAGCGGCCATGGCTCACGGGCCCAGCCGCTCCGCGGCATGTGGCATCTTCCCGGACCGGGGCACGAACCCGTGTCCCCTGCATCGGAAGACGGACTCTCAACCACTGCGCCACCAGGGAAGCCCTACGACCCCCATTTCTGTTCTCGGTGCCTCTATCCTTCCATTTCCTCAGGCCAGCGCCTTGGCATCATCCTTGACTTTTTTCTCACATTCCACATCAAATCCATAAACAATTCCAATGGACTCCACTTTCAGGACATAGCCCCTTCCCATCCAACTGCTTCTCACCACCTCCACTGTTACCAGCTGGTACCAGCTGCCATCATGTCGTCTGGATTACTGCAGTAGCTTCCGCCCTGCTGCTTCTCCATGTGCACCACTGCCCCCTACAGTCTACTTTCAACACAGCGGCCAAGGAGATAACGCTGAAAACAAAAGTCAGATCACATCACTCCCCTACTCAAAACCCTCCACTGGCTCCATCTCACCTGGAGTAGAAGTCAAAGTCCTTTCTATGCCTCACAAGTCTTCACTATCTGGTTCCAGCCTCCTCTCCCTCCGCCGCCCCTCACAGGGCTCCCTGCATGGCCTCCTACTTATTTATCATGTTTCTAGTCTGTTTAGAATATAAACCCCTTAAGGACAGGGATTTCTGCTCAATTTGTTCACTGCTATATGTTCAGGGTCTGGCAGGGCAGATACTCTGTACATGTTGAAGAAATGACACCAACAGAAAGATATTCTAGGAAAAGTAGCACTGAAGTTGTGTCCTTGGCAACTCAGGTCCACTGGGCCACAAGCAGCAGAAAGGGGTGAAAAGATAGACAAATCCCTGGGGGAGAACAGCTGCTGGCTTATGATGGAAGGGACCTCCAAATAATGCCTCAGATGAGGACATTGAGAGTGAACCGAGGCTGCTGGTAAGAACGACCTGCCTCTGGGATGCAGGATCGGATGTGACACTCTGTGAAGGAAACCGACATTCTCAGTGTCTTCTCTGATCTAAGCATTGGGCCAACCATTTTACACCTGTTGTTTTATTTAAACCGCACCCTCCCTCCCAGTAGCCTAAAGAAGCAAGTATTATGATAATAGCCCATTTTACAGTTAGGGGGGCTGACCAGGTCTGCACAGCTAGGAAACTGCAGAACTGGATTCAAACTCACTTCCATATCATCCACTGCACCAGAAGCTCCCAAGAGGTCTCTTAGCAGCAACACACTTCTGAGATACCTATTAAAATGAGAAGCTCTACCCTTTGATTCAGAATCTGCAGGGACGCAGCCCAAGAATCTGTGCTGAGTGAATGCCCTGGGATTCCCTTCTCAGCCAGGGCACGCTGCCTGCCTGCCTCAGCATCATTCAAGTCGCAGAAAGAATTAAGCTACAAACAGACGGAACTTGCCCTGCTGAGTGTTCAGTGCAGTTCACATTTAAGGACGGCTTATGATAGCTAAGGCAGATGGTTCGCACTTCAGGTGACACGGCACTCTTTTACTTCTCTTGATCTCAAGAGGCTTATAATCAAATAGGTGGAAAAATAAAAGGAAACAAGAGTCAGGAATATAAGTGCTCCAACGTACGTGTTGGAAAAGCAGTATGAATTAAATGCTATGGATGTTCAAAGGCAGGACGATGGTCTCCGGCTTAGAAGTGAGAAGCGTGCACGATTCATCAGGTAGCTGGGACGTGAGATGGGTCTTGAAGGATGGAAGCAATTTTAGCAAGTGGAGATGGAGACAGAATATTCCGTGTGAATAAAAGAAAGAACCACTGGCCAGTGGAAGATGGGGAATGGCAAGATCCGTCTGGGGAATGATAAACAATCCAGTTTTGCTGGGGCACAGGGTTAAGTGTGAAGAAGTCCATTAGAGTTGAAGCTTTGAATGCCGGGGTGAGGAGATTACTCTTGATCTAAAAGGCAAAGTGGCGGTGAGGGTGGAGGGTGGTCTTTGGAAGGCGTTTGAATGGGAGAGTTAATACTGGAGGTAAGACTGTGGATAACAAATCTGACACTGACTGCAGGATGGATGGACCTGATGGAGAGTGAGGAGGTGGGAAGACCAGTTGGCATGTGAACCACGGAAGGCAAAGAAAGGCGACCATTTATAGAAGGAGAGGATCCTCGACAGTGGAGAGGGAGGGGCAGAGCAAAGTGAGATCCTGAGGTGGAAAAGCAGTTGAAGGAACTCACACTGGGTGGCCTTCATCTTCTCCGTAAAGTGGGAAGCACGAGCTTCGGCAAGATGGCGCTGGAGGTTGAGAACGAGGATGGTTTAACACTGTGGTAGTAGATGGACCTCCAACCCATAGGAGAATCAATAAGAAGGATCTGCTTCAGCCCAATACTAGTACTAGTACTAGTAAAGGTCTAGCTGATGCTGGGTAACAAGAGCTTTCACTAACCCAAGCCAGTACTTAGAAGACCCTTGCTGAGTAGTCAAAAAGTAGAGTAAGTCATACCATGGGAACAGAATTACTCACGATGTGCCAGTCTTATAGCTACCCTACCACCTAAATATCCACACTCTTTCAGAAGCATCATTTTCAAGCTCAAAGAATGATGTGGCTTGTGTTCTGTCTGAAGTCTGCCTTGAGGCAGTCCAAAGGGACATCTTAATTTGCTGAAATAGTCGAGAAATCACAGTGTCTAGGAGTTTGGTTTCTCCTTGCTATCTACCACTGTTATGAGGAGCTCAGCTTTTTCAGGGTAATTTTGTTTCCTCACCACTGATTTTGGTTGATACCTCCTGGCTAAAGTCAAATTCACTGGTTTCGGATTTCAGCTCTAACACACACGCGCACACACACACACACGCGTGCACACACACATACAACTGTTGCTAAAAAGTGAAATGAGTGACATTTACAGCTTTGTATTACTTGTGGAGGCTACCCTGTTGATCACAACTGACATTTACTTAAACATTCCCTAGCAGAAAAATACCTCCCGATTCTATCTCCTTCTAAAATGCCAACAAATGTGCCTGAGGCAGGGGGGAAAAAAAGCACCCAGAATAATATCATCTCTCCGTTCCCTACAACCACGTTGCTTTGTTAATATTATAATTTAATGATTTCTTTGGTTCTTGACAGCTCACATTGCTAGTCTAACCCTCCCCCAGGATCGATTCCCCTCCTGTTAAAAATAGGCATCAGCGAGGCACCAAAAATTGCCTACTGAAGCTTACTGCTATGCTGGGAGTTTATATCATGTACATTAAATCTGGACAGCATTTAGGCTAAAGCAATCTGAACTTTATGATCTTGTTAGTTTTTAAAACGAATGTTAATGAAATATGCATTACTTATGGCAAATGGCAATCCCAGTGGGGGGGACATTCTAATTAGTATAATTTGTTCAAAGAAAAGCAAACTTAACTCCTCTTCGTCTGTCACCCAGCTGGCCTGCAACCTGAGGCAGAGGGAGAAGAGAGTAGAAGAAAAGACAGATGAGCATTTCCAGGCCAGCTTGCGAGTCCCGGAAAGAAGAGTCCTGACCAATTCATTCCCAGCCACAGTAGCTCTGAACCTCTCTTCATGATGAAACACTTTAGTTCGTGCCCTTTCCAGGCTCTGGGTCCATCTTTCAAGTAGCGGATTACCAGAAAAGTCAAGCATTTGTGATGCTGTTCTTAGGCTTGTCACTGGCCTGTTACTTAGGATGCTGTGCTCGTTTCCCAGGGCTGCCAGAACAAATGACCGCAAGTGGGGTGGCTTAAAGACGAGACATTAAAGCTCTAGGAAAGAATCCTTCCTTGACGCTTCTTAGCTTCTGGTGATTGCTGGCAATCTTTGGCATGCCTTGGGCTGTAGATGTATCACTCCAGTCTCTGCCTCTGTCTTCACATGGTCCTGTACGTCTGTGTCCAAACTGCCTTCTTCTTATAGGGACACCAGTCATATTGGATTTGGGGCCCACCATAATCTAATATGACCTCACTGTGATGGTCAGTTTTATGCGTCAGCTTGGCTAGGCTAGGCACATAGCTTTGAGCCAAACTCTAATCTAGATGTTGCTGTGAAGGTATCTCTTTAGATGTAATTAACATTTAAATCAGAAGACATTGAGTAAAGCTGATTACCCTTCATAACGTGGGTGGGCCTCATTTAATCAGTTGAAGGCCTTAAGAGAAGAGACTGACGTTCAACAAGGAAGAAGGAATTCTGCTTCCAGATAGCTTCAGACTCAATACTGCAGTATCAGCTCTTCCCTGGGTCTCCAGCCTGTGGGCCTGCCCTGCAGAGGTGGTCTTGCCAGTGCTCACAAACAAGTGAACTTATTCCTTAAAGTCAATTAATCAATCTCTTTCTTTCTCTCTCAAGATATAGACAGACAGATAGATAGATAGATAGGTAAATATTGGTTCTGTGTCTCTGGAGAACCCTGACTAATACACTCGTCTTAACTTGACTGCACCTGCAAAGTCTCTATTTCCAGAGAAGGTCACATCTATGAGTCCTGGGTGGACATGAATTTCAGGGAAACACTTCAACCCAGTAAAGATATGTAGACTAGGGCCTCACTATTCAAAGCGTAGAGCTTGGGTCAGTGGCAATGGTATCTCCTAGGAACTTGGTAGAAATGCAGTCTCTCCTACCCAATCCCCATTCACTGGACCTAGTGATTCAGAATCTCGACTTCCACAGTTCTCCAGAGGATTCGTATGCACATTACAGTTTGAGAAGCTCTGGGCTAGAAGATTGTGTTTCCAGCCATTACGGTATTTATAATAAAAGGTTTGGAGTCTAGACATTGTAAAAGTCAGACAACCTTAAAGTAAAGGGTCAGGGGAGAGGAACTAAGAAAGAGAGTAGAGGTAACAGGGAATCTTGAAATAGGTCATGTCTCATTAAGATGCACCTTACCAATAGCTGAGACTAGATAAAATATTTGTCAAACAAGTAGACAAAAGAATAAATAAAGTGGGCTCTTTAAGATAAAGAGGTTTTCTAATAAACCAGCTTCTATTTACAAGGAAAGCCCTTAGGCAAAAGGGACAAAAATTTCATTACCACCATCCGGAGCCCAGATCACCTTTCCCCTTTCTTGTGTCATCGAGAGGCCTGCTAAGGCGATATGATGGCTTGGGTACGTTGTCTCATTCTAATACTGAAGTCTTGCTCTAGGCTCCCACCGTAACTCACGTTGACATGGAGAAATGTTTCATCTTCAGATCCATATGTATGAATTTTTAATGAACCGTGTCAAAGAAATCAAGTACTTCCCCCTCCAACCCCGACTCGGAGGAACCAGATTTTGCCCTTCTGACAAACAACTATAAATCATGTTCAGCAGGGAAGGGGAGCAGGAAGTAGGGGCCGCTGCACACGGATTAGCCAGTTAATTTCCCTCTGCCAGACCTTCCCCTGAGCTGTCACAGGATGGAGAGAGGAGGGAAGGGGGAGGGAGGAAGGGAGGGAGGAAGGAAGAAGGGGAAGGAGGAATGAAGAAAGGTCTGGAAATAGTAGACACTCAATAGTTACTGACTGTAAACGGTAGGCACTCAATGGTATAAGTCAGAAAAATTAAAATTCACGTAAGGTTGTTTATTGCCTGAAAACTGGGTAGCCATCTCCATCAACAGAAACTCTGCAGTATGAATTCCCTGCTCCTGTGGTTTGCTCATACATTTCTTCATGTCAGATGACTTAAAAGGGCGGAAGGAGAAAAGATGAAAGTTTTGAAAAAGCAGAAGGAAAATAAATTATTTCCTTTTTCAAGAGCACTTTTCCTAGAATTTCCATGAACTATAGAAAACACAGCAGGGTCTTCTCAAATAAAGCCTCAATCAACACTTAAAAGGAAGCTGCTACATTAAAGCCAAATAGATTGCATTTCTTGCCTAGCAATGCAGGAATGATTTTTTTTTTTTTTCTTGCGGTACGCGGGCCTCTCACTGTTGTGACGTCTCCCGTTGCGGAGCACAGGCTCCAGACGTGCAGGCTCAGCGGCCATGACTCACGGGCCCAGCCGCTCCGCGGCATGTGGGATCTTCCCGGACCGGGGCACGAACCTGTGTCCCCTGCATCGGCAGGAGGGCTCTCAACCACTGCGCCACCAGGGAAGCCCCAGGAATGATTTTTAAAAAATTATAATATCCTATGTTGGCAAGGATGTGGTAAAAAAGTTCCGTCCAATTCCTTGTGGGTGTGTAAAAAGAGACAATCCATTTGGAAAACAATTTAGTAATTTACGGGCAATGAGCCCTAAAAGTGTTCATACTTGGTATAAATCCTACGGAAATCTATCCTGAGGAAGTAATCCAAACTATGAAACAAAGCTTTATAGCCCATTACAGCTTTGTCTATAATAATTCAATGGTAAAACCTAAATGTTCACCACTAGGTGTGTGGCTGAGTAAAATAAGGTGTATCCATGGGATAGAACATAATGCAATCATTAAGAATGTTTATTAAGAGTTTATAACGACATGGAAAAATACTTATCAATACCAGTGGGGAAGAAGTCGGATGCAAGACTGAATAATACCATCGTCGGAAGACCAAAAAGCCTCCATTTTATAGGCACAGAAAAAAAAATATGGAAGGAAATACACCAATTGCTAATAATCATTATTTATGGATGGAGAAAATATGGGTGAATTTTTCCCTCCTCTCTATTTTCCAAATGTTCTTTAACAAGTGTGTGTACCTTTACAATGAAAACATGATTTTATCGTGTTTTTGAAAAGCAAGTCAGTTATCTAAGTAAGATTTTAAAAGATGCCCCCTTCAACCAACAATAATAATTCAGTCATACCTAATTCAAGGTGAGACATATCTGTAAATACCAAATTTTTGAATCTAACATCCAGATCTGGGGCAGAGAAAAATGTGACCTGCTGCCTGCTTGCAAAGCATCTATATCTGTCTAAAATACTGCACTTAAGAAGTTAAACTAAGAGTCAGGGCTGCCAGCTTTAAACTACTAGACTCCAGATGAGGCAAACAGCTGTCCTAGACACTCCATTTGCCGAAGTTCATTCACTGGAAGGAGATCCACCGTGTAGCACTGGAGAACAGATGCACGGATGGACAGGAGTAAATGAGATTGGACATTTCTCCTTGCCAGAGAGCATCTCCAGTCACAGCACCCTCCCTTCCTGGCAGATCTGTGCACTTGAAAGCTATCATCTCCAGTTTTCTGACTCTGCTTGAAGTTTTTGGAAGCAAGCCATCTGTTTCTGGAATGAGAAGCAATCTAAGGCCATATGCAGGGTGCAGGGGTGCAGGAACAATTTCATTTGAGCGATGAGCTTATGGATATATCTTCTAAGTACCTGAATCTTGTTCAATTTTAAATAAAGCAACACTTGGGTGACCTGAATAGCAGCAGCAGCAGTAGCAGCGCGGCAGAGCAGGACACAGAACTGGGCCTCTTGGGATGGGCCAGCCCAGTGGACCCTGAGCTTCACCTAAAGCATCTTTACAATTTTAATCGTCTGGGAAGCTTGTATGAGAAGTGTGTGGACCGTGCATGGCCGAGGTCCCCGAGACTCGGTTGAAACCTAGAGATCACGGAGGACAGTGGGAGGAATGGCACTGACTTCCTCTCTTCTCCCTAGAAGCTCTCGGGCTCTGTTCTCGTAACCCATTCAGGCAGGACAGGGATGAAAGTAGCGAAAAGTGAAGTCATTCAGCACTAATGACAAAGTGAAAAAAGGAGCAAAATCTGGGTACCCCATTCAGTGCTCTAAACCAGTAGACTCCAAACATTTTTATTAATATATTTTAACATATCCCCCCAATATAGACATATAGTGATTTTTTATTATATATACGATCCTCCGTCAATCCATATATCAAATATAAAGCTTTTCTTTTTCTTTAAGGTAAAAAATATTGACTTGAACCCTAAAGAGTCACCTTGCACACATTCCTCTTTGGAAAAGTGTTCTAAATACTGAAGTGGGTTGTCAGATGGTGTGGCAGCCATGGGGTCAGCCAGAGGGGCAGGAAGTAACGGTTTCCTGCCTTTACTCTCTTGTTGAGGGTAGGGATACTTAAAAGCCATGCCTCCCGCCCTGCATCTTGTCGGTAGGTCTCTTATACCAGCACTCTCCAAAATCCATTTTTCCACCCTGGTCACTGTATTATATCTAGTCACAAGTAAGGCCAAACTTCATTATGTGGAGCCCATAAGCTAATTCAAAACAGGCTGGGCTATAACACACTTCTGTGCAGTGTATTCAGGAGAAACGGTCTGCTGAATAACTAGAGTGGAGAAAGCAGGAGGGGAATGTTTAATTGCTGGAAGGGAATAGATTCTTTTCAGGCTCCATTTACATCCAGGCAATCCATCTACCAATTACAAGCAAGTTCTTATCCAGACATTAAAGCGGGCAACTGCCCATGTTGGAGACCAACCAAAACTGCTTATCTTCAACCTTCCGTAATTCCAGACCTTTTCCTGATCCACCCTGGCTTCCTGCCTAATGCATCTGTGTTGCTTTTTCTGCCCTCTGTTTTAGCTCCTAGATTACCCTGATATCAGACACCCATGCAGACACATGCGGGCAAGGCGGTGAGCAGATCTCTGTTTTAACTACCTGGGGAGGAAGATGCCGTTTGGCCTCTTGGGTCCATATTTGTCCCGTTGAATGTCACGACTAATAAGCCCCCTGGAAAGGATCCAGTTCTAGTGACAAACCTGTTTTATTCCTCACATTTGAAATATTCCACAAGGGAAAACTGTCATGAAAAGGGAATAGGGGGAAGCAGCAATGTTAGCCAACACTTTAAAAAAAGGGAGACTCCATACCAAATTGTGGATTCCCATTGCAAATCAGGCATTCACTGGGCCCACCACCAGTCAAGCTCAGGACCCTGGCTAATTAAGTAGTCTCAGTGGGATGTTGTAGACTTAAGGGCCATTGCTTGGCTCCTGGCTGAAGGCCTTCTGGCTGAGGTTCGATTCATTCTGCACGCAATGTCTAGCTCATCAAAGCTAATTCAAGGAACAGAGCCACACCTGACCGGACCTCCCCTCCTTCACCTGCATGCACAGCCCAGGGCGCCCGCACTCACGTGTCATTTCTCTGCATTCACATTCTGTCTGGGTTCTCCCTTCACACTCAACAAGTCTATCTCAGGCTGTAAATAAGGAGGCGAAGGACAGGGCGGCATGCCAAGGAAGGGCTTCTTCTCACACGTGGTGCACAGCAACAGAAACCATTTTCCTAGTGTGATCTGAAGAAACTCAAGGAAGATCGGATGTGCTGTCATTTCTCCCTTGAGAATCCCGCCAGTGGGAGGTGATTGATATTCCAGTGCTTCAAAAACGTAGCTTTCTAAAAATGCAGATTAAGCTTTCAAAAATAGCTTTGATGCGCCTCCAATACTCTTTCTTCTCCAGGCCCGCCGCCCCGCATGGCTTAAAAATACCACGCCAGGAATTTATACTTGGTGCAAATTTGCTTAGCACACCAAGGCTAAATGCAGCTCTACACCAATCTTGTTTCCAAACCACTCACTTGTAAACGTATGAAACTATCGTGAAGATTTACAGTTTCCACTTAGCTCTTTCATTGCTGCTTCTCAGAGATCTCTTGGGAGGGTGGTGGTTATTTTTGGATGTTTCTAAGTTTGTGGACTGCACGACTCTTGATGGATGTTAATTCATTCTCAGAGAGCCTCACGTTAGCTCGTTTACATGGTTCGTCCATTTAAACATTCCATAAGCACCTAGGAAGCAGTAAGCATGTGGGGCATACAGAATTCATTAAGGCATGGGTTTCTCAGTCATCTTAAGAGTTATGAGATGTGCTGTCACAGGGGCCAAATTTACTGGCCAAGTCAAACCTCCCTGGTCTGGAGCCCAGGTTGTGTATGTCTACAAGTACATCTGTGCTAGCCCTTTCACAAGAGGGCTAATTATTATTCCTGGATTGGAAATGGAGCTGGCCTCTGAGGACTGTTATAGACTATCCATCCATCCCAAAAGGAATCCTTAGAAGGTGGCCTCCACAAGGGCAGGGATTTTCACCTGTTTTTTTGTTTGCTTGTTTTTCTATCTGTAAATACATCTACATATTGGTGGTCTCTCCGCCATATGTAAAAGTTCACAACCCACCTTGCTTGCAGGGGCTCAGATGCCAAAGCTCGATTTCCATTTGCAATAAAACCACCCTGAATTTCTATTCTGTCAACTAGAAAATGGGGTACTAGGATCTGCTTCACAGGATCCCTGGGAGGAGCCAGTGGGGTAACGCCTGAAAGCTACTTTACTCGCAGGGCCTGACACCCAGAAAGATCCTGCCCTCTCTCCTAGTGGAAAGAGAAATCAGACGTGGGAGCCCTCACTGGGGAGAAATGGAGAGACCAGCACCTTTCCAGGTTAAAGATTCAGCTTCCATAGGGCTCTTACCGAGTCACTGTACAACTTTGAGCAGGTCATGAGTGCATTTTCAGTCCCCATTTCTTCTATGTGAAAATAATTTTTAAACTGAAAACCAATATAAAAGGTAAGCTATGACTATAAAGGGGATCAGACGACATTATTTTATTCCAATATCCTCACCTTAGACAAGGAAAGTTTCTGGCTTGACCAATGGGATAAAAATATTATAAAATTGACCTCTGAGATCCTAATTAAAAGTAAGGTAAAGTCCCAGAAATTTTTCTTCTTTCTGCAAGGCTAAATATAGGTTAAGAGGGAATAAAGAACTGCTGGGATATGCGTTCATGTATCTTATAATTAAATATTCAAGGAGGACTTGGCTCAACTGGCATCACTTCATGGAAGCACGCTCCCCAGCGGCCTTACCTCCTCTGGCTGGAAAATCACACTGGCTTTTGGTGAGTATGATTTTCCTCCAGGTTTTGGTGGGCAAAGGGCCTGGAGGCTGGCCTACACAAAGAACGCAGTGGTCTGAAGAACAAAGATGGGTGGCTTGCAATATTCCCCACAAAGCAGCAAGTTGGAATTTTATCATTTTTCATTTCACCAGAATGTTCATTCACCACCCAGATTCAGGTTGACTCTTTGTGTCTCAGGCAAGAAAAGGGAGGGGGAGAAAGATGCTTTTATTTGTGTCAGACCACTGCTTATCTGCCTCAGTCACAGCCACTAAAGCAATGGATTTATACATTTTCCCGCAGTGGTCTTATCAACCATGAGCAACCTGCAGCAACGTGGGCCCGAGCATTTCATGGGCGTCCGAACAAAGACCCTACAGCCGGGTGGTGTTGATGAGATGCTGAAGAATCTGCCGCTGGGCACCTAATGAATGGAAGATTTGGGCTTGGGGTAGAAGGAGAGGAAGCCAGACGGCCCCCTAATTAGCCCTGGGCCCCTGGGGTGAGGGTGGGTTCTCCTGTGGGCACCTTGTCACCTTGATGCTGGTCCCCTGATCTCTCCTTTATCCCGGGGATGTTCACCCTCTACCACCATCCCCATCTCCTGGTCTCACTGTTCTTCCTCATTTCTGTTCTTACCCAAGTGGAGGCTCAGCCTTTCCCTTAATTTACTCAATTCAAGATAGTCACAGTCAGAGGCTGTACTTTTTAATCACATACTCGTTGATGTATTCATTCAACAAAGTCTTCAGTGAGCAGCCATCGTGTATCAGCAACTTCTCCAGCTGTTTGGGATACATTGATCAACAATGAAAAACTCCTGTGGAACTTAGGAGTTAGCAGAGGGAGGAAGACAGTAAATATAACAAATAAATTATAAAGTATATTGTTTGTTGAGAGGTAATAAGCATGGTGGTAAAAACCAAACCACAAGCAAAACACTCCAGAACGTGGGAAGTGGAATGAAGAGGGAGCAGGGGCGGGATGGGGGATGCATCGCGGTTTTAAAGAGGGAAGCCAGGGGGCGACTTATTGAGAAGGTGACACCTGATAAAGAACTGAAGCTAGACCTTTGGATATCTAGAAGAAGCTTGTCCTCAGTGGAAGGAAGAATAAGTGCAAAGATCCTGGGGTCAGGAACAGCAGGGGGCAGCAACATTCCCGGAAATGGTCTGGCTGAGGCGGCTCTCAGAACGCACGTGCCGAGGTCCTCCTCGTAGAATACCCTACTGCGGCAATTTTTTTTTTTTGCCGTACGCGGGCCCCTCACTGTTGTGGCCTCTCCCATTGCGGAGCACAGGCTCCGGACGCGCAGGCTCAGCGGCCATGGCTCACGGGCCCAGCCGCTCCGCGGCATGTGGGATCTTCCCGGACCGGGGCACGAACCCGTGTCCCCTGCATCGGCAGGCAGACTCCCAACCACTGCGCCACCAGGCAAGCCCGCGGCAATTTTTTAAACAACAGATTTCCACCAAATATTAAGTAGACCTCACACAGTGGGTCAGGGCTGACATAAAACTAACAGAAGGAAATAGTGTGCTACATATAGAATACATTCCTTTCTGTATACATGATTGTGATATAAAAAGTATTTCTTACCGTGGGTTGCTGTCCAAATAGTTTGAGAGCATAACTGAGGCACTTTTCTGTACAGCAGAAATTAACACAAAATAGTAAACCAACTATCCTTCAATCAAAATAACTTAAAAAAATAGTTTGAAAGCTACTGGCCCATAGGCTACCTTCTATTAAGCCCCAACCTGCCGCCTTGTGGCTGTGTCTTCTGTCCCCAGCACCTGGGAGCATCTCCCTTGAGAAATCCAGACAACGCAGGCTCAGAAAATGAAGAGCAGAAATATGAAGACATTTCCTCACCCACCAGATGTTACCTGTCTCGGGAATGAATGAAATAGAGGCTATTTTCTCTAAAGACTGACACCCAGCTTCCTGGCCACAGGGTGGGTCCTTACCCAACAGCCCTGATGGGTCATGCTCCATTAGATTTTAAGACCCACAGAGACACGCACAACAAATTTTGGGGGGGTCTCTCCTTCCTTATCATGACCCCCACTCGACAGAGTGGAGCCCAATTCATGGGCAGCCTGCTGGGAAACATGGCTGAACCAATGTTCATCTGTTCTCTTGGCTCAGCAGGGACTTTAAAAAATGATGACTTAATAAAAAGAAATTTTAAAAATCAACAAAAGCACTACACCGCTCACAGGCTGCAATGTGGGAAACTCTGCAGTCAACTCCCCGAATTTTTTCTTTTCTGACAAAACCAAGTCTGTCGGGCAGCCCCCAGAGATCTCGCTTTATCTGGGCAACTCATTTCTAGTTTTTGCAATAGACCCTCCACTAAGCAGGAAATTATGAATGTTCCCATTTAAAGGCATGAGGGGGCAGAAGTGGGGAGTAGGGTCCTATTGATGGCTTTGGGGGTGCAGGAGACTCTGTCAAAATCTGGAGACCCCCCATCAGCCCCTTATAGTATCACCAAGAGCATTCTGAACAAGGCTCTCTCTTTCCAGAAGGAGACCAACAGATTGCCCTTAATAGACTTTATAAATTGCTGCTTCTACTCCAGGCTGAAAATTACAGCCCTTGCGCTTTGTTTCCCATCCTCCCCGCTAGAGTTACTCAGAGTCCCTGAGGAGATTTGTACTAACAACAACATCATCAACAAAATCCCGAATACACTTTGTGTGGAAAAAAATATTTGCAGCTTTTCGACCAGATCCAAACAGGCTGTGACTGACACACATGCTGTCCTACATGGATTCACACTTTCCATTTTTTTTTTAAACACGATAAAAAAATTACCAACGTGATTTTTGTTGCCTTCCGAAAACATTACAAATCAAACACTAAACAGCTCTGAAACGTTATCGTGCTGAAGATGGTGAATGCTGACCTTCCGCCTTTGTCATCCTCCACTAGTCATGTGGGTGGCCCGAGCAGGGGGGCGGCTGGCCGAAGAATGAGTCACTGTTTCCAAGTAGTGCCACATCAGAGTGTGAGTGTTGAGACTGTGCTCCTCACTTAAACTCCCCTCAAGAGGAAGCTTCGTCTGGGTAAACAAACAACCCAATCTGTGTTTATTTAAAGATGCTGGGTCTTTTTAAAGATGGTAGGAAAGTTGCTGTTTACTTCAATGAGGTGGAATTGCCTTGGGAAGACCCGACTTCTTCTGCTAACGATGAAAAATGGGTGGTGTGGTTCCAAGTGGCCCTGGACCACCTGCTTCATGTTTTGCCAAGACACCTGGCCCTGCCCATGGTCCTGCTGGGCAGAGCTGGCTGTAGGAGCCAACCCGGAGTCTGCAGTGACAGTGTAGATATACAAGCTGCTCCTAAGTTGGTGTCACCCCATTATTATAGAGATTATTATTATAGAGATAATTAACCACTTCTGATTCAATCTTGAAGCCCCAATTAAGACGCAACCTACTGGAGTTCTCGGTTATCCCTTCAAATGCTTCGCGTTCGATGAGGTTTTACAATCTCCACTCAGTCTGTTTTCCTGGATTTTCTGACCCTCGCAAGGCCCCACCCCAGACCAGCAGAGTCAGTCTCTGGGGATGGCCCTGGCATCAATATTGTGAAAAAAGCTCCCTGGGTGATTCTAATATGCAACCAGGAATGAAATGGCTAAAGAGATGGAGAGCCAGAAAAATGACTTATCTAGTAATGCATTTTCCCAGCTCAATGCTCTCTCCTCCACAGAATCTTGCAGGTGGCCTCCTGGCTACTGTGGCAGGTTTAGCACCTTGAAGCCAGGAAGAAGGCAGGCCCAGGACTGCTGAGGGCCCAGACTAGACTTCGATAGAGGATTTCACAACAGGCATATCCCACTCCTCTATTGTCCACTGTAAAAATTTTCCACATGTTCCTGAGCATCTACTATAAGCCAGATACCCCTGGAAATATAGGAGTGAACAAGAGGCCTCTTCCTTCCCCTAAAGTGATGGATATCAAAGGGATCAAAATACGCCACTCCAAAATATGCCACTTTGGCGTAAGGATTATTCTGAGCTGAAGTCAGGTGAGAAACAGAAGACACAGGAGGAGCTCTCTCCCTGCCCTCTACCTACCTAAAAGCAGGGCATCCATTTCCCTCTGTAAAGGTGGCTTAAGTGCCCCTTGTGAAGGTGCCCGCTGGTCTTATACCAGGAGGAGAATACCTTATTATCAGGGACAGAGGTGGCACTGAGATGAGTTTGCATAAGCACACCTTACTGAATAACCCTGCCTACCATTAGTTTCCCCATATACTTAACTTCCCACAATTTACCACCCCTAGGGGTCCAAACCCGTTTCCCACTGTCTAGTCACTTCTCCACAATTCATCACCCTTTGTTAAAATGGTATGTAAGCCCTCAGGTCTAACCACTTTTTTGGGTTTTCATTTCTTTTCCATGAATTCCCTGTGGACATAAAATTAAAAATATTAACATCAGTAAAATTTTTTCTGTTAGCTTGTCTTTTGTCAGTTTAATTTGCAGGCCCCTGCAAATAACCTAAGAGCATTGTCTTCCCCTACAGACAACTATGCTCTGAAACTGTGCTAAGTACTTTGCATTCTCTCATGCTCTCATTTAATCCTTATCACCAATCTGTGAGGTATTAGTAAGCCCATTTTACAGAGGAAGAAACTGAGGCTCAGAAACATTAGCAATTGCCCAAGGTCACAAAGCTAGGAAGTGACGCCAGTCTGACTCTTTCTAAACCTCAGAACCAGACTGGGGAGAAAACAGGCAGCAAAAACGAACTGGAGGGCAGAGGCAGAAGTCAACCTAGCTACTACTTAAGCGAGCTGTCTCAAAGCAAAGTTTTTACTTACAGTTCTTTAAACAAAAGAGGAAGAAAATAAAATAATTTAGAATCCTTAATGACGTTTTGAGGCATAGTTTCAAAGGCCCTGAATAAAGACTAAATGTCACCAGAAGGACACAGGGCAGAGTGGCTGAATCACAGGCAGACAGTGCCAAGAGCACGCCGGAAAAAGAACCACTTGACAGCATGCTCTCTGGATTGCTAACAACATCTGAAAATCCTTCTAGATCAGCAGATTTCCTAGACAGCTGAGATCCACTCTGAGGAGCCCTTCAACCACCAATTAATTCCTGATCAGTGAGAAGCCCAATGATGGCAAATAAGCCAGCCCGAACCTGGAAGAGCTGTTGGTCTGAGGTCAAGGGCATCTCCTTCCTAGCAGAGTTCAAACTAAGGGGAAGGTGAGAGGATGAAGAATGCTGAAATGGAGGAAAAGAGGTGTAGGTCCAAGGAAGGGGAAAGGAAGGGAGAGAAAGCAGCACACAAACGGACAGACTGAGCCTGGTGGTGAGATGGGCACTTCAGAGAAAGACTGGGGCCAGGGGCCAGCTGCTGAGAGTGGGCTGGTTAACTGCCCCTGATGGAAAAATTTGCCCCGAGCCATCAGGATGGACATGGACATCCCTCTGTGTCTTAGCTCGAGCTGCTATAATAAAGTACCATAGACCAGATGGCTTATAAACAACAGAAATTTATTTATAAGTTAGTTCTGGAGACTGGAAGTCCAAAATCAGGGTGCCATATGGTCAGGTTCTGGTGAGGGCCCTCTTCGGGGCTGGCCTGTAGACTGCCGATTTCTCCTTGTATCTTCACGTGGCAGAAAAGACAGCAAGCTAGCTCTCTGGCCTGTTCTTACAAGGGCTCTAATCCCATTCATGAGGGCTCCACCCTCATGACCTAATTACTTCCGAAAGGACCCACCACCTGATAGCACCACACTGGGATTAGGTTTCAACCTATGAGTTTGGGGGAGGGACACAAACAATCAATCCTTAACAGTCTGACACAGGCTTCAGGAAAACTAACAGAGACATGGAGCAGATTCCCTACTAAGTTACCTGGCTGAGTGCAGCTACAGTGTCCAGAATGGGTTTGCACAGGAGGGGAAAGGTGGTATGAAAAGGGGAAAAGAATGGATTCTTTGGTCAATTAAGTTCGGGACACACTAGGTAGACACTGTTACACAGGTTTCTTCTTTGCAGTAAGATTTCTCCTTATGTCTTATGGGATTTCTAAGAGCGGGATGGTGTCTCCCAAATTCACTAGACCACAGGTAGAGCTGCTTGTAGATGTGTGATTCCAAGGGCAGTGCCTTAGGAAAGCTACTTGGGTTCACAAGGAATCGATGGGACCCAAGGGCCCCTTGACTGTGCCATGTGGGGTCTGGTCCCCTCGTGGACACTAGAGGTGTCACCATCTCCCCACTTGGCAACGCTGGTGGTGGTGGCAGAATGGGCACATTCTTCGCAGTTAAGTCTGCCTGGTGCTTATATGTGACTTTCAGTGGGTGTGATATTCTCAGAGATCAAAATTGGGATTCTGTGTACCGACTGACACTCTGGAAGAATGTCAGAGATGTAAGGGAACATTCTGGATAACTCATTGCTTACAGAAGAGGAACAGCCAAGGTCTCAGGGGCAACGCAGTGGCTGAGATGAAATGAGAACCCAGGGTCCCTGACCCTCAGGGTCTGAGCTCCCTCCACTCCTCTGGCGGCCCTCCCACCTGGTCTCCTGCACAACTCCAACCCGTGTTTAAAAATTCAGGAGGAGCTGCGTCCTTGGGCTGGGGGGAGGCAGTAAATTCCGCCCTCCCATGGCTGGCCTGCCTCTTTTTGGCCTATGATAATACTTTCACATTATTTATCCTGTAAGAGAAACATTAACAAACAAGCAAGCGAGAGGAACTCCCTATGGCACGGAGTGCAAGTGGTTGCCCACCACTGGAGCAAATAAATATGCAAATGGCTGTGGCTCTCCCCTCTCCTTTGTTCAAGAAGCAGAAAAAAAAAAAAACAGCATAAAGGGAGCATTTGGGAAATGGGTCACTGGGACTGTGACGTGGGGATGTTCTACTTAGCCATTCCAAGTGAGTCTTACTAATTAGATCATGTACTTGATAACTGGGTCTATATTTACAACAACTTTACCGACTGATCCAGAAACAGATAAACCAAGGTAATCCAGAGAGAAGTCTCAGTGCCCCGGGTAGCAAGAAGGGGCCGGCTCTTAAGTCTGGATAGATGAGCCAGCCAGGCAGGAGGTCTGGGTAAAGTGGAGATACTCCCCTCCATCCCCCACCCCCAGCCCGGGGGTGTTCAATTAAAGGTTCTCTCAACAGCACCCAGATGTCAGCTAGCAGTCAGGCAGAAACTTCATGAAACTTACTCACTTCACTTGACAATAACCTCTGGTTCCTCCCGGACCGTGTGCTTCCTGCAGCAAGGTAAGGTGGCATTTATCCAGTCGTGGAGCATGAATTCAACAACTATTTACTGTGGACCAGCTACCTGCGAGAGACCCCGTTCTCAGAAGCAGGGGTGCATCATGGACAACACAGCTCTGCACTCGTGGAGCCACACTGGTCAGGCATCTCCCCTACGCCAGGCATCTCGCTGAATCCTCCAGGGTCAATATCCCCTTTGTCGGGGACCCTGAGGTTCAGAGCAGAGAAATGACTTGCACAAACACACTAAACGGCAGAGTCAGGACGGGAACCCAGGTAAACAGGACCCCAAAGTCCTTAAGCTGTGCAACCTGGCAGCCCTGCCATCTACATGTAATGAGGGCTCAATAAACAGTGGTGCTATTATTGTCAGTGGTGTTGCTGTGTGGTGAACACCCTAAGAGAATTAACAATTGTCTGAGCCGTAAGGGAATTCAGAAGTCGTTCCCAGATGTGATTATGGCTCACCAAAAGGAGCCATCTGAATGAGAATTTGAACTGGAAATCTTTTGCCTGGCTGAGAGCAGGGAGGCATTCCAGGAAGAGAGAAACGTGTGAGTGAAAGGTGTTTAACCAAGAAGTGCATACAGGCAATGGTGAACAGAACCTTCGATGTGGAGTAAGAAGCTTGGCTTTATGCTGCTGGGACTTTAAGACAGCTGGGACTAGGTTTGGAGCAAAATGGATTGGAGGGAGGGAGGATGAGGGGCAGGAAGCCTCATTAGCAGGAAGCTATGCGAAGGCATGATGTAAAGAAGCCCAGAATTAGGGCACAGGCATTCAGCTGCAACAATGGATGCCTCATTCATTCAGCAAATAACGTTCCTGGGCCAGGGATGGGTGGTATCCAAGACAGACACGGCCACTAGGAGGCGACACCGCTCTTTCCTAGAGGATGCAACACCACACACCCAGGTAAATGACACCCCCCTGTAGCCTGATGGTAACTGCAAGAAAGCTGTTGCTGGGGATGGAAAAGGATCCCCCCCCTACTCCTTCCGCCTCACCCTACCCCATCGCCCACCACTTCCCTGGGCCTTACGTACAGAAAAGTGATGCTGTAAGAAAGAAGCAGGGCTTTACCTTCTCACTCAGCAATGCAGAGGACACGTGGAAACAGGTGCAGAGCCTCAAGGAGGTTGTCCCTGCCCCTGGCAAGGACTGCACTTGCCTCCACACTCCAGCCCCAAGGAGGTTCGGGTTCGGTGCTGTGTGCCCTCCCCCACCCCCCATCACTGACTCCAGGCAATGGTTTGCTTCCCGATTCCTGAGATGAACAAGGCAGGACGGTGGGGTGCTGTGAGGCATGGACCCCTGACCACCAGCACAGAAGCAGACAGGAGGCTCCGTTTTTAACAAGAAGTGAACAGGAGCAGGGCTCAGGCTCAAACTCCCTTCCGGCCTCATCTCTCACCTGCTGGCAGACACTGCTGTGCAAGGTCAGCGTCTCAGCCAAAGACGGTGGTGTCTCTTGAATCATCTGTCTTTCTAGGGCCTTCCAAATTGCGATGTTTTGTCCTTTCCTTTTGATGGACTACATGCTGCTACCTTCTTTCCATTTTCCCTCTTGCTTTCTGCCAACTGAATTTTATCCAAGATAGTCTCTGCATTTGCTTCCCTCTATTTTTTCACAGATTCCAGGTGGCAGATTTCAACTCCTTCCTTACCTTCTGAAGACAGGCCCTTGATATTTCATGTCTTCTCCCCACCCAGTCCTACGTGCCTGCTGGTCCCCTAGAATCCAGCAGAAAGGTCTCCTTCCCTGGGCCCCCAAATGGAGTTACACACACCCCTTATGTGCCTCCTTGGTACTCGACAGAACTCACCAGTTGGCCTTGAGTCTGTTGCTCTTCTTAGATGCTGAGCTTCTTGAAGGCCCAGATCTTACTTCCCTCTACAATCCCAGTGCACAACATGGGGGCCGGTTCAGAGGGGGTACCAACAATGTTAGCTACATGGATGGATGGATGAAGGGATAAATGAGGGTCCATTTCGCACTTCATTTGCCCCTTCTAGAGCTTCTACCACCACAGTCTATCACAAAAGCTTCCAGGCAAAATGTTATTTCAATTCATTACCAACATTTTCTGCCTATCCGAGCCAGGGGAGCACATTCTTCACAGGGTTGGTGATCTGTGGAGGGAGAAGACAGCTGAATTCTCCATGTCCCTCAGAACTTCTAAGATATGGTTTGGGAGCCTTACTGGGATGGAACAGCCCTGGCTCAGGTCCCCAGCTGCTGCATGTGCCCAAAAGGGTCACCAAGACTGAGAGTCCGAGACAGCAGAAACCCCAAGACGACCCTTTCTCCTTCCTCCTCTTGGCCATCCCTCAGACCCCCAACTAAATTCCAACCCCCGATTCCACATGCTACTCCGCGCAACTGCTCTCAGACTGATGCTTTCCCTTCTGATCCCACTGGTAAACATAGCTGTCAGAATAATTTCCCCAAAGCAGGCAGCGAGAGGAGAACAATAAAGGCAGCAATGTCCCAGTGAGGGAACAGAAAAGCTGGATCTGCCACTAAATGAACCGAGACGCCCGTCCCCACCCCCCAACCAGAGTCACCGTAGGAATTCAGAAAGAACTTCTGAGTGCATCAGGAGGGTGGGCCGAGCATCCACAGACATTTCATTTCTGCTTCTAAATCCCTGAAATGACTGGGAGATGTTAAAACACGAACAATACAGGGGTGAAAAACAAGGAAAGCATCATCCCTGGAACCCCACTGCATAGTTTTCTTTTTGCTTTTCTGTATTTTCTAAAATCCCTATAGGTACCATTTATGGAATAAGAAAAAAGAAGCAGTAAAAAAGCTTGATGGGAAAAAGGAAAAGAAATAAAAGAACAGGTACTACAGACTCAAACTGGTAGCTCGTTCTTGCAACATGGTAGGGCACGTGGACAGCCAGATACAGCTTTGCAGTGATGTAAGAGGTCAGAATCACAGGAGCCTGGCATGAAGTAAACTGCCAAGTTAAACAAATGATACCATCACCATATGATGGGATATTCTGAAACACTTACTGTTTTAGGAACTTTTAACAATTTGAGAAAAGGCACATGGTACTACGTGCAGTGGGTTGAATTGTGTTCCCCACAAAAGATGTGTCCAAGTCCTAAGCCTTGGTACCTGTGAATATCACCTTATTTGGAAACAGGGTCTTTGCAGACGTAATTGAGTTAAGGATCTTGAGATGACCCTAAATCCAAAGAGTAAAGAGAGGGAGATCTGAGACACAGAGACACACAGGGGAGAAGGCCAGATGAAGATGGAAGTAAAGATTAAAGTGATGCCCCTAGGAGCCAAGAAATGCCAAGGACTGCTGGAAGCCACCAGAAGCTAGAACAGAGGCATGGAATGGATTCTTCAGAGCCTCCAGTAGGAGCCAACACCTTGACTTTGGACATCTGTCCTCCAGAACTGTGAAAGAATAAATTTCTGTTGTTTTAAGCCACCAAGTCTGTGGTCATTTATGGCAGCCCTAGGAAACTAATGTACAGTGATAAGCAGAAGCAGCTTATAGAACTATTTACAGGATGGTTTCGGTTATGTAAAACAGATGGACAATGAGTGTGTATTCTTCTGATAAAGAACGAAAAAGTTATTAAAAATGCACAGGGCTTCCCTGGTGGCGCAGTGGTTGAGAGTCCGCCTGCCGATGCAGGGGACACGGGTTCGTGCCCCGGTCCGGGAAGACCCCACATGCCGTGGAGCGGCTGGGCCCGTGAGCCATGGCCGCTGGGCCTGCGCGTCCGGAGCCTGTGCTCCGCAACGGGAGAGGCCACTGCAGTGAGAGGCCCGCGTACCGCAAAACAAACAAAAAAATGCACAAGCAACTTGCCATCTTACCAACGATATTAGCTAAGAGCCAAACCTTGCTCCCATGATACAGTTCTTACTCACCAGACATTTGATCTTCAAAATAACTTGGGGAGGTGAGAGCAGGGGAACATTATTCCAGAAGGTGCAGCCGGTGGCTGAGTTTGAATAACTTGGGTCTCTGGGTGCTTCTCAGCAGCTCCAGTCCCGTCTGGCTATTTATTTAGTGTGCTAGGGGCTAAATTGCGTCCCTCCCACCCCCAAATTCATGTTTAAGTCCCAACCCCCAGCACTTCTAATGCAGCCATACTTGAGGCAAGGTCTTTTAAAGAGGCGATTAAATTAACAGGAGGTCTTTAGGGTGGGCCTAATCCAGTTCAACAGGTGTTCTCAAAAAGGGAAATCCAGACACACAGAAAAAGAGACATCAGACACGTAGAGGCATGCCCAGAGGAAAGACCATGTCAGGACACAGGGAGAAGCCACCATCTGCAAGCCAAGGAGAGAGGTCTCAGAAGAACCCTGACCTTGATCTTGGGCTGCTAGGCCCCAGAACTGAATGTGTAAGTTTCTGTTGTGAAGCCATGCAGTCTGGGTAATGTGTCACAGCAGCCCAAGCTAAGATGCTTAGGAAGGCTGGAAGGCAGAATCTTTATGCCGGTCTCTCCTCTTCCTGCGGTATCCTCCCTGGGCTGAAACAGGAAGCAGGGAAATATATAATTCCCAGCTACAGGTCTCTCCTGCCCAGTGAGGTTATTTCTGGGCTAGCAACAAAAGCCAAGACTTCGGGCAAATCTATCTTCTGCAGAAGGTCCGCCAAGCCCGCTGGGCGGGTGGCGTGGTCGAAGCCACATTCGCTAGACGTGCCAGCCTCTCTGGCTGCTCACCTAGAGCCGCAGGCCGCCAGTGTGAGTGGGGGAGGGGCGGGGGCAGGGGGTGAAGGTTTGGGTTTCCCTTCCGGCCAGGGGTGCTTTGTGACTTTTAGACAGGGGAAGCAAGGTTGTAGGAAACAGGGTGTGGTGGCCGCGTCACTGGCTCTGGAAGGGAACTGGCTTCAGAGCCCGCTTCCAGTCCCTCCTGTGTGTCCCCACGCAACCTGCTTCCCCAGGCTGAGACTCAGTTTCCTCACTGTAAAGTGAGGCCAATGCCACCCAGCCCCACTGCGGGGGATGAATCTGCAATGTCAAGCACTTAGCATCGTGCCCACCACACAGGAGGTGCTTAATAAATGTCTCTTACGCGTATTAACGATAAGGGTGCCCAAACTTGGCTCCCTTTTCAACGGTACCTAAATCCCATGGGGGTAGTTCGGTCTTTTTCCTCCTATGGTTACGTGCTCCCGGGAGCGCCTGGGCTTTGGTGTGATTGCACAGTGTGGTAAAAGATTTTGAATTTTCATTCCCAGCCTTTGAAAATCAAGAGCTTTCCCATAAAATTTCCAACCTCTGAGTCCTTCTGATAACCTGGAAGATGCAGCTATACAAAGCGCCCTCCTCTGTGGCAGTGCCTGGCTGGTGCTGAGCAGGGGTGCCCCCTTCACGGAGTGTGTGCCCTCTGGTGTGCATGGGGGTGACCTGAGCAGCTACCACACTGCCACCTGCCGGGCTCTTGTGGACATCTGTACGTAGAGCTCAGGGAGGAGAGCGAAGGGGGCGGGGACCAGGCAGTGGGTTCAGCGGGCACCGTGGGTCAAGGAATTGAATCCTCATCAGTTTTGACTAATGGCTGTGTAACCAACGTCCAGTTCATGACGAGCCACGTTTAAAGCGGGCAGGTGGGCAGGTTGTACTATTAAGAATTCCATCTCAAAATTTCACCAGTAGCTACTACACCCAAGGTGATTCCAATCACAGCCAGACAACAGACTTGCAGAGCAGGCACAGACAGATGTCAACCTCTTCTGCAACTCACTTAGCAAATCCAGCAGGGATGTCTGAATGAGGTCTAGACTGTAGTCTACCCTTCACCAGAGGAAAACCATCAGAGAGAGGCCACAGACAGGGAGTGGACCTCAGGGTGTCCCTGCACTCAGAGCGGCCCTGACGGAAGGCCAAGGCGGGGTTTTGGGCACCGTCTGCCCTCAAACCCCCCACATGCTGCGTGATGGTTTCCCCCAGGACAAAGAAGGGGTTAGGGGTTAGGAGTAAGCAATGGAGATTCCTTTTTATCAGAAAATGGAGCAAATTAGCCCCTGCACATCCTATCTCAGACTCAGGAAAAGGTCCCAATTGTATGGCTTAAAAAAAGTCACTGATGCTGCAGTTTCACAGAGCAGACCACTATTGCAGCTGAAATAAGAATTCATTGCCCTCAGAAAGCAGGTGAGGCTGCACTCTGGTTCAGCCTGCCCCCCACCAGCAATTCTGCTGACTTCCCATGGCCCAGCTGACTCCAGCTGGCTACCTTTTCAGGTGAGGGCAGGAGTTCTCTGCAGAGCATGTCTGTCTCCTCAGTCTGGGGACACCCAGCTCGGTCCACGTGTTGTCATAGAAACCACTATATGAGCATCTTGCCCTTCATCTATATTGGTTAGCCAACATCCCTTCCTCCCGCTTACCTGTCTCCCTTTATTGACTGACTCCCTACCCCCGACCCCACCAAACTCCACTCTCCCTTGAATTCTGGGCGTGGTGTGCACCGCGGCCCAGCAAGCATGCAACAGAGTCTACTGGATCTGCTCCAGAGGATATGACTGTTGGGGAGATCAAACCCCAGACCCCAAGACAGCTGTCTCCGTTTTCCTGAAGGGAAGCATCCGCTCCCACATCCTCCCCAGCCTTCCAAGATGCACATAAAAATCCAATCCCTGTTTTCTTTTTACTTTTATCCCTGCTGTGTGCTCTGAGGAGTTTTTACAAAACAAACGAACATGAACTTCAAGGTACGAAGAGTGTAAATCACTGCAAATCCCCCCAGGCCTCCAAAAGCTACAAACGCTACTTAGCCAACGACCAAAGAAAAGCCCAATAGGTGATTATTCTTATTAAATAAACACTACCTACTCTTCCCTTGCATCCTGGTTGACAGAGCATTTCACATCTATTAACGCGATCAGATCCTCATGACAGCCCCACGCATGAGGCAGGGCTAGTAACATACAAATCTCCATTAAGGGTGGAGACTTTTAAAAAATTTATAGAAAAAGACTGAAAAAAAATTACACACACATAAATTGGTACGGCCACTATAAAGAACAGTATAGAGGTTCCTTAAAATCTAAAAATAGAACTACCATATGACACAGCAATCCCACTCCTAGGCATATACCTGGAGAAAACCATAATTCAAAAAGACACATGCACCCCAATGTTCACTGCAGCACTATTTACAATAGCCAGGACATGGAAGCAACCTAAATGTTCATCAGCAGAGGACTGGACAAAGAATACATGGTACATACACATAATGGAATATTACTCAGCCATAAAAAGGAACAAAATAATAATATTTGCAGCAACATGGACGGACCTAGAGATTGTCATACCGAGTGAAGTAAGTCAGACAGAGAAAGACAAACATCACATGATATCGCTTATATGTCAGATCTAAAAAAGGGTAAAAATGAACTTATTTACAAAACAGAAGTAGAGTCACAGATGTAGAAAACAAACTTATGGTTAACAGGGGGTAAGGGGAGGAGGGATAAATTGAGAGATTGGGATTAACATATACACACTACTATATATAAAATAGATAACTAATAAGGACCTACTGTATAGCACAGGGAATTCTACTCAGTACTCTGTAATGGCCTATATGGGAAAAGAATCTATTGATATAAAAAGAGTGGATATATGTATATGTATAACTGATTCACTTTGCTGTACACCTGAAACTAACACAACATTGTAAATCTACTGTACTCCAATAAAAATTTTTAAAAGAAGTACACACAGGGTGCTGGGTGGCCCTGGCTGGGGGGAGGGGCGAGGGGCTGTGTCCCCTTTTTTCCAACCTTCCTCAATGTTTCTGTTCTTAACCCAGATGCCGAAATCCCCCACCTGGAATACTTGGCTGCTGTGGAGAGGGGCAGAGTCAAGGTGGCATACTAGGAGGATGCGGAATTTGCGTCTCCTCACAACTAGGGCACTTACCAGGCACTGGTGGGGGACTGCGGACACCTAAGGGGATGGGAGGAACCCCCAGCAACCAGTTGTTTGAATTATAGTTTTATTTTTCCTAATATATTTTTTATCTTTCTGATTTTATTTTGTTTTTTATTATTTGGTATTGTACTGCTCCTTTTTTTCTTTCTTCCTTTTTTAATTTTTTTATACCATGCCATGAAGCTTGCAGGATCTTGGTTCCCAGGCCAGAGGTCGGGCCCGAGCTCCTGTGGTGGGAGCTCCGAGTCCAAACCACTGGACTAAGAGATAACCTCAGACCCCAGGGAATATCAATCGGAGTGAGCCTCCCGGAGGTCCTCATCTCAGCACCAAGACCCAGCTCTATACAACCGCCTGCAAACTCCAGTGCTGGACGTCTCAGGTCAAACAACCAGTAAGACAGGAATACAGCACCACCCATCAAAAAAAAAAAAAAAAAAAATGAAACGACAAAAAATATGTTACAGATGAAGGAACAAGGTAAAAACCTACAAGACCAAATAAATGAAGATGAAATAGGCAACCTACCTGAAAAAGAATTCAGAGTAATGACAGTAAAGATGATCCAAAATCTCAGAAACAGAATGGAGAAAATACAAGAAACATTTAACAAGGATCTACAAGAATAAAAGAGCAAACAAACAATGATGAACAACACAATTACTGAAATTAAAAATACTCTAGAAGGAATCAATAACAGAATAACTGAGGCAGAAGAATGGATAAGTGACCTGCAAGATAAAATGGTGGAAATAACTGCCAAGGAGCAGAATAAAAAAAAAAGAATGAAAAGAATTGAGGACAGTCTCAGAAACCGTGGCAACATTAAATGCACCAACATCCGAATTATACGGGTCCCAGAAGAAGAAGAGAAAAAGAAAAGGTCTGAGAAAATATTTGAAGAGATTATAGTTGAAAACTTCCCTAACATGGGAAAGGAAATAGTCAATCAACTCCAGGAAGCACAGAGAATCCAATACAGGATAAAGCCAAAGAGAAACACGCCGAGACATATTAATCAAACTATCAAAAATTAAATACAAAGAAAAAATATTAAAAGCAGCAAGGGAAAGACAACAAATAACATACAAGGGAATCCCCATAAGGTTAACAGCTGATCTCTCAGCAGAAACTCTACAAGCCAGAAGGGAGTGGGAGGACATATTTAAAGTGATGAAAGGGAAAAACCTACAACCAAGATTACTCTACCCAGCAAGGATCTCATTCAGATTCAATGGAGAAATTAAAACCTTTACAGATAAGCAAAAGTTAAGAGAATTCAGCACCGCCAAACCAGCTTTACAACAAATTCTAAAGGAAATTCTCTAGGCAGGAAACACAAGAGAAAGAAAAGACCTACAAAAACCAACCCAAAACAACTAAGAAAATGGTAATAGGAACACACATATCGATAATTACCTTAAATGCAAATGGATTAAATGCTCCCACCAAAAGACATAGACTGGCTGAATGGATACAAAAACAAGACCTGTATGTATGCTGTCTACAAGAGACCCACTTCAGAGCTAGTAGACTTTAAAATAAAGACTGTTACAAGAGACAAAGAAGGACACTACATAATGATCAAGGGATCAACCCAAAAAGAAGATATAACAATTGTAAATATTTATGCACCCAACATAGGAGCACCTCAATACATAAGGCAAATGCTAACAGCCATAAAAGGGGAAATCGACAGTAACACAATAATAGCAGGGGACTTTAACACCCCACTTTCACCAATGGACAGATCATCCAAAATGAAAATAAATAAGGAAACACAAGCTTTAAATGACACATTAAACAAGATGGACTTAATTGATATTTATAGGACATTCCATCCAAAAACAATAGAATACACTTTCTTCTAAAGTGCTCATGGAACATTCTCCAGGATAGACCATATCTTGGGTCACAAATCAAGCCTTGGTAAATTTAAGAAAATTGAAGTTGTATCAAGTATCTTTTCTGACCACAACGCTATGAGACTAGATATCAATTACAGGAAAAGATCTGTAAAAAATACAAACACATGGAGGCTAAACAATACACTACTTAATAACGAAGTGATCACTGAAGAAATCAAAAAGGAAATCAAAAAATACCTAGAGACAAATGACAATGAAAACACGATGACCCAAAACCTATGGGATATAGCAAAAGCAGTTCTAAGAGGGAAGTTTATATCAATACAATCCTACCTCAAGAAACAAGAAAAATCTCAAATAAACAACCTAACATTACACCTAAAGCAATTAGAGAAAGAAGAACAAAAAACTCCAAAGTTAGCAGAAGGAAAGACATCATAAAGATCAGATCAGAAATAAATGAAAAAGAAATGAAGGAAACGATAGCAAAGATCAATAAAACTAAAAGCTGGTTCTTTGAGAAGATAAACAAAATTGATAAACCATTAGCCAGACTCATCAAGCAAAAGAGGGAGAAGACTCAAATCAATAGAATTAGAAAAGAAAAAGGAGAAGTAACAACTGACATTGCAGAAATACAAAGCATCATGAGAGACTACTACAAGCAACTATATGCCAATAAAATGGGCAAACTGGAAGAAATGGACAAATTCTTAGAAAAGCACAACCTTCCAAAACTGAACCAGGAAGAAATAGAAAATATAAACAGACCAATCACAAGCACTGAAATTGAGACTATGATTAAAAATCTTCCAGCAGGCCTTCCCTGGTGGCACAGTGGTTGAGAGTCCGCCTGCCGATGCAGGGGACACAGGTTCATGCCCTGGTCCGGGAGGATTCCACATCCCGCGGAGCGGCTGGGCCCGTGAGCCATGGCCGCTGAGCCTGCGCTCCGCGACGGGAGAGGCCACAACAGTGAGAGGCCCACGTACCGTAAAAAAAAAAAAAAAAAAAAAATCTTTCAGAGAAAGCAAAGGTCTGCTTATCCAGTCCCTCTTGACTGCATGTCTTCCTGCCATCCACCCCACTGACTCTGGGTAATCATTTTCTTGAGTTTGTTTGCAACTTTAAAGTCCATTTTAAAATACTTTCATATACATATTTGCATCTATAACCAATACGTAGTATTGGTTTGCATGTTTTTAAAGTTTACACAAGTTGTATTATTACCATACTATCAATCAGATTTGCTCTTTTTAAAAACTCAAGTGCTGCATGGTATTCCATCATATGATTTGTCTAATCTCCTACTGATGGACATTTAGATTGTTTGGAATTTTTTCATTATTAGCAACGATGACAAGAAATTCCTAATCACATCCTTCTATACACATGGCAAGATTTTCTCCAGTGTGAGAAGGGGCCCTTGCTGTTCTGATTTGCTTCGCTCTGTCTACTAAAACGGCTGAGCACCTCCTCCTAGGCTGCCAGTTCATCCGACTTCCCCTTTTAGAAGCGAGCTGCCCAGATCAGTATTTGTTAAGAACAAACAAGCCACATTCAGAGGTAACAAACACAGCTGTCCAAGGCAAAGCAAATCACCCCGCTTCTGCTGCTTGCCACTACTGACCCTTCTTTTCATGGCTGCCAGAGGGAATATTTACTTTTCCTTGGCATGGCACTTAGTCCAATGAGAGATATGTCGCTTTCCAGGGCATCCCCAAGGATGGCAGGCTGACCCCAATCCTAACACAGCCTTCAGGGCCGCAGCACCAATAACCACCCAGCGCCCACCTCTACAATTAGAGGGCACGCTGGCGCTTCAGAGGTTGTCACCCGTTCTCTCCACACTAGCTCCTCCCCACGTCCATCTGAAAGGGCACTCCCAGATCTCACTGTCATCTCCTAGAGGCAATTCAAACACTGGCCACAGAGGATCTCCTGACCCCAAGACAGGCAGAGATGCTGGCTGCCTTCTCACCGCCCGCCTGAACAGGTGGGGTTGGAAGGTTTAGTGGAAAGCACACAGGCTTGCGCTCATCAGCTGTGTGACTACAGGGATGTTACCTACCATCTCTGAGTCTCAGAAACCTTCCCAGTAAAGATCTGCGTGGTTGTAAGAATCAAGAGAAAATATGCTACACGTGAAGGGATTGGAAAATACCAGGCAGTCATTTCACGGTAACCGACGGCAAACCAAGAGGCCCTTGTTAAAAATCAATACATCAAACAAAGATCAGCTCTGTGCAGACACAGAGGTCAAGATGTGGTCCAGATCCTGGTTGGGGAGACACAATGAAGACATACGCAGACTAAAGTCGGGGTCATGCAGAATTAACCGCTGAATTCAGTGGGCTGGAAATGAAGTCTTCAGGGAGAACGTGGGATGTTAAGCTGGGTCTGGGTCCCAGGGATACTTGAGGACATTTTTTCTTTTTTTTTAGCGGTACGCGGGCCTCTCACTGCTGTGGCCTCTCCCATTGCGGAGCACAGGCTCCGGATGCACAGGCCCGGCGGCCATGGCTCACGGGCCCAGCCGCTCTGCAGCACGCGGGATCCTCCCGCACCGGGGCACGAACCTGTGTGCCCTGCATCGGCAGGCGGACTCTCAACCACTGCGCCACCAGGGAAGCCCTGAGGACATTTTTAATTGTCACAACTTGAGGGTGGAGGTGCCACTGACATCTAGTGGTAGAGGTCAGGGATGCTGCTGAACACCCTACAATACACAGGACAGCTGTGCACGATGAAGAATTAGCCAGCTCAGAGTGTCAACTGCCCAGGTTGAGAAGCTCTGCGTTAGGTCATGGGAGAGAGAAGGGCACTCTTGGGCAGGTAACAGATGTGAGTGAGTGCCGCATTTTCCTGAGATTGTAAGGATGTGTATCTGGCTCAAGCCAAGGCCACAAGCTGGGGGATAATAGGTGGGAGTGGAGGGGGCAGGCAAGGTGTGCGAATAAGTAAAAATGGTCATAACTCTTACTAAAATAATAACCTGAGGTCAGAGGACAGCTGTCTGGACTCCCCACAGCACAAGGCTGTGCTCTCCAGACAGACCCGACCCACAGAAGCAGACAAGGCTAAGTGGAAATACCATCCCGACCAAGGTCCCAAACCTTCCACCACCACGTGGCTGCTTTAGTGTCCAGCCATCTCCCACCCCCGAAGGACCACATGTTCTGACAGCTGCCATCTTCTGGACGACAGGCATTTTTCACATAAGATGTGTGATGGCAATCTGGCTGCCACATCTATCACCACAACGCAATTGTGAAGTAATAAGTCATCGGATTCCCATTTTTTATTAATCCTGAACAAACGTAACCGCCAATTACAAGCCTGTGATCTGCATGAGATAACAGGGGTTGCTATGAAGCTGAAATGAGTCCAGCCAAGAGCAAAGAAATCGGGCAATCTGAATTCAGAATGAAGGTGTCACGTGGGCCACCTCCATGAATATGTTTATGGAAGCATAGGAATCTGAGGACCCCATTTCGGAACCTATGATGTGGTCCGACTGCTTCGTTGTACAGAAGATGAACCTGAGGTCTAGAGAAACTACTTAGAAAAATTAACATTGATCTAGGCCCGTGTCATGCGTCAGGCGCTGTGCTGAGCACTGGACATGATATCCCACTAATTCTCTCAGCCACCCAAGGAAGCAGGTACTATTATCGTCCTCATTTACTTGCCTTTCAGAAAGACTAAGAAAGGTAAGAGCCAGGATTTGAACCCAGGTGTCTGTGGTTCCAGAGCCCATGTGCTTGCCCATAAGGTCGTGGTCCTCTACCGAAGGCAGCCAGCCGGCATCACTGCTGACCTTGAACCCAATGCCGTGACCTTCAGTCAAGTGCTCAGCAGATGCTGCTCAAATGCAAGAGATTAAAGGATGGCGGTGCAGCCCCCAAGTCATGTGGGAAATTCTACCCTCAAGAGGCAGTCTGGCTTTTTTTTCCCCAGTCTGAATGCTTTAAATATTGTCTAACCTTAAAAAATGATGAGCCCAGCTGAGCTAGACAGGCCAGTGAATACAGACAAAACAGTTACTCATCTCTGGAGCAAATAAGTATGTAAATGGTGGTTCTGCTTCCTTTGCCTTCGTCTGTGCAGCAGGTTAACAGCATTTTTCAAGAAGTGGTTTAGGATTATGCGGTGGAATGTTAATTTATCCATTCAAAATACAAGTCTTGCTAATTAGGTCATGATGGTACTCGTTTATCATCTGAATTTGGAGCACATATCGTATTGATCTACAATGTTGTCCGTGGGCACAAGGCACTTATTAATACGGGCTTAGCTTTGCCAAATGTTCTCACGAACCATAAACCCTCCCAGAAACCAATTTAAGGGATCTGGGCGGACTGCAGATGTAGGGCCTGCTGTGATGACGCTTCCACTGGGGCTGCTATAAAGGGATGCTCTGCCTTCGGAATCTTTCCCCCTGCTTTTGACCAGAGTCCCCAGTTTGTAGAGCATATGCCAATTCTGGCAAGAGAAGTTACAGGTACAGTGAACTCTCGTGGTTATGTCATTAGACATTGGGAGGATAAACGTTGAACTTGTAGGTGGTGAATTGAGTCCTGCATTTTAGATGGTGTTCATGTAACCAAAGGGTCTAAGTGTTCTGGCTGCAGCGGCAGGGAAGAGCCCTTATTCATTTTCTCCCTCTCTCTCTCTCTCTCTCTCTCTCTCACACACACACACACACACACACACACACACACACAGCATGAGAATGGTCCCATCACACATCTCTGTTCCCTGGTCAACCTCAGGTCAGGTCATTGGTCAGTGACAATCAAGGCTTAGCATGGCTTAGCTCCATGGGACTCTTCCTAATGTTTATGCTGAATTCTGGCTCTTTAACTGGCTGTGTGGCTTTGGGTAACTTAGGTTACCCCTCTGTACACAAGTGGCCACATCTGTGACATAGGGATAATGAGCCTGCTATGTTGCAGGGTTCTTATGAAGTCTACATAAGAGAGAGAGCATGTGAAATACCGAGTGCATAGTAGACACTCAAGGTTTCCTGCCTCCATTTAATCCTTCCAGAAATAGTCGGCTCGCTCACAGCAATACATCCACAAAGGCAAACTGCCATAGAGCACAAGACTCAACGAGCACAGGTTCACAGGCACAGATGGTGACCTGCGTAATGGAAGGAACAGCTTACCCTGAGGGGATGATATTGGAAAGTCTTGGGAACCAGACTTTTGGCAGTGCCCATCCAGGTGTAACTCAAAGACACAATTCTGTGGTTGAGTACTTTCGGAAAATGCCAGCTACCGTCTCCTCCACTTAGGGATTCCTAATGCACCCAAGTGCATCCAAGGCTTGAAACAGTCCCAAAACAAAGAAAATGGTTTAATTTGCTTTTACCCAGTGTTAACCCATATTTCTTAAATCACAGAACTTTTTGGGGGGGTGTTGGGAGATGGCATGAAAGAGTTTTCATTTTAGACACTCAGGGTAATGAAAAGACTCAGAATGAGACAGAAGGCAGGAAGAGGAATGGAAGGTCAGAACTGTTGCCACCCTCTCAAGATTTAAGGGCCAGAAATGGCAACGGTCCCTGACCCACCCAGACTCTACCCAGGAAAGGACAAAAGCCGGCGATGAGTCTTTCATAGATCAGATGGCACAGAGCCAGAATGTGCAATCCAACTTTCCCCAGATATTTCCCTGGACTTCTGGCTTCAACCGGAGTGAGCTGGTTACAGGAACAAGCCACAGCAAAACCTTGTCTTTAAATGATTTGCACAGACAAATGCAGAGGCTGCATCCCTGGGCTGAGTCAAAAGATGGAAGCCATGGGCATCCCAAGTGTCCATCAGACATCACCCTTATTTTACTGCATCTACAACAGGGAGGAAGAGAGAGAGGTAAGGGAGCGGGGAAAGAGGGAAGATCGAGGAGAAGGATGCCGAGAGAGTGGGGGACTGGGTCAGTGAAAGGGACCAGGTGAGCGGGGAGGAGAGGGGACCAGGGGCAGAGAGAACTGGAAAAAATAAGTAGCGTTCCACCCCATTTAATACCGTTATGGTGCCGGGCAGCTGATGCTCTCCGGGGCCCCCAGGATACCTGAGGCACCCACCACAAACTTGCCAAGTCCAAGCTATTCTTCCTGCTCTAGGTCAAATGACAGATTTTCCAGCCAGATGGGAGGTTCCAACTGTAACTGAATGAGCCCAAGAGGGACTGGATGGATGATTCCATTTCTCCATGAGAGTCAGGAGCAGATGCCCTGAGTCGCTGCTACCAGGGCAATTCCTACCATTCAGCTGAAAGCCTGGACTCACACTTGCAAAATCTAAACGGCTGCCCCCTCCGTAATCTGAGGAGGGGACCCACAAGAGCCCCCTGAACAAAAAGATCTCATTTCCCACACTGCCATTAAGATAATACATAAAAGTCCCTTTCAGAGTCTCATACCTTTGGGATAAGAAATCAATTCCTCCAGACATGCAAATATCACAGTCCCCACGGAGTGAAAATCTGTGATAGAGCAGCCTAAGACCTGATGGGTAAAACAGGATTAGGAGAACTCAGTTTTTACAAGGACCTATGAAAGGGCTTATTAATATTGTTAGTTCACCTAACTACAACACATGCTGTTTATCAAGGAGACAAGCAGTGACACTTTATACATCTAAATTGCAATAATGAGGGCTGTTAATGCATCATGATTTATTATCCCCTGCTTGCAGGAAATTTCTCAGGATCTCCCTCCTCACAGTTTCCATAAGATGCTGATATTATAATTTTGCATTGTAGGAGGTAACATGCAGACGAACATAATTTGTTTCCCAGAGTCTGGCCAGGCATGCAAATGTTTCATGTTCTGGTTTCATCACCATTCCTGTTATACTTCATGCAAAATTATCCAGGTTGATATGCATGTGTGTATGTGTATATACACTTGAGTGTATGTTATATATATGCATGCATGTATGTAAACACACATAGACACATGTGTCCGTGTATGTGTGTATATACATATTGCATGTATGTGTGCATATGCGTGTAAAGAAATCTAAAAGAGGAAAGGGGGTGATAAAGCCAACCTTCTCAGCTTTTAGTTCTTCCAACTAAAAGAGACATTTAAGAATCACGTCCCCTTGGAGCTGGACCATTCCATCCTTTAAACAGAAGACAGACTCAGCCCTCTCAGGTGATAGGGCAGAGGTACCATCACAGCAGGAGGTGCCAGAAGCACGTGGATGGGAAGCTAAAGTAAGATTAACTTTCTGGACCAAAAGTAAAGAAAGTAACTTTTTTTTTTTTTTTTTTTTGCGGTACTTGGGCCTCTCACTGTTGTGGGCTCTCCTGTTGCGGAGCACAGGCTCCAGATGCGCAGGCTCAGCGGCCATGGCTCACGGGCCCAACCGCTCTGCGGCATGTGGGATCTTCCCGGACCGGGGCACGAACCCGTGTCCCCTGCATCGGCAGGCGGACTCTCAACCACTGCGCCACCAGGGAAGCCCACAAAGTAACTTTTTAATGGGCAAGGTGCTATCATAATCATTACCTGACGTATCCTTAAAAAAACCCCAACATACTCTAAAACTCATTCTTCCCCATATGGAGGAACCAGGTGTGGGAAGGACAATCGATTACCTGCAGTCACGGGGCAGGTGAGGTAAGTCATGGCAGGGCTGGGGATAGGACTCAGACCTGCCAGCTCCAAGCTGGGGTGTGCCCTCCGCATGCAGCCTCTCCCAGCCTGGGCAGAGGGAGCCAATTAAAACAAACAAGCCCAAACCCTCCATTCACTACACAAGCACACCAGGGCCCTCTGTGTGCATGACTCTGTGAGGTCCTCAGGACTAGCAGTGACATATGGACATGAGAGCAACAGCCATGGCCAGAAGCTGCCTGAGGAACACAGGGAGCAAGGGCAACTCACCATCACCTGGAACCCTAACTAAAATCCGGGAGTCTCTAAGTCCTCAGCAATTCCTCCATCACAAGACACTCACTGGGACTTTGTGACCTCTGCCCAATTACTTAACCATTCCGCACCTCAGTTTCCTCATCTGTAAAATGGGGAGATAATCACTCCTCCTCCTTTTGGGTTGTCATGAGGATTAAATAATTTAAAATATAAAGTAGGGTTTCCCTGGTGGCGCAGTGGTTAAGAATCTGCCTGCCAATGCAGGGGACATGGGTTCGAGCCCTGGTCCGGGAAGATCCCACATGCCACGGAGCAACTAAGCCCGTGCGCCACAACTACTGAGCCTGCGCTCTAGAGCCCGCACGCCACAGCTACTGAAGCCCGCGCACCTAGAGCACGTGCTCTGCAACAAGAGAAGCCACTGCAATGAGAAGCCCGCGCGCCACATGGAAGAGTAGCCCCCGCTCACCGCAACTAGAGAGAAAGCCCGTGCACAGCAACGAAGTCCCAATGCAGCTAAAAATAAATAAATAAAATAAAAACAAATAAAAACAAACAAATAAATAAATAAATGAAATAAAATAAAATATAAAGTGCTTAGAATAGCACTGGGCACATCCATAGTCAGCATTATGTAAGTCTGGCTATACTGCATTACTTCTCTTATTACTGTGATTAAGAATAACCACACATCATCAAGACACAGGTTCACCCATGCATGTGCATGCACACGCGCACACACACACACACACACACACTTTTTTCCCTTCTCTCACACACAACTGGTGACTGAGTCACATTTTGCAAAGAGAAAGTGGACCTGGCAACAGAGCCTCGTAATGCAACCTTCTTTATTTTCTGTCCTCAGCACTGCTTTATAAACAGGCTCGCCAAATTGATGCTTAATAGCCTTAATATCGGGTTCATATTAATCTCACCCTGTCTGAGCTTCAAAGGGACAAATTGCTCTGACTGTTAATGAAACGGACTTCAGTTGCAAGTTTCCAAGACACCAGAGGCAGAAAAAATACCAGCTGATCCTGAAAAACAAATATCTCCTTGGTGCTCTTTTAAATCCATCTGGGTTTATAGAGCTACCGCCCTAAGCCAGGAAGAAACCCAACAGCCTTAGCCCAGCAGGCACAAGGCACCGCAGACACTAGATGGCACTAGAACATGCTTGAAGCCTCGGCCACTTTCAGCCCTCCTCCCACCCCACCCCGCTCTGCCGATGGGTTCACAGAGGCAAGATGTGGGACAGAAACTGTGCAAATTGGAATAAACTATCCAGTGTTAGCAGTAGTCAAGGAAGGAATATTCTGTGCTTGCTTTTACCTCCCTGGACAAAATATACCCAGGCATTCTTTTCTGAATTTCAAAAGGCAAATCATCACAACAATGTAAATATACTTCCTACTGAACTGTACACTTAAAAATGATTAAGGTGGTAAATTTTATGTTATGTATGTTTACCGCAATTTAAAGAAAGAACTAGAGAAAAAAGGCAAATCATCTCCACTAATAGGAAAAGCATTTTCACTCATAAAAATAATCACAAAAATGCAGTTAGGAACCATCTCTTGCTTGGGTATAATGCTCTCCAGCCTCAAAGCAACTAAAAAAGTAGCTCTTTTACAAACTGGTGGACTCCAGAATAATGCAGGGCACCATTGGGCAGCTGGGCCCTCAGTTCATTATGAAAACCTCACCTCGTGGAAATACCAACTTTCCCACCTTTGAGAAGGCTCTGAAGCAGGTTATTCTCATAGAGAGAGAGGTCCTGTGCCCCAGGCTAGCTCTGTAATGCTTCTGCTGCTGCTTCACATCTCACTATTTGCAATTCACTTGTGTTGAAAGGCAAGAGACCCACATTGAAACGTGGATTAATGGTAGTGGGTGAGAGCTGGGGGAGATGGGCATGTCTCAGAGAGCCTCCTGAGTTCCTCTAGAGTGGGAAGGGCTGCTCCTCTGGTCTTCTACTACTCCAGCAAGCTGGGACCTGCAAGGCTCAGTCTGGATTCCAGAGGAAGTCCAGTGAGTGCATCCTGAGAGGGGCCAGGAACAGGAGGGCACCAGGCAGAGGTCTGGGGCCAGCACAGGGCAGGGTGAGGACCCTGGGATCCTGGGAGTAGGAGAGCAGACCCATGAAAGGGACAGAGGTCAGGGGCACTGGACTTGGGATCAGCTCTGACACTGTCTAGGAGAGAGGACCTGGCGAGTCTCTTGAGGCTCAGCTTCCACCACTGCACATCGGGGATGACAACGAGAGCGGCTCCAGAACCAGCTGCTGCGTGAAGGACACAGCGCAGGGTCGGGCCCCAAGCAGGCGCTCAGACTGGGGCTGAAACGCTGAGAATGACGGGGGAGCTAGAGGCACCTGAAGAGGAAGCTCGGGTACATCACTGTCTGGGCTCAAGGGCATCCCTGGCTTAGAGGATAAAACTGCTTGAGAGTCCTCGTGAATTCATCTGAGCAAGGGCGCCCTGCCCCCAGCCTTCTGGGTTCCTCTGTCTTAAACTGTCCTTTAAAATAAACCCTCTAATAGCCTCTTACAACCCCGAGGACCAAGGTCTAAGGCCAGCCCCATCCAGACTCACCCAGTCCCAGGAGACCTTCCAAGACCGGTCTCTCCACACTCGGGTCTTCACATCTGGGTGCTACTGTGGGCCACAGTCTCTTCACCTTAGGCCTCACACTCGCTGTTCCCTCTGCCTAGAAAACTCCTTTCTGCTCAGATTCCTACTCCCCCTTCAGGCCTCACCTTAATGCCCCTTCCTCAGGGAAGCCAACCTTGTTCATACTGTGCCCTGCACATTTCCATACACGAGTCATCACATTTGAAGTTGCTTGTTCAATGCCTGTCTTCCCACTACACGAGGAACCGTGCGCACAGGATCTCAGCTGATAAAAGTTAGCCAGTACTATTATTATCTGTTCAAATATTTACTGAGTGCCTTTTGTGTTCCCCGCACTGTTCTGGGGGCTTGGGCTACAGCAGTGAACAATACAGTTAGAAAGAGAGACAGACAAAGATAGAAGGAAAAAGAGAGAGAGAGAGAGAGAGGAAGCAAGAAAGGAGAGAGAGAAAAGGAAGAAGGAAGAGAGAAAGAGGCTGTGACCTTTCTGCTTGAAGTAGGCAGAGAACTAATGCCATACACTCTTCTAAATTAACCCTTCTCTCACCCCACATGACGACCTGCACACTCATGTCTGCGGAAGCCCATTAAATCTCTCAAGCTGGATACAGGGACCAATTCCCTCTCCTCCCCACAAGCATCAAAGCTACTATTACATCTCCCTCCCTAAACTCTCTTGAGTCTGTGCACTCCCTCCGTCTACATGGCAGACCACCAAGAGCCTCCATCTGGATTACAGAGATGGCCTCCCAGCCATGGTCTCTCTCTGTGAATCTTGGCCTCTGATCATCACTGCTCCACCCTGTGAACACAGTGGTTTTTTCCAAGCGCAAGTCTGATCGTGCCCTTGGGACTCCCCCGCTCTTGGAATAAAGTCCAATTTCCATGGCCCACAGCTTCTGCAGACCTTCATTAGAACCCTCTGGCCTCTCTATACAAGGGCCCCAGGGCAGCATCCATGCGCTTGACGGTTGAGTCATCTTTAGCTGTCAAAGCACCCGGCACACAGGCAGGCTGGGTAAGTCGCCTTTAAATGCGTGAGATGGACCGACAGCTCTCCAGCTAACAGAAGGCAGAGAAGCCCCCTCTCACTGGGTCCCGGCCCCCTACGGGGTGGGTATTTATACAGATGCTGATGACCTGTTTGCTTAGACACCATACTACAAATAAACAGGAAATTAATTATCCAACTTTGAAGTCCCATTCTGAGTTTAACTGCAAGCTGCATAATTGCTTTACATTTCTAAAAACCCTCCGCCATCAATGTGCAGCATTTAAGTTATGAACATCCTGCGGCTGCCTGATGCCTGAGATCAGTGGGTGTGGGCTGGCTCCTGCCTCCCCTGACGTATATCCACCAGGAGGTGGCTTAGGCTCTGCTTTGGGGACACAGTTGGAGATATTCCTGACATACCCCTTTGGAAGGGCCTTAAAACACCTCAACTAGAGGACCTTTGACCCACCGAACGAATTCCAGGGAAAGCAAAGATAACTGCATATCTCGGGCACATAAGGGAACATAGTGATTTAGAGAGTGAACTTTGGAGTCAGGGTCAAATCCTTACAAGCTGTGTGATCTTGGGCAGGTTACTTAACCTCTCTGAGCCCCCTGCACCCTAACCTATAATGTGAAGATAGTAACAGGACAAATGGTACAAAGTAGGTATGAGGAGCAAATGAGATAATCTAAATTAAAAACTGTGCACGGTGGTTCAGACGTGGTCAGAACTCTACCTATGTTCGCTGATTTGCTGTTGTAACTTTATCGGGGTTGCTACTTCTCACAGGGAGGTAGAAGCTGTAGTCAAAAGCCTAAATACCACAAGAGTGACCCAACAGCTGCAAACATTTATTGAGTAATTGCTATGTTCCAGTCCTGTTCTATGAGTTTCACAAGCATCAATTCATTTCATTCTAAGAATAACCTTATGGGCCAGGATGATTTTATGTCATCTTATAGATGGGAAAATTAAGGCACAGAGATATCAAGGAACCAGCCCAGGATTAAACAGCACTCCTATCTAAGTTCAAAAATATAAGCGCAAAACCCCTTCCTCTCTAGCACTGTTTTATTTTCTGATTCTAACTTTTCACAATAAATTATTCATAACTGATATTCTTTCAAACCCCTGTTCAGCTAATCCCCAACTCCAATGCAAACCTGCAGTATTATTTTATTAATATTTCCTTAACACAAATAAATAATAAAATATAGTCTTTACAATCTGTGTACTTAGCTTTTACCAATCATATTTCCAGTCTTCTTCTTTCAAATGGAAGTACAGTTAGTTTACAATGTTGTGTTAGTTTCAAGTGTACAGCAAAGTGATTCAGTTATACACACACACATACATTCTTTTTCAGATTCTCTTCCATTATAGGTTATTACAAGATACTGAGTATAGTTCCCTGTGCTACACAGCAGGTCCTTGTTGTTTACCTATTTTATATATAGTAGTGTATATATGTTAATTCCGAACTCCTAATTTATCTCTCTCCAGTCTTCTTTATTAAGATCACAAGATCAAGTGTCCAGAAGTATGGGTGTTATTTATTTTTTAATGTGTATCTTTCTTTTAAAACATGAAAGTAATGTACTCAGTGTAAAAAAAATGGGAAATGCTTAAAACTAGACATAAAAGTACCCATCGAGCCACCACCAGAGATGACCACTGCTTACATTTGGTGACTTGTCCTCCAGGCTGATCCTGCATAGTTTCGTTTACAGAATCGAGCTCACAGGCTGCACTCAGCAGTGGCTTTCACACTGGGTGGCTACACATGTTCAAATTAACCATTCAAGACACCCACTGGTCTTACAACATAGGTTCTTTATAGATCTTAGCTTCACAGAGTTCTTTCTTCCTTCAAACAGAAATTTAAAAAGTCACAGACATGCCACATAACACCAGGAACACTGGAACTCCTGGAGACTAAAAACCAAAGGGCAATTCAGACCACCCAGCATCCTGTCACTGGATATGTTAAAGAGTTCCCACTAGAAAACCCAAACAAGGCTGACAGCCCCAGTGGATGACCCAGGCAGTCTCCAGACTTCCTTGCCCCAAAGCCACAGCCAACAGCCAGCTGGCTGCTTCTGGGGACCAGTATTCCATTTGTGACCAAGGGTCAGACTCCCCTCACTTCTCTGAAAGCTGGGCGTGGCTAAAATGAGGCTGGCAGGGTCTCTGTGATAACCTCTTTAATAAGAGATCTGAGCATTTTGGGAAGGATGAGCGATGACACTGGGATAAAGGAAACCCTGCTCTTAGTGGGTATCAGCCTCTATTTTGGAACATGGTGCAGGATGGGAGTTGCAAAGGCTGCCAAGAGCAGGCCCATGTCTGGAAACTGAAGGGTGACAGGTGATGCTTTATACAGAGAAGTCAGTAGAGGTGGGTGGAAAGAGCAGGTAGCAGAGAACAACAGAAGGGAGGAGAAACAAGGGATGGAGAGCAGTGGGAGAGTGCTAAGGCTTCCTGCAGGGAGCCTGCTGAAGCCTAGAGGGGCAGAAGGCAAGGAAGAGAGGGGAAGACAAAACTAGACTCTGCAAATGAAGGGTGAGGAGACGCATGGCATGCACAGATCACCACGCACACAGCTCCACACTGGCCTTGTTTGTCACTGGCTGGGGCCCAGATAAGCCGACAGCTTCTTCCACCAGATGCCTCCCAGGAGGAGTGGCTGGCCTGCCAAAATAGCCTGGACGGGGGGGCGGGGCGTGTTGGAGGGATGGAACAGGACCATGGGGCGCAGCAGTCGCACCTTCCACGTGGCTTGGAACAAACGTGCTCCTTCTTTGAGCAGGAACACATCATTCTCCACCAACAAAATTACCTGTCCGATGCCCCCAAAGGATTTACAGAACTTTGCACAAATGGTCTCCCAAACCTATTTACTTTGAATAGCAAGACTGACTTTGAACAGTTGGGTGCTCAGTAGTGGAAGGCAGCACAGAACTTAAGAATAACCCTGCCATCGCTGTGTCACTTCAGAGGGGCCGTCTCATGCTGAGCGAGGTGGTATAAGGAGGGCTGGATCAGGGTGCCCAGCTCATGGACAATCCCGTTGACCTACTGAGGCCTCCGTTTCCCTTTCTATAAATAAAAATTCATTCGTTCGTCCATTCTAATGTAATATGTGTCACTAATAATAATAATAGAAATATGAATAACATGAATGATGATAGTCATAGCAGTTAACATTTACTGAATGCTTACTGTGTACCAGGCTCTATACTATAAGCATTTCTATGGGTTAATTAATTCACTCTATATGATAACCCTGTCATTACCCCCATTTTACAGATGGAGAAACAGAGGACAGAAAGATACAGTCGTTGGCCTAAGGCCACATAGTCCACAGTAAGTGGCAGAGCTGGGATTTGAACCAGGCAGTTGCTTCCAGAGCCCAGGCTCTAAAGCACTCTACTGCCTCTGTGTTCCAGGGTCTGGGAACACATAGGTGAACAAACAAGAATGACCCCTGCTTGCATGGAATGTACAATCCCGAGGGGAGACTTGCAATAACGGATAAACACTTAATAACCACCCAGGAGAAACACATAGGACGCTGTGATCAAGAATATGAAGAGCAAAGGGAGGACAGCCTGCTTAAAGAGAGTGACCAGGGGAGCTGTGATCCTTGCAGGGGTGGCGTTCTAGGCAGAGGTAACAGCACCTGCAAAGGCCCTTAGACAGGAAAGAGCTTAGCACATCCAAGAAAGGGAAAGGAGACCACGGGGCCAGAGCCAACTGGACAAGGTGGAGAATATCAGGAAAAGCTGCATTTGGAGACCAGCTGGGAGCTGGAACATGCGGGCACTGCAGTCTTTGGCGAAGAGTTCAATCTCACTCCAAGTATTGATATGTGAAAGAACTCCCAAAATACCACCTTGCAGGACACAATCAGGAGGGCCATGGTTAAGTGAATTGCTAGGCCACACCCAAGCTGTGTGGCTTTTTTCAAGTTACTTAACCTCTCTGGGCATCAGTATCCTCATCCGTGAAACAGGAATTATAATAATACCTACTTCATAGGGTTGTTGTGAGTATTAGAAAGGTCAGTTATACATGTAAAAAAACACCTAGGCTAGTGCTGGGCACATAATAAGAGCTTGTTTGTGTGTTACTTGGTGGACTCTGCCCACCCCCACTCCCATCCACCAAAACTTCCAAGTTTTTGCCACGTATTCAATAAGTTTCCTCTTTTAGTAGGGGAGGCAGTGGTAAGGGTAGAGCTAAGTAAGAGAAGGAATGAGGCAAAATTAACTTGCACCCAATACTGCTTGTAGCCGTTATGGTGACAGGCACCACATAAACAACAGCACTGAAGACCAGCTTCCTTGGCCAGCTGTTGCCATCAGCCACTTTAGACAATTACGCAGGCAGACGCATAACCTTTATATAATTAAGCATTCCCTTCTTTTTATTCCCTCCCCCTTTTATTTAGTCTGCTTTCAACTGTGAAGGTCCAGATGCCGGCTTCACTTGGATGCGCTGACTTACAATAATTTTGAGTAATTTTGAGTTAAGCTTTATTTTACTGTCTATGTAAATAATGAGGCAGAGGCAGACTCAATAAAAGGCAGCCCTGGCTGGAGTCATAGTCTGGTTCCAGGACTGCAGCAGGCCTTCAGGAATCTGGGGGGTTGCCACGGAGAGTTAAGCGGGGAGGCGCTTTGCCACAGCCAGGGAAGTCTCCTGGAAAACAAGGCATCCGCCAGGCCAGGGGGCAGACATTTGTGACCATGTCCGCCTCCCCCTCCAAATTCAGTGTAGAAAACATTGTTGTTCCCAATTCTTCACTCTTTCCTGCATTCATGCCCTTGGCCATGCAACCATGCCATTTCTCTCACTAGAGGTTCAGTACACTTCCTGCACCACTGACTTTGGGCTTGGGCATGTGACTTACTCTGGCCCTCAGGACCACAGTATGTGCCACGAGCAGAGGCTTAAAATATGCTTGTGCAGCTGGGTATGGTCTTCTGCACTTCTGACACTACCATGAAAACAACAGGCCCTGGGTAGCCCGTGTCTTCTCCCAGAAGCAAGAGAAACAGGTAGAGCACACCTGAGCCCCACCTGCAGAACGAAGCCAAGCCTGGCCTGCATCAGCGGAAGCCTACCAAACTACAGACTGGGTCCAACTCTCATACTGCATTATGTACATTTCAAAATATTCACTGGTGGTTACTCATGTGACGGTATCTGCTCCAGTACTCTCTGTGCTTCTCTCCTTCTCTGGACTCTAAGCTCCTCGAGGTCTGAGTCTGGGTCTTATGCCTGTTGGTCTCCCAGCGCCCCAGACAGTGTCTGCATAATAATAATCATAATCGCAACAGCCATAGCAACAGTGAATCACAGCAGCTACTATCTTCTATGTGCTTCCCACGTGCCAAGCACTACGCTAACCCTTTACCAACATTATTTCATCTGCTAATCATAGTAAATGAGGAGATGGTCTTGTCCCCATTTTTCAGAGGAAACAACTGAGTCTTGGAGGGGTTATTCCATCAGTTCTTAACCCTCAAATGTGCAGAGCAAGCCTTTCCATGTCCTCCCTCACCCTGAGCCTCCATTTTCTTGACCACAGCTCTACCTCAGACAGTCTCTGAGCTGTTCATCTAGATCCCCGCAGTTGCTCTCGTGGGTACACAGCACAGGCCTTACTTGCTGTTTTCTGTCTGTGCACCTGGTCACCCAAACCAAACTGTAAGGGCCTAGGGGGCAGGGATCACATCTTTAGAATGTGGTAGTTAAGAGCTTTGCCTCTGAGGTCACAAGAGTGTGGGTTCAAATCCTGGCACTGCCATTTACCGGATGACTGTACAGTCAGGGTTCTCCAGAAGGACAGAACCGATGGGAGACGGGATCAATAGACACACACAGACTGATTGATCTACCGTGAGGGATTGGTTCAGGCAATCATGGAGGCTGAGAAGCCCCACGGTCTTCCCTCTGCAGACTGGAGGCCCAGGGAAGCCAGGGGTGTAGCTCTAGTCCAAATCCAAAAGCCTGAGAACCAGGGAGCGAACAGTGTTTAAGCCTCTGTCTGAATCTGAAACCCCAGGACCGGGAGAACCAACGTCCAGACATCTGAGGGGAGGAGATGATGGATGGTCCCGCAGAGAGAGTGAATTTACCCGTCCTCCACCTTTTTGTCCTCAATGGATTAGATGAGGCCCACCCACACTGGGAAGGGCCTCCTGCTTTACTCAGTCCATGATTCAAATGCTGATCTCTTCCAGAAACATCCTCACAGATACACCCAGAAACGTTTTACCAGCTCTCTGGTCATCCCTTAGGATGGTCATCCTAAGGGACGACCAGCCAAGGGGTCACATAAAATCAACCATCACAGTGACCTTATGCCAGTTCCATAACCTCCCTCACCTCATATCCTCCCCTGTAAAAAGGGGATCATAGTAATAGGAGAAACTGCTTCAAAGGGCCCAGTGCAGTGTAAAACTAATGCCCGGTGCCTGACAGAGTGTGGGCAATACTAATGCTGATGGCTGCTCTCTCCAGGGTCCCCAGATGGCGGGCACTGCCTTTGCAAAGAAGATCGTCTCACACCTTGGCCTGTGGTCTCATGATGGTACAGCCTTACCCTTCCAAGTTGGAGGTGACCTTTTGGCTCACAGACCGTGAGGCAAGCAAAGCAGCCAAGAATTCCTAGCATCAATCACCTCAGATAGCCCATCACGCTTTCCTCCTTCACAGAAACCAGCTCTTCCTGCCTGAACACTTCTGTGAAGGTCTCTCTCCTGAGACACTGCTTCTCCCGAATTCCACGACCAGCAATATTTTGCCGGAATGGTAACAATTTGATACACATTTGATACACATTTGATACACATGCTCTCAGAATTCATCGAGGTCTTGCTGATCCTAGGTGAGCCCTCGCTGGCCTGCCCTGCACCCCACAGAGCACAGGCACCCCTTTAGATGTTGGGGTCCGGCGGTCCCGGGGCATATGCTGACTTGATGGCACTGCCATACTTTTCTTACACGGCCACAGGCGGCCAGGTAAGCTCGGTGCTCCCTCAGTCGTATTCCAGCCTCGTCTCTGTGCTCCACCACCCATCCCTCCTCTCCGTTACTACCACAGAAATGCTTCCTCTCCTCCAGGCACCTTCTGGCTTCGGGCATCACTTTGACGGAGGCAGACTCTGTCTGTGGATTTCGGTCTAATTTTCTCCCATAAATCAGTTCTCCCTTCCCATGGCCACTGCTGTTCTATCTCAGTTGCTCCTCTAGATGTTCGTTCATTTCACCCAATTGTATATTCAACAGATGGTTACCGAGTGCCGTGCCAAGTGTGTGCTGGGGACCAGGGACAGAAGTGTGAAAGGGAGAGGCAGTTCAGCCACGTTGCCGAAACGTGGAAAGTGCAGACTGCTATCTGGAGCTGGGTTGCAGGGTTCAAATCTGGCCTCTTCACCTATTAGCTGTGTGACCCAAAGCAAATTAACCAACCTCTCTGGGCCTCAGTTTCTTTTTTGAAATTAATTCTTCAAATATTTATTAAGAGCAAAAGGAAATGGTGATGTCCAAGCAATCTCCACACAGATTACCCTGTGGTCCTATCTCCTCCTCTGGATCCTTCCAAAGACCCCACACCTGGTCTCTGCAGGATTTTGTTCACACTTGTGGTGACATAATGACATGCCCCCCTTCTAAGCTGCAGTCTGGGTCTCTTAGATCTCAATTTAGGTGTTTCTTTTTCAAGTAATAAACTCAACATTTTAATACTATGTCCTTATAGAGTTTTTCTTTTTATTTATTTATTTTTTTAAATTAATTAATTAATTAATTTTTTTGCGGTACACAGGCCTCTCACTGTTGTGGCCTCTCCTGTTGCGGAGCACAGGCTCCAGACGCGCAGGCTCAGCGGCCATGGCTTACGGGCCCAGCCGCTCCGCGGCATGTGGGATCCTCCCGGACCGGGGCATGAACCCGTGTCCCCTGCATCGGCAGGTGGACTCTCAACCACTGTGCCACCAGGGAAGCCCTACAGTTGTTCTTTTTAATTAATTAATTAATTAATTTATTTATTTTTTTTTGCGGTACGCGGGCCTCTCACCGCTGTGGCCTCTCCCATTGCGGAGCACAGGCTCCGGAAGCACAGGCTCAGCGGCCGTGGCTCACGGGCCCAGCCGCTCCGCGGCATGTGGGATCCTCCCGGACCGGGGCACGAACCCATGTCCCCCGCATCGGCAGGTGGACTCCCAACCACTGCGCCACCAGGGAAGCCCTTAATTTATTTTTTATTGAGGTAAGTTTCATGTGTACAACATTATACTGCACTTCTGTATATACTATGGTGTGCTGCTCACCACCAAAAATTCAGTTAACCCTCTTCACCCATCTCACCCTCTCCACCACCCTTACCCTCCAATAACTCTCTCGCGCGATCTGCATGTTTGTTTTTGCTTGGTTTGGTTTATTCATTTATTTGGGGGATTTTATTTGTTTTTTATATTCCACATATGGGTGAAATCATACGGTATTTTTCTTCCTCCATCTAACTTATTTCACTTAGTATAATACCCTGAAGGGCCATCTATGTTGTTGCAAATGGCAAGATTTCATCCTTTTTATGGCTGAGTAGTATTCCATCACATATAGATTCCATATATAAATATATGGAATATTTCATTATATTATAGTATATTCCATTCCATTATATAACATATATAATGTGTGTTTACATATACATAGATATATATGTGTGTGTGTGT
>NW_021703784.1:84941289-85002003 GCF_005190385.1 Monodon monoceros | reverse complement strand
ATTCATCTGTTGATGGACACTTAGGTTGTTTCCATGTATTGACTATTGTAAATAATGCCAAGATGAACTTTGGGTTGCATATACCTTTTCAAATTAGTGTTTTTGTATTCTTTGGATAAATACTCGAAAGTGGGATAGCTGAAACATATGGCAGTTCTATTTTTAGTTTTTGAGGAACCTCCATACTGTTCTCCATAGTGGCCGCACCAATTTACATTCCTACCAACAGCGCACAAGGGTTCCCTTATCTCCACATCCTTGCCAGTACTTGTTATTTCTTGCTTTTTTTGTTAACAGCCATTCTAACAGGTGTGAGGTGATATCTCATTGTGGTTTTGATTTGCATTTCCCTAATAATTAGTGATGATGAACATCTTTTCATGTGCCTGTTGGCCATCAGCATGTCTTCTTTGAAAGAATGCCTATTCAGATCCTCTGCCCATTTTTAAATTGGTTTGTTTTTCTGTTGTTGAGCTGTATGAGTTCTTCATATATTTTGGGTATTAACCCCTTATCGAATATATTACTTGCAAATATTTTCTCCCATTTGGTAGGCTGACTTGTCATTTTGTTGATGGTTTCTTTTGCTGTGCAGAAACTTTTTAGTTTGACGTAGTCCTATTTGTTTGTTTTTGTATTTGTTTCACTTCTCTGAGAAGGCACATCTAGAAAGATATTGCTAAGACTGATGTCAAAAAGCATACTGCCTATGTTTTCTTCTAGGAGTTTTATGGTTTCAGGTCTTACATTCAAGTCTTTAACCTATTTCCAGTAGATTTTTGTGTATGGTGTGAGATAGTTGTCTACTTTCATAGTTGTCTACTCATATTTTTCCATGTGGCTGTCCAGTTTTCCCAGCACCATTTATTGAAGAGACTATCCTTTCTCCATTGTATGTTCTTTGCTCCTTTGTAGTAAATTAATTGTCCATATATGTGTGGATTTATATCCAAGCTCTCAATTCTGTTCCATTGGTCTATGTATCTATTTTTCTGCCAGTACCATCCTGTTTTAATTACTGTAACTCTGTGGTTTATTTATTTATTTATTTGGCTGCCTGGGGTCTTAGTTGCGGCACGTGGGTTCTTTGTTGTGGCATGTGGGATCTTTTGCTGTGGCATGCGGGCTCTTCATTGTGGCGCATGGGCTCTAGAGCACACAGTCTTGGTTGCCCCGCAGCATGTGGGATCTTAGTTCCCCAACCAGGGATCGAACTCACATCCCCTGCACTGGAAGGTGGATTCTTAACCACTGGACCACGAGGATGTCCCAATTACTGTAACTTTGTAGTACAGTTTGAAATCAGGGAGTATTATATCTCCAGCTTTCATCTTTTTTCTCAGGATTGCTTTGGCTATTCGGGGTCTTTTGTGGTTCCATTCAAGTTTTAGAATTTTTCTCTTCTATTTCTGTGAAAAATGTCCTTGGGGTTTTAATAGGGACTGCAGTGAAGCTGTAGATTGCTTTAGGTAATATGGACATTTTCACAATGTTAATTCTTCCAATCCCTGAGCACAGAATATCTTTCCATTTATTTATGTCCTCTTCAATTTTGTTCAGCAATGTCTTACAGTTTTCAGTGTACAGGAGTTTCACTTCCTTGGTTAAATTTATTCCTAGGTATTTTATTCTTTTTGTTACAATTGTAAATGAGATTGTTTTCTTAATTTCCCTTTCTGCTAGCTCATCATTAGTACATAGAAACACAGCATATTTTTGTATGCTGATTTTGTTCCCTGCAACTTTACTGTATTCGTTTATTGTTTCTAGTACGTTTTTGGTGACGTTTTCAGGGTTTTCTATATACAAAATCATGTCATCTGCAAATACAGTTTTGGGGTTTCATTTTTTTTCATTGATAAAATGTGGATAATAGTTATTGCCTCATGGGGTTCTTGCAAGGTTTAAATGATTGACATGTACGAAATGCTCAGAGAAGTGCCCGGCACATAGTAAACACGCACATGACTTAGTACAACTAAGTACAACTATTTTCCACTTCGTACAACTAGGGCTGCTACTACCACTACCTGCAGAGTAAAAATATTATTATTCAGGTGAAAGAGATTGCCACTGGCTTGATGAAGTGGAGGTACATAGTATGATGAAGTCATCCAATGAGGAAGGGATCTGACCACTTTTTTAAAAAAGCTTGCTACATCATCACACAGTTTTGTCTTATTTCACGTATGTTTCTCAGCTCCTCCTAACTGAATATAAATCTCGAGAAAGAAAGGACTGTCATGCACTACTTGTGAACTTGTCCCCAGACCAGAAATATAGCTGAGGGAGTCTAGGTAGTGTATTTATTAAAAAACAAAGCAGATAAGGGTGCTAAGACAATTCAAAGGGGAAAGAACAGCCTTTCAACAAAAGAGGCTGGGACAACTGGATATCCACAGGCAAAGGAATGAATCAGAACTCCTGACTCACACCATATATAAAAATGAACTCAAAACGGATCATAACCTAAATGTAACGGCAAAAGCTATAAAACTCTTAGAAAAAACATAGGAATAAATCTTTGGCACCTTGGAGTAGGCAATGGTTTATTAGATATGAAACCAAAAGTACAAACAAAAGAAAAAAATAGATGAATTGGACTTCATCAAAATTAAAAACTTTTGTGCTGCAAATGATACTGTCAAGAAAGTGAAAAGGCAGCTCACAGAATGGGAGAAAATATCTGGAAATCATATATCTGATATGGACTTGTTAGAAGAAGATATAAAAAACCCTTGCAACTCAACAATAAAAAGACAAATAACTCAACTTAACGATGGGCAAAGGATTTGAATAGACATTTCTCCAAAGATGATTAAAAAATGGTCAATAAGCACATGAGAAGATGCTCAATATCATTAGTCATTAGGAAAATGCAAATCAAAATCACAGTGTAATTCTGTTTCACACCATAAGGATGGCTATAATAATAATAAGACAATTACTAGTGTTGCTGAGGATCTGGAAAAATCAGAACCCTGCTGATGGTGATGTAAAATGGTGCAGCCACTTTCAAAAACTGTCTGGCAGTTCCTCAAAGCATTAAACATAAAGTTATCACATGACCCAGCAATGCCAATTCTAGGTATATACCCAAGAGAAATGAAAACATAGGTCCATACAAAATTTCCACATCGATGTCCATAGCAGGATTATTTATAAGAGCCCAAAAGTGCAAATAACTCAAAAGCCCGTCAACTGATGCATAGGTAAACAAAATGTCATATATCCACACAACAGAATAACATTTGCCAATAAAAAGGAATGAAGCACTGACACATGCTACACCCTGGATGAACCTTGGGAACATGCTAAGTGAAACAAGCCAGTCACAAAAGAGCACATATTATAGAATTCTGTTTATATGAAATGTCTAGAACAGGCAAATCTATAGAGACTGAAAGGGTGGAGGGAGGAGTGCATGGGGTTAGTGCGGATGACTGCTCATGGGGACAGGATTTCTTTTTGGAGTAATAAAAATGTTCTAAAATTAGACAGTGGTCCAACTGTGTGCATATACTAAAAAACACTGAATTGAGCCCTTTGGATGGGTGACTTGTATGGTATGTAAATTACATCTCAATAAAGCTGTTTGAAAAATCCCAAAACAATCTAATATACTTTCAACTAATACCTCCTGTATTGGTGTTCAGGACTCCCAAATTGAATATAGAGTTCAGTTTAGAGCCTTCGATTGGCAGAAAGTGAGGTATTTCAGACACACATTCTTATTTTTTTGCTTCTGTTGTTGGGAGTTGTGTATGTGTCAAATGACACAGTGTATAATGTGCCAATACCATTTACAATATCATGCAGATGTTTTTCCCTCTAATTACTAACTCCTAAGTTCTTTTACCCCCTCACAAAGAGCATAATGGGAAAAGACCTGAGTTTCAGGGTCTGAAGAATTGGATTCCTGTCCGGTCTTGTCATTTCCAAGCTGTGTGACCTTGGACAAGTCACTTTCTGGGCCTCCATTTTATCTTTTAAAAAAAATAAAAGAGTTTATCTAATGTTTCTCAAGCAGAGAGAGAATACCATTAATGGTATTTGGGGGAGGGGGGCCCAATTCTTTGTGAGACTGCACCCCACGATGAAGAGTGTTAAATTTCCCTGACCCCATCCACTAAATGCCAATCATGTCTCCACCTCCTGCCCCATCATTTTGAAATTCACCATCAACATTTCCAAATCCCCTCTCTCTCACCTACATTTCTCCAGGGTAACTCTTTTAGCTCCCAACAGTCCTTGCCACTGGCCATGCTGCCTTCCTCTTTAGTAATTTCTGCCTCCATAGAACCCTGATCACACTCATTTCCACTTTCCAGGTCTTTCCTCGGTGGATATAAACATCTTACAGAATCATCTGAAGTTTACTACCAGATTGGGAGCTAAAGGGTTGACCAAGCAGAGAATAGTGCCATGTAAGGCATTTCTGAACTGGCAGAGCCCACGTGGACCTCAGTCGTGTGGACATCGCTGCAGCCACGGCCATCATGCTGCCTGTCACACTGTCAGACTGCATGGGGAGCTGGGGACTCAGACAATTACCGGTCCAGTTTCAGCTGGGGTGCTGCGATGCTTCAGATTCATTCTATTTGATTAAGTTTGAAAATTCATGGTGTGGTTCTGATTCAAAATACTTTTGATGAGAAACCATAAGGGACAACAATGGAAACAAAAAAAGACAAGAGCAGAACGAAGATTAGTTTAGAACCCAGCAAAACCCTTGTGGTTTTCGCTTCACGTTTCAGTTCTCATCCCAGTTTTAGATAGAGCATGTATTAAGTATGATGTGAAGTCATATTTGAACACCCTCTGTGCAAATTTTGCCATTCTAATAGAAAACACGCCATAAGTTAGTTTGAGGGGACTCGTCTTTTCTGCACATCTCAAAGTTTGATCGTGTAGAATGGATGATCAGTCACTCCAGAGGCTTTTTCCCCTCTTTTCTTCCAGATTCTACGTCACAACTTTTGCTCTAGAAGATGACCCTGCAATCAGGAGACTAATCTTTGTTCCTCCTGATAAATCATCAAAGTGATTCTTCCAAACGAATCAAGACTCACGCATGTCTTTGAAACTGGTGCTGGTCCTTAGAAATGGAGTGAACCACATAACGTAGGGGGCCTGCTTATTCAGTGATGCATCCCAAATGCCCAACACAATAACATCTGCTGAACGAACAAAGGCTAACATGAATTCACCTCTGTTACTTACCAATAAGACAGCTTCTCCAAGGACATAACCAGGGAAGTTATTATTGAGACACTCAGACAACAGAAGCCCCTCCTGAGCATCCCACACCCCTGATTCCTTGGCAGAGGGTCTGCTCCACCCAACCTCTATCTGAATGTTCACCATCTGGAATGTTCCACTGCCTTTTCCACTTGTGTAGGCCAGAAAGCAAGATGCCAAATGAAACCAAGCCTGGGGCCTGGCTCCTTGCTGGTAGGCAGGAAGGAGAAAACCTTGTTAGCTGTCAGAGACAGAGCACCCTGGAGAGCTCACCTGATTCTTTTACATTTAGTGTTTCTCCAAAGAGGAAAAGGCTCCGGCCAGCAGCTATGGTGGTTGCTGGTTATAGAGAGGAACGCTAACCCCTGGGGAATGGAACCTGCACTCAGGAGTACCTGCTCTGAGCTGCATGCTCTGCAACCTTCTCTCACTTTTCCTTCCGGCAATCCTGCAGGCAGGCCTTGTCATCTTGGTGTTGAAGAGGCTCAGAGTGGTTAAGCAACTTGCCCAAAGTCACAGAGCTGCCAAAGGGCAGAGCTTCCGCCTGACCCTATGCAAAGTCTGGGGTCTGAATGTGTTGCATCACGAATATGGCTGATACCGCTGCAAGGTGATGGGAGGTCTTGGAAAGCAGCTGGCTCCGAAATTTATACCTAAAGCCTGATTTTTTTTTTTTTTTAACTTTCTCACATCGAATGTTCTCTATCCTCCATGCCTACACAGGGCTGGCAGAGAAAATCAAAGCCCCCCAGGTAACTGTCTCACACTGAGGAAGTGGTGGGTTAGGGACGTGGGCTCAGCTTCCATCAGAAGCAACTTACGCAGCCCCCGTGAATTATGGGGTGACTGTGAGGTGACCAGGAGCAGCTCTGTGTGACTGAGACATGACGCAGCAGAGCCTGCTGGTCACCAGCCTTTCCAGTCTATGTGTGCAACACCCTCTTCCTGAGAGCTCAGGAACATAAGGACCACATGAAAGCCCTCTTGGGAGATGAGAGGCCGAGTGAAGGGTTTGAGCCAATCAGCTTCTTTCTTTCAAGGAGCGGATTAATGGCCAAGGGAGATGCCTTTCTATTGACTGAGGTTCCAATTAGCAACAACTGCATAACAAATCATCCTCAAATGGCTCAAAAGGATGACACTTCGTTATCTCTCACAGTTTCTGTGGCTCAGGAATTCAGGAAAGGAGCAGCACTTCTGGCTTGGGGGTCTCACACGCTGTTGTAATCATACAGTGGCGGAGGCAGCCAGGGGCCGCCCAGGCATCTCTCTCCTCAGGGGCCTCTCCAAGGTCTCTCTGTATAGACTAGTTTGGGCTTCCTTACAACATGGCAGCCTCAGGGCAGCTGGACTGCTTACATGGCTTCTGAAGCTTTCAACAGGGAGTATTCCAAGAGCAAGGAGGAAGCTGCATGGCCTTTTACAGTCGTAGAAATCACATAGCATCACTTCTATCATACTCTATTGATCAAAACAGTCACAAAAGCCAGGCCAGTTTCCAGGGGAAGGCTCCACTTCTTGATGGAAGGATGACAAAGAATATGTGGACATATTTTAAAACTGTCACACTGAGATTGGGAGAAAGAGAGAAGTAACTGAACTGTGGATAGCATGGGGATGTGGACAGCGGGGAGGGACACACTAGAGAGTCACTTTCCCCAAATACACATTTCCAGAAGGTAAGCAGACAGGCACAGGTAGACCAAAAGAGTTTGAGGGAAAAATCTGTAAAAGGTTCTGAGCCACAGGGAAAGACTGCCTAACAAATCAGCTAATGAGGACAAAGCACCTGTCCTTGGAGATCTCCTTCAGATGCAAACTGACCCAAATCTGTGGCCCACTGACCTCTGTGAAAAAAAGCAAAACCAAAGTCGTGTTCCTGCCATCTAAAGAATAACTATCACCTTGATCACACTCCAAAATCAAGGTAAAAGCTTACAAAGGGTCACAACAGGCTTACAATAAATGAGACCATGAAGGAACAAAGAAATACGAGAAGTGCCTTTTCAACTATACATCTGGGGATGCAGAGGGGCTGCCCCCACTGGCTGTGTAGCTGAGTTTCCCCAGTTGGCACTGCACAGCACTCCAGCTCAGACCTGTTTCAGAGCCCAAGGAGGCAAAGCACACACCTCGGAGTGTTCTCTCTCAGGCTGTGGGAACGAATGCCACTCAGATAGAAGTCTGTGGTCTGGTGGTGGCCCATGTAGAAAACCTACAAGACATGCTGCTGGCATATACCAACCTTTGAAATATCAGCTCAGATTAAAAGAGACCGTGGCAGAGAGTGTGGCCAATTATTCCCCACTATCTACCCATTCTCCCTTTCTGTCTTTTCAGATATATACTCCTGCGTTTCAGTTGAGCATATAAATACCCAAATGATTAAGAATACCTTTCTCAGCCTCTCCTGCAGCCAGTTATGGTCATGTGGCTAAGTTCAGGTCTCTGGATTGGAAATAAAAGTGATGTGTGCAACTTTCAGTTCATTGCCTTAAAAATGAAGCAGATATCCTGGTTTCCCCTTCTTTCCTCCTTCCTGGTATCTGGGAAATAGTGACCTTTGCAGCAACCTTGGGGGAGGGCAGAGCTCCCTATTGGCCCAGACTGCTCATCTTTGGGATGTTATATGTGAGAGAATTCATCTTATTGAAGGCACTTATTTAAGTTATAACCTCCATCGTATTTTAGCCACTATATATTGGGGTCTCTTTGTTACAGCAGCTTAGCCTATTTCCTAACCAATACATAGTCCCTGGACTGTCTCTAGTCTTTTAAACTAAGAACCTAATGTCAGAAAGAATCAGAGAAGAAACACTAGAAACCAGATCCTAAAGATTCCCCCCAATTTGCTCACATCCCTGTTTTCTCTACATCTCCCATCTTCTGAGTCCCTCCTAATTGTCTGAATTACATAATATAAGTCTTCCATGATTCCATGAATGACTGACACTGACCACTCTTTCAGTAGATTATCACTTGTAACTCACTCAAGCCAGTTCAAATGAAGACAAAGTTTTGCTCTAGGTCCCAGAGGCCTCAGTGAAAGGTAGAGACATTGGGCCTCATGGGAGCTAGAGCTGGGAATTGGGAAGCCATCCAGGATAAAGCAAATACCCTCTCCATCCCTCTCTGGGGGCTGCCACCTCTGGCCTCTTAGATGTCCCCTCTAAGCAGACCAGCACTCTCAACTGTGAATTCTGCCCTTCCCAACTGTGGCTGCCACGTTGCTGGGTCCTACCTCTACACAGTGTTTGCTCAGCCTCCTAAGGCTGATTCAACCCTGAGTGTCTGAGTTTGAATCAGTCATTCTGATTTGCTGCTGGCCAGCCCATGAACTGACTGGTCGTGGGTCAGGTGTCTAAGCCTAGTTGGGTCAACAGTGGCTGAGGTGGCGGGGAACTGTCTTGGAAAGTGACCTTTGCCCTTCCAAAGGTCATGAGTGGAGCAGACAGTCTGGAAGGAGCTGAGGACAGGGCAGCTAACACGACATATTCAATATACTTTGGCACCCAGAATATACGGAGCATTAATGTGTACATATTGTCAAACGCAAGGGCTTAATGGGACATTTCTCAAGTTAGTAGTGTTGATCAAGGGAGTGGTTATGTATTCCTGGTCTTCGTCTCCAACTGAAAAATAAGTTACTAGGAAATAGAGCTGCTGCTAGGAAGTCTCTTGATTTCTCATAGCACCTAGCAGTGCGCTCTGCAAAAGAAGACCTTCAATAAAAGCTGACCCACTGACGGTAATTTGAGCAGCGCACACATTACATAGGGCACAAGATCTCAGGGAAGAGAACTCACGGAAGGGAAACGTGGGTAAGTGTCATTTTGTGGCATTTCAGAACCAAAGACTAACCCGACATAACCTGCTGAATTTCCAGAGAGAAACAAGAAGGGAGCAAGAGAGAGGTGCTGGGAGCATTGGGGGATATGACAAGATATCTGCAACATCAGAGCACATTTTCATTTCCCACAGGCCACAGAGCTCTCAGGTAGCCAAACCGGGGCCAAAAAAAGAAAGATATTTACTGGATTGCATAACCCCAGGGAGATTTTCAAGCCTCTAGTCAAGGGTGGCGGATGGAAATACCCAGCATGTGGCCATCTAACCGCCCAAGCTATTCTCATCCTGGAGAATTCACAGAATCTATTATTCTGCGGTCTCATTTACAGTATCCCCAAGTTGCAATTAGATCTCCCCTGCCAATGGGATAGCAAAGCTCTATTGAGACCCACGGAGAATCAAAATTCTCATTGCAGGCAATGATAACCAGCCCCTCCTGTGAATTCCTTTACCAGAGCAGAGCATCTCATTTCTCCTGATTTTCCTCCTTGGGCTCCACCTTCCAACGGAAGCACCCAGGGAGGGGGCCTGGCAAGCTAGCCTCAACCCCCCTGACAGCTTCACGTCCCTCCACGCACCCCCCCCCCCAACCACACACACAAGCACACTTTGCTCTGGGCGTTTGGAATCTCTGTCTCTGAATATGCTCTTCCCTCTGGCTAGATGCCCACCCTCGTGCTTGTTGCTGGGTCCATTTTTATTTATGCTTAACGTCTGGGCAGAGATTTCACTCCTCTGAAGGCTTCCCATATCCCCTAGGAAAAACAGTCATTCCCCACTGTCCCAGTCATGTCCTCGTGTCCCCCACGGCGTGCTGTTCCTTCCTCTATTACAGCATTTATCACATTTTGGGGTAATTATCCCTGGGGCGTTCTGCTTCTCCCTTGTCAACTATGAGCAACTGTGATGCGACTGAGCTTTGTGTTTCTTCCAGAACCCAGGTGGGCCGGGCAGTAGCAGGCACTGTGCAAATGATCTGTGTCTGAAGGAAGAGTCAAGACAGTGAAAGGGTACTGGGTGGGGAGCTGAGGGCCACAAGCTGTCCACGGACAGACAAATGTCCCCTGCACAATCGAACAGCACAACACGGCTTATCCTCCAGCTCAGAAAACTTGCAGAGAGACGGTAAGCCCCATACTCGGTCCCCCTCCCCTGAAATCTAGTCCACCTGCCTCAGCAAGGGGCGCGCTCTGCCATGTGTCCAGGCGGGATCTACCACACGCCAGGGAGAGGGAGGGACCGATGGGGGCAGGAGCCAGGACGGGGGAGAGAAGGGGAACGTAGGTGGGGAGTGGGGGAGACCGCAGAGACAGCTGCGGACGAGCATGGTGGTTACCAGATCAGGAAGCAATTACTGTCATGAATGAAGAATCATCCTGACTTCCTTCTAAACGAGGCACACGTTAGAAATCCTCAGATGCCTGCTGTGGTGGTTAAAGAAATGGAGGCTTTCGTGATGCAAACACTCAGTTACTAAGAAGAGAGCCCCAAAGACACAGAAAGGCACAATCAACCTCTCTCAACCTCCTTTTGCTTCTTCCAATGAAGTCAGCGTTTCTGCCTCTCCCGGCCCAGCTGGGCTTTCAAACTCTCAAATGAAAAGTGAAGAAACGGCTTCCGCATTCCTCCTGTTAACTGTACCTCCAGCAGTTTTATTCTAGGTAAAGCCATATAAATTCTTTCAGGGTGACGACTCGCTCCAAGGACCCCTCTAATGATGCTCTTGACATTGTCTGGCGGCACGAGTTTTGTGGTAAGTACTGACCACCCAACAGATTCTGGGTTGTGACATTTTGGGTTGGATCCCCTAAACCCCAGACTACTTTTTTTAAAAAATATGTAAAGCTCTTTTCCATTCATACTTGAAAATGAAACAAAAACTAGCACTTCTCCCATCTCATGCCCTCCATGGTTTCTCTACAAATCTTTGGCTGCGCAGTCACTTGGTTTTATCTTGCGACAGAAAGCAAAGGTCTCCTCCAAAAGCATAAGCTCCTTTTCCTCTCAATTATCCAGTGGGGGGCTTGGAGAGGAAGGGCAAAGAGCAGGCACAACTGGAAGATGCTACGGCAGGTTCTCCGGTCCCACAAAATTAGCATCCCCATGGTGACCTGCCGCAGGTCATTTCTACCCCTGGCCACCCCCATGCAGTTTACCATCAAATCTTGACGACGCCAGCCCCAAACACTTCTCGAAGCCATCGGCCCATCCATCCCACTGTCATCACCTTCACACGTCTGGTCCATGACTTCCCATTGCCCATGGAGAAAGTCTAAGGTCCTTCATGTGGCTCCCCAGGCCACCAATCTACAGGCCACTGCTGACCGCTCCAGCTTCCTTCCAAGTTATTCTCCTCCTGTCCACCAGAGGGAGAGGGTGTCACGTGGATTTTCGGCCCTTTAAATGCACCACACTGTTCAAATGCTCGATCCTGGATCTTCTACCCTACAGTTCCTTCTGCCGAGAAGGTTCCTTCTGCCCCCACCCTGCCCTCCTCTTATCCAGTTAATTCCTCCGTATCCTTCCCATTTCAGCTGCAGTATCACTTTCTCAAGAAGGTCTCAGTACCCTACAGAGTCCCGTCACTCGCTTCCAAAGCATCCTGTCTTTGCCTTTTCCACACACTCCTCACACCAGCAACCAACTCAATGCCTGTTTTTCCTACTAGGATGTAGGTGCCATCAGAGTAGAGATCACACTTATCTTGTTCCCTATTACCACCTATTCCCATCTTCCATTCTAAAAGCCACATTTTTCTTCTCCCATTTTAACATTCCAAACTTGGGGTGCATCTTAAAATCAATAGTCCGTCATAATTTGTCACCATTTTCTCTTTCTCAGCATAACAAAATAATAGTGGGTCTTACACTTGATGGCATCTTGGTGTTTGTCAAAATAAGGTATGTCCCTGTATCTAATGGGCACAGTGCCTGGCACATGGCAGCCATCAATAAATACCTGATAAATACATACTGACATACACACACATTTCCCGAAGATCTGATATTAGTCGGGTTTTCCTACATCACAAATACACCTTAAAATCTCAGTGACTGACCACATTAGAGATTTATTATCTTGCCAGGGGTCTGCCGGTTGGCTGTATCTTTGTGGCCTCAGCTGGGACTGACCCCAGGCCGTGGGTTGGGCTCAGGTCTGACCCATGTGACACTTTTCCATGGACCAGTAGTATATTTGTCTCATAGCAGATCATTAGAATGAAAGAGACCAAGCACAGGGGCACAGCACATTCCAATCTCCCTTCTTGTCCGTCTACCAACATTCCACGGCCAGAGCAAGCCTGGCATCCACAGGTAGGGACACTTCCTCTGGCTACTGTCACAGGATAGAGGTGGGGAGTAAAGACCTGAGAGTAAGAATCCACCCACCATAGGCCCCATATGGAGGAGAGGTCTGTGAAGGGACACCAACCTCCCATTTCCACAGCACTGAAGGACAGCTCCCTTAATGGACCATACAGAACACGGCCCTGGTCACCACAGGTGAAAGCCCCTGAGTTAGCAGTGGTGGTCTGACCTGGTCAGCCCTCTGCCCAGCAGGAACCAGGACCCTCCTCCCCGGTTCCCTCGGCTCTCAGGCTTTATTTGAGGTATTTATTTGAGAGGAGGGAGTAAGAAGCAGTCACCATCCCTAATTCTTTCTTTCTGCAGCTTATTATTTAACCATTGTAAGCCTAGGCTCCAGGTCCCAATCTGAGTGCGTGGCTGGCTATTTTATTTATTTAAAAAATTTTTCTTAAATTGAAACATAGTTGATTTACGATGTTGTGTTGATTACTGCTGTACAGCAAAGTGACTCAGTTATACACGTATGTATATATATATATATATATATTCTTTTTTTTTTACATCTTTATTAGAGTATAATTGCTTTACAATGGTGTGTTAGTTTCTGCTTTACAACAAAGTGAATCAATTATACATACACATATGTTCCCATATCTCTTCCCTCTTGTGTCTTCCTCCCTCCCTCCCTCCCTATCCCACCCCTCTAGGTGGTCACAAAGCACCGAGCTGATCTCCCTGTGCTATGCGGCTGCTTCCCACTAGCTAGCTATTTTACGTTTGGTAGTGTATATATGTCCATGCCACTCTCTCGCTTTGTCACAGCTTCCCCTTCCCCTTCCCCATATCCTCAAGTCCATTCTCCAGTAGGTCTGTGTCTTTATATACTCTTTTTTTTAATATTCTTTTCCATTATGGTTTATCACAGGATATTGAATATAGTTCTCTGTGCTGTACAGTAGGACCTTGTCATTTGCCCATTCTCTATATAAAAGCTTACATCTGCTAACCCCTCCTCCGTCTCCACCCTCCCCTAACCCCTTCCTCCTTGGCAACCGCCAGGGTGACTGGCTAATTTAGCTCAGCTGGGGCATTAGGACCAGAGGGTGAAAGACCCAAGTCCAACTGTCCTAAGGTGACTGGACAACAGGTGTTGATGGTCTTGGTCAGCACTTTAAGGAAACTTGGAGGAGTTCTGGTGCCCTGATTTCAGTCCCAGGGCTGTTGTGGAGACAGAGTTAATGAGGCCTGCACACCAAGTACAGAAAATGAACATCTCAAAATGCAACCTGGGAGATGCCCCATTAACCAAGCACAGCTCTAGCCAGCACCTCTCCCCACCAGGAGGATGCACCCTCAACTGTCCCGATTCCATGAAGGCACCGAGTGCTTTCACGGCTCCCTTACGCCCTCATCTCCCTTTGCTTTTGCACGTTGGTCACTTTCCAGCAGTCCTGTGTCTCTTTGTTTGTATTTCTGCTGTGGCACTTGGCGTAGGGCTGTGCTCTGCCTGAGTGTGACTTCTGGGGAGCCGTATGGCTTTGCTAGGGCTGCTGTAACCAAGCACCACCAACTAGACAGCTTCAACAACAGAAATTTCCCGTCTCATGGTTCTGGAGACTGGAAGTGCCTCTTCCCCGGCTTCTGGTGGTTTGCTGGCATTCTCTGGCATTCCTTGGCTCGTAGACGCATCACCCGAGTTCTACCTTCACGTTCCCATGGCCGCCTCCCTCTGTGTATCTGTGTCCAAACATGCCCTTTTGATAAGGACACCAGTCATATGGGATTAGCGGCCCACCCTCATGCGGTGTGACCTCATCTTAACTAACTACAATGCAATGACCCAATTGCCAAGCAAGGTCACATCCTGGGGTTTAGGACTTCAACATATGAATTATAGGGGAGAACACAATTTAAGAGACCCCAAGGCCATTTTTGTATGCCCTGCATGAAGCTCAGGGCCCGGCACATGGGGGCACCCCATTACGCACCCCCTAACAAAAATGCCGGAAAGGACAGCTCATGTGCTCTCTTGCCCCCTCTCTCTCTCACTATCTCACACACACACACACACACACACACACACACACACACACAACTCTACAGAAGAAACAGGACAAAACTGTCACTGTTAGCTTCTGGTGAGTTGCCAAACCTCACGGCCAGCTTTCCAAATTCTCCTCTAAGCATTATCACCAGTATACAGCAAGCAAGATAAAGAAACGGCAACCCAATTGCCAATATACTCAATTAACTATCCTGGCATTGGTGGCTTCTTCAGAAGAGCTTATCTTCCTGGCATTCCTCAGGAGGTGGGAAGGTGCACAGGCATCATTAGTCTTTCTGACTGACAGGAAACCTCGAGTACAAAGAGAGGGAATATGCCAGCCTCACACACAACCTCCCCTCTGCGCTCACAGGACCAAGGCCGGGCAATGCCTGCTGTTCCTGGCCCCAGGACAGTAGTAACCAGACGGCTACATCACGGGGTGATGGAGGATGTTAGCTCGTACGTCAGGGGACCTGAGTTCCCATCCCTGGCTTCACCACTTACTCGCTGCGTGGACATGGCACAACTACGGAACCTCTCTGTTCCTTGGGTTCTTCATCTGGAAAAGTGGGGCTCATTTTCTGTGAGAGGGTCCTCCTCTCACAGGGATTTTGTGAGGACTGAGTAGGAACATATAAGTAAAATGCTTGGAATGGCGCCCGACAGTTAGTGCTTAACATGATGGCTATTCTTATAAACAGCGGCTTGACCTTCCAAAGGACTGACTCACCATCACCTGAGTCTTCATAAGCTCTCTGTTACTAGAACGATCAGAAGTGGGGCCCACTTAAGAGGTATTCATGGTGTCGGTTCTCTATTATGCCATAACAAATTACTCCAAAACCTACAGGCTTAAAGAACCAAACATTTATTATCTCACCATTTCTGTGGCTCAGAAATCCAGGAGTGGCTGAGCTCTGGCTCAAGCCTCTTACAAGGCTACAGTTGAGGTGACTCCTGGGGCTGCAGATAGCTCAAGGTTGGACGAAGGGAGAGGCCACCTCTGAGCTCACTCCTGTAGCTCCTGGAGGCCTCCATTCCCTGCTGGCGTTTGGTCGGAGGCCTCCCCAGTTCCTTGCCGCATGGGCCTATCCATGGTGCAGCCCACAACATGGCAGCCGCTGACGTCAGAGTGAGCAAGACAGATAAGCAAAACACACGTGGAGTCTTTTGTAATCTTATCTTGGAATTGACATCCTATCACTTCTGCTGCTATTTTCTTTGTAGAAAGCGAGTCACAATTTGTACACCTGTGTTCACAGCAGCATGACTCACAAAACCCAAAAGGTGGAGGCGACTCAAATGTCTATCAACAGATGAATGGATACACAAAATGTGGTACCAATGTACAATGGAGTACTTTTCAGCCTTAACTAAAAAGGAAGGAAATTCTGACATACGCTACAGCATGGATGAACTCTGAAGACATTCCAGAAGTGAACCAAGCCAGTCACAAAAAGACAAATGCTGTATTATTCCATTTATATGAGGTATCTAGAATAGTCAAATTCATAGAGGCACAGCAGGACAGCAGTTGCCAGGGGTTGGGGAGGGGGAATGGGGAGTTGTTGTTTAATGGGTATAGAGCATTTTAGTTTTGCACAATGGAAGTGTTCTGGAGACTGGGTGCACAGTAAGGTGAATGCACTTAACACTGTTGAACCATATACTTAAAAAACGGTTACTCTGGTAAATTTTATGTTAAGTGTAGTTTGCCACAATTGAAAAAAAAAAGTTAGTTCCAAGGTCCAGATCACATGCAAAGGGATGGGATTATACCGGGGCATGAACCCCAGGGGCTGGGGACCACTGAAGGCTGCCTGCCACATTATCATGTATCCAAGTTGGAAAGGATCTATCTGTTCAGTTAGGACTGGATCCAACATATTTAAGGCCACCTGGGTGCTGGCCACAGCCAATATGCACACAGCAGCACCTGCTGGCCCTCAGATGCACCCTCCCAGGGAAAGTTCCTAGAAAGCCATATGCAAAGCTTGCTCCAAAGCCACTGCTTGTGGAATTATCTGGTAACAGGTCATGCTTCCAATGAATGAAGCCGCAGTTACAATTCGATCCCAGCACAGTGTTCTTTGGTCTCCAATACATCCCATCTGGAATCGAAAGGTACAGTAATGACTGCACTTTCATGGTCCCAGTCCCGCCTCCGAGTCTTGGCAGGGTTTGCTGTTGCTTTGAAAGGTCAGCGTAAGGAAGGGAACTAAATGGCGACGAGAGGAAGAAGGAAGGAGAGGTGTAGCCAAAACTGGAGTCTCTCAGTGGAGACACGACTTTTTCATACCCTCAGCAAATTAGAAGTATTTCAAGCACCCTATTTCCTGTCTTGGGGTCAGTTTTCTCCACTCCATCAAAATAAACATTATAAAATGTAATTTTCTTTTCCCACATCAACTGAAAGCAAAGATGCATTTTTCAAGGGCTGGAAGCCCAGCAGAAGCAGATAGGATGTGTTTTAACTAAATGAACTTGTGTACAGAAGGTGTCCAGCACAGTATCTGGTGCAGGGTAGGGCTAGATAAATATTCGCTATTATTAAGATGACAATAGGTCAAATCCTACGTGGTATAAGACGATACGTTGTCTACTCAAGATGCCTCTGAAATTCCTCAGGAAGATACTACAGTCTCTCAAAAGCCCAGTATGGGTCAGGTTTTCCCCCAGCACGGGCACAACGGTGTTCCTTTTAACACCAAAATCAGCAGTCAGTTTGCTTTAGCAGCTACATGGTAGAGAAAAGCATCCCCTTCAATACCAGAATCACACTCGGAGCAGAGGGACGTTTACATCGTTAAGAGAGATGCAGAACTGCAGGCTGGCCAAGGGAACGGAGGTCCAGATTACCATCTCATGCGCACTGGGGGGGCATACCCCCATCGAGGGAATGACAGAATCATCTGTTCTGTTTAAACAGTAATAATAATACTTCTTATGATTATTTTAATAGATTATGGATACTTGAACTCACATAACTTTAGCACGTGTACAGTGTAATACCGCACAAGGTACAAATTAAACACAGCTTAATAACAACACCTTACAAAGAAATCTTTTCTAGTCTTCAGCACTGAATCCACCATGTGCAGGGCACTACCTATGCTACCAGGTAGGATCTGTGTGATTCGAGAGGTCAAAAAGCTTCCTGTTCTTAGGTAGCTAATGGAGATGCCTTTCCACAACAGGCATCCTTGCTCAGAGCCTGTCACATTGACAGTAGTGGACAACTGTTACCCATGCCCTGATGGGACTAGTTTTCTGAGAGCACCTGCAAAATGAGCTTATTTTCTAAAGGGAGGTCATTGGGTATGGAAGGCACAAAGCTGAGATTCTAAGGTAAGCTGCTCCAAGTAAGGCATTTGCCAAGAGTTGGGCTTTGTGTGTATGTGTCCACCACCAACTCTTCCTACCCCTCATGCTTATAATATGAGAGTACAATATATAGAGAGAAACAAGCTGGACTTGAACAAGCCTTCAGAGGAACAGTTCTTCTTAAGGGCAAGCAAAAATCTGCTTCAGCAAAATGCTGGGATAGGCATGGGCTGGGGGGAGCATTGTAGGTGCTGCTAAAAGCATCAGGACGAATTCCCTAACTTCCAAGTTTTAGACTTGAAAGTCCTTTTGTTGACCATCTCAGGGCACCATTAGTGAGTCTAGGATACATACACGCATAAGAAACAATATATATGGAAAATTTTTCTCAATCCCGCCTATCTAAGCTAATTTTTACTTGATTCTGTGATTACTGTTCCTCTACCACTGCCAGTGGCCGATGGCCGACGGCCCAACGTCATGTGCTTTGGTTTATAAAAATGTGACTTTGCATAAGCCTAGAAACACCTTGCCGTTCACCACTGAATCAGTTTAGAAATCCCTAGGCAAATGGCAAGATTAGAAACCTCTCTAAAGTTAGTGGATAATAGATAGCAGTTCACAGATTTGCACGTGAATTCAATTCACCTGGAGGGCTTGTTAAACTACAGACTGCTCGGCCCACCTCCTGGGTCGATTCCGTGGACCTGGGTACATCCGGAGCTTTGCATTCCCAAAGGGTTCCCAAGTGATGCTGATGCTGCCGGTCTGAGGATTAAACTTTGAGAACCACTGGTGAGGAGAAGACACGAGGAGGGAATTTTCTAGGTCAGGACAATCAGAGGCTAACTCTGCCCAAGACTCACCTCCCAGAGCTGCTCTCTGTACAAATTTTGGCAAAGTCCATGTAGATACACATTTTGTCTTCTCTCGTCTATGGACCTCAGGCATACGGATTTGGATGGCTCATAATTCCTGAATTTGTGGCACACTCTCACCAGTGGTCTATGCATGACCCAGTCATTCGTTCATTTTTAATAACATAATAAACACCAACCAAAATAAAAGCCAGGACCTTGAAAGGAACCTGCACCTAACTTCATCTTACCTCCCATCTTTCCTGCCTCCCAACATACGACTTAACCAGCTATCCGTCTTTCTCTTGCTTTTCTCTTTTACAGTATTATTAAATTTGTAAACTGTGGTACAGTCATACAGTGAAATACTGAATAACGGTCAAAACAAATGAACTCTTCCAATAAACAATAAAATGGATGGATCACAGCAACATAATACTAAGTGAGAAAAGTAAAGATTACATATGGATGATACCTGTTTATAACATTAGAAATATATATTTTTTAGGATGCCTTACAATTGACATGCATTTTTAAATCTTTGTATTTTTTTCTAATCACTGAAGAAATAAATACATGTTTACTGGAAAAGAGACAATGAGTAAAGAAACGTACCCAGTCAGTTTTAACAGGGGAGGATATGACCCCTCCATGTCCTTCTGGGTTTCCTAAAAAGCTCCTCTTTCCATCCCCAAATGCACCCTTCAGTTTCCATCCAACAGCTCTGAGGTTGAGAGCTCTGATAGGAATAGGCAATTCATACAAGAGGAAACAAGGCAGTAAACAAACAGCCAGGGGAAAACGTTAACTTTGCTCATAATCAGAGAAATGCAAATTAAAGCATTTGGGGAGCTATCGTTCTATGACGACTAAATCAGCAAAAACGGGAAAAAGGGAACAACAGTGAATGCCTGGGATACTACTATAAACCTGACACGCACAGATGATACTAGCAGCAATGGCAAATTTTAAAAAATTTCCAAACAGCTGTATGACGAGCTGTAGTCATGAACTGTGAAGGTGTCCCACTCTGCTGAATTTATCCTGAAGAAGTAACTCAATGGAAAGAAACAACCTAGGTGGCCTCCAACAATGCAACAATTTAGAAAACCACAGTAGAGCACCGAGACGGTGTGCAATGCAGCAGGACAAATTACAATTTTGAAGAGAAAATGTATATTTGATATTTAATGCGTGAGAAATACAAAGGTGCATTACAGTTAGAACCATGTGTACGAGGGTTTCGAGGTAAAGAGCAGAAATTAACATGGCTGTTGCATTTGAACGTGGGATGGGTGTTGTTTTCTTCAGTGTTACTGTGCTGTGGTGTCGTAATTATTTTTTTTAGGGCTTGAGGGGCTCCTACCTTGAGAACTTTCACAGCTTTCCTCGTCGCTGTTGTCTTGACAGTTATTTTGCCCATCGCAAATGAAGCTCTTGTCAATGCAGAGGCCGTTCTTGCAGTGGTAGCGGGCAGTGGAGCAAAGCAAAGGGTTTGCTGCTGTGAAGGGAAACCAGAGAAGATCACCAGGGAGGTTAGCCAGTCCCCTTAGGACCCCCCAGCACCTTCTCCAGCCAGGGGTATGCCCTGCTCGGGAAGTAGCAAACTCATCTTCTAGGATGGCTGACTCAAAGCCCATCCTGGGAGACTGGTCAGGCAATGACCTGGACAGGATGAGACTTACTCTGCTCCATTCTAAAAGCTCCTTCTCCCAAGTCATCATGCTGGTGTCCTATAACCATACCAACATGGCCAGAGGGCAACGCCTCGCCCTAACTGGTCAAACGCTAGGCGGGCCAGCAGCCTCTGAGGGGCCTGGGGCAAAACCCGAATCTCCCAGGAGAGTCAAGAGTGGAATGGTCGGTAACATAAGAGACACACAGAAAAGAGCAAAGCCAGATGGAGTAGATGGGTCGGGGATCCGTGAACCTCTGCCACTGATGGAGTGATGGCACGATCTAATCCAAGGCCTATGTCGGATCCTTCTGGTTCCCTAACTATGGACCAGTCTGGTAAGTCCTCATGTTTCCTTATGGCTCACCAAGGTGAGCTCCATCTCTGCTTTGCAATCAAAGAAGCCCATTAACCCACTGGCTCAGTCTGAGCAGCTCCCTGTTGCAGGCACTTTCAGGAACCCCCCAAAAAATGACAGAAATGGCCCCTCCCCTCAAGGAAGAAGGTCGCAACCAGCTAGCATAAGGTCAGCACAAAACCACTGAACAACATGTAAGCAAATCTCCATGGAAAATCGCTATTTCTACAGCACAATTTATCTTGCTTCCTCACTCCCTGCAGTGCAATTCAAGCTCTTTCCAGGGCTCTATTTTCAATCAATAAAGCAGCAAAGTAGAAATTACTCCAGCCCGCAGTCTGCCATTTATTAGCTGTGTGATCTTGGGTAACTTACTTCACTTCTCTGAGCCTCAGTTCCTTTATCTGTGTGCAGGACTGACTCCATAATTTGCAGGGCCTAGTGCAAACTGAAAATGCAAGGTCAACTGTTCAAAAATTATTTAAAACTTCAAGAAGATAAGTGCTGGGCATTAAACCAAGTGTGGTGTGCTTCTAAGCTCAGCACGGAGCCTGTGCAGGTCACAGGTCCATGAAGCTAGCCCTGCTACTTACAGCATTAATTCAAGCATCAAAGGAGATGACATGTGAGAAAAATGTACACAGCAGAGTCTGACATGTAGCACAGGCTCAGGAAATGTTGGACATGCTCCCTGAGTTATGTCTGCCTCAGCCCCCCAGAGCGTGGTCCTCCCTGAAGGAGTGATGTTGGTGATAACGAAGACGGGTCATCATGGGATCTCGGGTCACAAACTGAGCCAGCATCTGCATCATACGTGGTACGAAGAGCACCAGAGCGGGATGGCACAGCCATCACTGAAGACGGCTACGGGATCAGGAACAAGCCAGCGCCGGCATCTCCGAATGGTCCTCACCAGCAGGATGGCAGTTGTAACTTATCTTCCCCATATGCCTCACGGAGCGATTGTTAAGATGCACAGAGATCATAGCTGCAGACTTCACAGGGCCCTGGAAACCCAAAGGGCTGTGGAGTTTTTCAGTTTTTAACTGTTCAACTCAGAAAGTTTGATTTGAAAGGTCAGAGGAGGTAGAGGGATGGGGAAGCCAGTGCTCTTAGTTTTGAAGATGACGGACCAGCGTGAAGGTAAGCAAAAGGAGTCTGGCCTGAAAATGGAAGTTGTAATTATTTAAATCGCTGTGGGCCAGAGAATGGCTCCACTTGATCGTGCTGAAACCAAGGTCTGACCTCAGCCAAAACCAAAATGGGGAAACCCGAAACCATAAGTCACATTTGGTTTCTGTCCAGGGCAGCGCTCCAAACCCTTCAGCATCCCACCACGGTGGCCTCTGGCTTTCCTGGGACCTTGTGGGTCACATCTACACAGCCAAAGCGTCAGCAACGATCAGCTCACTCGAATGGACAGCCTTGGAAAGGCACCTGGATTGCTCCAAGATGGGGCTGCTGCAAACTTACGCGAACTGCCCCAGCAGGGAAGGCGGTGCTGAACCAACCCTGCAGACGCGATGGCATCTACTGACTTCTCGTCAGCCTCAGACCCTTTCAACCTCACAAACTTTCCCAAGGAAAAGAAGTCACATATGTGTGCGTGTGCACGTGTGTATATACACGCATACCACGTATATGTGTATATATGTACGTATGTGTATATCCAGATCACACATATCTTCAAATGAATTAAGACTGACTATATCTTAAGACACAGCTCTACTGATAAAGAATCCACAGGGACTGAAAACCAATTTCAGTGCATAGAATGAATACATATATTTGGTATTAATGCATATAACCAAAGGACTAGGACCAGAATACAGAAAGAACTCTCAAAACTCAAAAGAAAAAAGACAGGGCTTCCCTGGTGGCGCAATGGTTGAGAGTCTGCCTGCCGATGCAGGGGACACGGGTTCGTGCCCCGGTCCGGGAAGATCCCACATGCCGCGGAGCGGCTGGGCCCGTGAGCCATGGCCACTGAGCCTGCACGTCCGGAGCCTGTGCTCCGCAATGGGAGAGGCCACAACAGTGAGAGGCCTGCGTACCACAAAAAAAAAAAAGAAAAAAGACAACTCAACAGGAAAATAGGCAAAGGACATGACAGGGCAATTCCCATCAGAGCAATGGCAAACGCTCAATAACAACTTGAAAAGATGTTGACTATGGCCAGTAGTGAAGCACCACTTTAACCGCAGCAGACTCAACAAACTTAAGGTCTTAAAATCCCAGGTTGTTGGCCAGGATGGGGAGGGAGAGGAAGTCTCAGAGACTACTCGTGGGAGTGCAAATTGGTAGATCCGCCTTGGAGGCCAACTTAGTGATAGCTGGTGATATTTAAGGGGCATATGCCCCATGGCCCAGTCATTTCACTTCCAGCTACACACTCAGGGGAGAATCCTGAACAAACAGAAATGTGTGCTGAAGCACTGCTTGTAAAATAAAAATATTAGAAATGACCCAAATGTTCACCCACAGGAGAATTAATACCATATGCTACACTGTTAGAATTCTACAGGAGGGGATGGCTAGCTTTTACTGTACAGGGCCAGATAGTAAATACTCTAGGCTTTGCTAACGTTTGGGTCTTGCACTGTGTCTTAACTATTCAACTTTGCCATTGTGGTACAAAGCGGCCATGGACAATTCATAAACGAAGGGCAGGACTGTGCTCCAATAAAACTTGATTTACAGGTAGTAAGTACGTTTAAAGTAAGTAACTTGCAAAACAGGGCGCAGGCCAATTTGGCCCAGGGGCTATCGTTTGCCAACCCTCGCTGAACAGCAGTAAAAAATGAATGAACCAGGGCCTCCCTGGTGGCGCAGTGGTTGAGAGTCTGCCTGCCAATGCAGGGGACACGCATTCGAGCCCCGGTCTGGGAAGATCCCACATGGAGCCCCGGTCTGGGAAGATCCCACATGCCGCGGAGCGGCTGGGCCCGTGAGCCATGCCTGCTGAGCCTGTGCGTCCGGAGCCTGTGCTCCGCAACGGGGAGAGGCCACAACAATGAGAGGCTCGCGTACCGAAAAAAAAATGAATGAACCAATAAACAATAAGGTCCTACTGTATAGCACAGGGAACCATATTCAATATCCTGGGATAAGCCATAATGGAAAAGAATATAAAGAAGAATGTATATATGTAGATAACTGAGTCACTTTGCTGTACAGCAGAAATTAACACTGTAAATCAACTATACTTCAATAAAAAAAAGAATACAAAATCAAAAAAAAAGAATGAACCAGGATCAAGATGGATCAATCTCACAAATACAATAGAGGGGGCGAAGTTATAGAAGATATATGCAAGTTATATAAGAATAAAAGTTACAGAAGAATATGTATAGTGTTGTACCAATTAGATGAAGTTACCCATGCAAAAGAATACTATCAATTATTGAAGATACAAAAATATATACTCACATTGGAAGAAACAACCCTAAGTTCGGGACAAAGGATGTCTCTGGAGAGAAGGGAGAAGGATAGGGTCAGAAAGGGGTGTACTGTAGACTTATAATACTTGGTAACACTTTATTATTTTAAAAATCTGAAGCAAATAAGGCAATATGGTAATGACTTTTTTCCCTGAGATATAACTGACATATAATACTGTATTTGTTTCACGTGTACAGCAGGATGATTTGATATATGTATATACTGCGAATGATCACCACAGTGAGTCAACACCCATCGCCTCACATAGGTACAAAAATCTCTTTTGTGATGAAAACTTTTAGGATCTACTCTCTTAGCAACTTTCAAATACACGATATGGTATTATTAACCATAGTTAATATAGTTATAATATTATAATGTATTATTATAATAATATAATATAGTATTATTAACTTGTTAATATAGTTATAATAATTTAACCATAACTATAGGTAATATGATTTTTAAAACAGGCTGTTGGGAAACACAGGTGTTCATTTAATTTTATTTTTCCTTTTCAGTATGTTGGAAAGACTCCACTAAAAGTTTCTAAGAGTCTAGTCTGGCCGAGATGTCTCAGTGATCACTCACTTTCCTTTTCCTTTTCCTTTTCTCTTTTCCCACAAAATTCTCTCTGGCTCAGGGGCTTCCCTGGTGGCGCAGTGGTTGAGAGTCCGCCTGCCGATGCAGGGGACACGGGTTCGTGTCCCGGTCCGGGAAGATCCCACATGCCGCGGAGCGGCTGGACCCGTGAGCCATGGCCGCTGAGCCTGCGCGTCCGGAGCCTGTGCTCCGCAACGGGAGAGGCCACAACAGTGAGAGGCCGGTGTACCGCAAAAAAAAAAAAAAAAAAATTCTCTCTGGCTCACAAACCCCTGTCTTTAGTATCTTTCACACTTAGATGCCCTGTTGTTCAGAGAACACAGGTACACGCTGGTAAACAGACACACCTGGGATTCCTCCTTGTCAAGGGCTCCTCATAATATACTATGTCCCCCCACCCCCAATGCAGGGCAGAGAAACAGAGGCAGAGGATGCTAGAGGAACCTCCCCAAAACCAGCAGCAAGCCAGAAAAAGGCCTCCGAACCATCAAAACACACTTTGGGATGTTATTGTCCTTTAAGTGCTGGGAGTGTCCTCAAGGAAGGGCCCTCCAGCCTTCCCCTCCCCCAGGTCTGTTGATTCTCCGGTTATGTAAATTCCAGCAAGGTTTGTGTTCCAGTTCCCAAGGACACGGCAAATTAGAAGAGAGACAGGACGCCGTTGCCAACCTGCAGACAAATTGCAAGAAATAAAAGCTGACAACCATGGGAGGGGACCACAAAGCTATAAAAAGCCACCTGAAGAATTCCAAAAGCAGAGCAGCCTAAGATAGCTTCAAAAGAGACCAGAAAGTTCTAAAAGGAGCCAAAGGCAACCCTGTATTATAGCCCAGTCTAAAAACTAACATTCCTAAGAACGGCCCTGCACTGTCACCAACAGAGGTAGACACTGAGGAAGCCAAGAGGAGATCCCTGTTGTCAGAGGCACACTCACTTACCTAGAGTAAAATCTCCCCAAAGACCCCAGACAGCTCAAGTTTTGCTATATTTCTTCCAGGACCTCTGCAGCATTTACCAGGCTTAAGCCAGATTTCAGGGTGCATGTATGGTGGACCAAACCTATAGGCTCTGGGGGGGACAGAAGTCAAGTCTTAGGGGTTTCTGTGATGCCGTGGATCCTCACCCAGGACCCTGAAACATAACTGATCAACAGACGGCCCATAAACTGACCATGAAACGCTTCCTACTCTGGGATGTTATATCTCTGCATCTTCTAGCAATATTTAATGTGCTCCACATGTATGTTTTCTTTGTCCTTCCTGAGGTTTCCCAGTCACTGAAAAAATGTAGTATTTTACTCGCTTAACTAGGAAGAGGAACATTGCATTTTATAGTATTTATTTCAGTAAGGATGGAAAACTGTCCGCAGAGTTAACTTCAAAAATTCAGCTGCGACTCCAAAGTTCCCCAGCTATTATTGCCACCACAAACACAGAGATCTAAGAATATGTTTCCCAGCCCACAGTACTCAGGAAAGAGAAGTTGTCTCTCCCTGCCCAGGGGAGGGAGGAGTGAGAAGGTTAAGCTCAGTGGTTAATTAAACTGGTGGCGTTCACCTCAACCACATCTGAAGGAAAGGACCCAGGGCCCACTGTAGTTGTCCAAAAGCAACTGACCAGCTTCAAGACAGGAAATGAAGCAATCTGTCTCCAGCGGGACGTAGGAAATGTCGCCTTTAATCCATTTAAAGTCTGTGAAGTCGGCCCCTCTCCCACCTCAAAGGGTTCTTGACAAAACACATCAATGAGAACCTCCTGGCCACCAGTCCCCACATCCCCCATCTGCTCCCCATCCCTCTGTGGTGCGCGCCCACTTCCTCGCCAAGCATCCCAACCTCATGGTCTCCGTGGGTATCTTGTCTTCCCAGCCCCCGTTTCCCTGGGAACCAGGCAACTGGGGGAGATGGAGCTGCTCCGAGACTTCCTCTGTTCCAGGACACAGGATGCCTGGCCCCAAGCCTCTCTGCAAATAATCCGACCCATTAACAAGCACTGCTCCTTTGTGGCCTGGAAAATGCTGACAGCCTGGACCTTCAAAGAAGAGGTGGCTTATCTGTGGCCAGCTGCAAGTTCTTGCCTTCCTTTCAGAGTCCACCCACAGGACCTCTCCCAGCAGCCCTTGGCCCCCGAGACAGATCAGGGCCATGTGCAGCCGTCTTCCGTCTTCCGAGTCTGCAGGAGGGGAGGGGCCACCACTCTGGTAAAGCAGGAGGAGGCAAAGGTTCCTCAATCCCGTCTGCCTTTTCCCCAGCCTCTAAGGACCCGAAGGATCCGAACTTTCAGAACCCTTCGAGAGGCAGTGCAGTGGCAGTGGCAGTGGCAGACCCTGATTCATTGCTAATGGCCGTTTGTTTCCTCCTCCTTGTAAAGGCTTCCTGGGCCTGGCTACCTCCTGTCCAAACCCCCAGCCTGTCTCCCGCCAATTTCGACTTCACTGCTTCAACCACCACCCTTCTGTGGATGGCTCCCCAAATCTCCCCTCCAGCGATAATCCTCTTTCTCTTGACGCTTCGTGGACACCTCTGCCTGAAGACCCCCTCACCCCAAGCTCTGCATGTCTGAAACGGACATCCTTCCCTCTCTCCCCAACCTCTCCCTCTCTTCTTGGATCCACTTCCATTAAAGGGACCACCACGTCCCAGCTCCCCGGGCTCCAGCCATGCTTGACCTTCTCCCTCTCCTCGCTCTGCACTCAGCTCAGAATCAACTGCTCCTCGTTGCGTATAAAATACAATCCTAGACGGTTAACTTTTTTCTCTTCCAGTTTTATTGAGATATGATTAACATACAGCACTGTATAAGTTTAAGGTGTACGGCACGATGATTTGATTCACATACATCATGAAATGATTATCACAATAAGTTTCGTGAACGTCCATTATCTCATATAGATACAAAATTAAATAACTAGAAAAAAATTATTTTCCTTGTGATGAGAACTGTTAGGATTGACTCTCTTAACAGCTTTTATATATAACGTATAGCAGCATTAATGATATGTATCATGTTGTACATTACATCCCTGGTACTTATTAACCAGACTCTTAACTTTTCACAACCTGCCCCAGCCTACCCTTCCGAGCATACATTTTTCTGTAATGATTAGCAGTGAGGGTAAGAAGTTCACCTGGGTTCAAATTTCAGCTCTACCACTCACTAGCCACAGGACATTAGGAAAATGCTTTAGCTTCGTTCAGCCTCAATTTCCTTATATGTAAAATGGAAATAAGAATAGTGCCTCTGTCTTAAGATTTTGTGAAAATTAAGATAATGCACCGGATACAAATGAACCTATTTACAAAACAGAAATAGAGTCACAGATGTAGAAAACAAACTTACGGTTACCAAGGGGGGATGGGGAGAGGGATAAATTGGGAGATTGGGATTGACATGTACACACTACTGTATATAAAAGAGATAACTAATAAGGACCTACTGTATAGCACAGGGAACTCTATTTGATACTCTGTAACGACCTATATGGGAAAATAATCTAAAAAAGAGTGTTTATATGTATATGTATAACTGACTCACTTTCACTCACCTGAAACTAACACAACATTGTAAATCAACTATACTCCAACAAAAATTAAAAAAAAAAAGTTAATGCACCTGAATAACTGAGAATTGCATGTGGCCCACAGCAGGTGCTCAATAAATGCTTGTAATAATAATTATCATTGGGGATACACAGTATAGTGGTTAAGAGTTCAGACCCTGGATTTATACTGCCTGGGTTGATGTTACAACTCTGTCACTTACTGTGTGACCTTAGGCAAGTTATTTAACCTTTCTGTGTCTCACTTCCTTATCTACAAACAGGGAGTCATAATGTTATCAGCCTAAAATATCACACGTGTAAAGCATATAGAAATGTGTCATATACATAGTAAGTACTCAGTCACTGTCAGTCAAGTGGCTTCTTATGCTCTGCACAGTCTGCACACCTCACTGCTGAGCCCTTAGCCTAAAAGGCTCCACGGAATCGTATTGCCAACTTTTAAATGGCACCCACCTTCCTAGGTCCACCTCCTTCAACAACTCCCACTGATGAGCCCGGAGGCAAATAATCTCTCCCATCAGTGGCTCCCACAGCACTCTCCACTGTCAAGCCATATTGTATTTATTTGGGTATGACTCTTTCTGTCTCCCTTGCCTGAGGGTCACCTCAACATTGCCAGGGTCCTGCATCTGACCCATCTCTTTATCCCCTGCAGCATCTTGCAGGGTGTCTGGCACAGAAACTGTAGAAAGAGAATGAGAGTCTGAAAGAAGGTAGGAGCTGGGGTGAATGAACAATGTGCAGCCTAAATGTGCCCTCTGGGTGTACATCTGAAACCCAAGGAGAGGCCAAGACATCCCCATGTTGAGAATATATCCTGACCGTCTGTCTTCTTCTTTAACCCTCTGTTTGATTAGCTGCTTGATCCACTCATTCCACAGGTATTTAGTTTGCCTATAAATGAAGCACTCTACTAGGCACTGGGGATAAAAGAAAACCCAGTCTGTTCTTTTTTTTTTTTTTTTTTTTTTTTGTGGTACGTGGGCCTCTCACTGTTGTGGCCTCTCCCATTGCGGAGCACAGGCTCCAGACGCGCAGGCTGAGCAGCCATGGCTCACGGGCCCAGCCGCTCCGTGGCATGTGGGATCTTCCCGGGCCGGGGCATGAATCTGTGTCCCCTGCATCGGCATGCGGACTCTCAACTACTGCGCTACCAGGGAAGCCCCCAACCCAGTCTGTTCTTAAAGAGCTGACACTCTAGTGGGGAGACAGGCAGGTCAATGTGCACTGAAGATAAAGCATGAGAAGTGTAATTTATTCCACATGCGTTTATCCCGTGCTAAGGCTGAGCCAGACTATACACTTGGCACTGGGAGTACAGCTGTGAACCATGCAACAATACCATCTCATGGCCATCATGGTGTAGCAGAGAAGGCAGAAAATAAACAAACAGTGGTGGTAAGTGCAGAGGAGAAGAGCGAATCAGGGGAAGGAGACAGAGTGGGAGACTGGAGAGGAGAGGAGTTATCTTTACAGGGTGCTCAGGGCAGGCCTCTGATTTGTTTGGAGGAGGCCCAAGATGCTGTGCCAACACACAGAATGACCAGCCCAGGCTTGGCAGACCAGGAACAACTCCCTAAGGAAGCAGGTCGTACAGGAGGCTTTAAGGGGACCTTGCTGATGGAGCTTGGAAGCATAGGGTGCAAGCATCCTCCCGCCCCTCTGCTGACCCAGCCCCTCCGACGTGAGGCACAGCTCCCTGAGGCTTCCACTCATGGATCTGCTGAGGGGTGAAGAAGACATGTGGAATCTGATCTGGGTTGACATGAATAAAGCTACAGAAATACACAAGCACCAAGGGGCTCCGTGATTAAAAAATACAGACACACTGGCTGAGCAATTCAGCTCTTTAGGGGGACAGGCAAGAATTCATCAGCAGTGGGAGAAAAACAGTCCAGTACACAGCAGGTTTTCTGAGCACAACTATGCTGAAAACAGCAGCAGAAGATCCCACTTGAAAGAATTTTCCACCGTGGTCACCCAGACCACTCTGCCATAACTCAGTTCCTGGAAGGAGTACCTGTCCTCCCTGACGGAGGACCGGGGGAGAGCTGTGCTAACAGCCCATCTGGGCTTCACTGCCAGCCAAGGATGTCTGAGCCCAAGGCAAGAGGAAGAGGCCAAACCCAGTAAAAAGGAGAAAGGAAGGAAGTGCAAGGGCAAAATCTCAGCACTGTGATCCTCTAGAAGGAAACACTGGTCCTTGCTTATCCTTCCTCCTGCAAAATGAATGCGAACAGTGGAAAACACATCCACAGAAATAAAGTTCTTTAAAAATATGACTCTCCAATTATTTGCTGAAGTCAAGACATCACCCAACAAAACTGCTCCTTTATCTTTTATTTCTTTTTACCATTTTATTATGGAAAATTCCAGTTACATACAAAAATAGAGACTGGCATAGGGAACCCCTGTGTTTCAATCACCTGGTTTTAATAATTACCATTACAATCCAAAAATGGGCAGAAGACTTAAATAGTTATTTCTCCAAAGAAGACATACAGATGGCCAAGAGGCACAAGAAAAGATGCTGAACATCGCTAACTGTTAGAGAAATGCAGATCAAAACTACAAGGAGGTACCACCTCACACCAGTCAGAATGGCCATCATTAAAAAGTCTACAAACAACAAATGCTGGAGAGGGTGTGGGGAAAGCGGAACACTCCTACACTGTTGGTGGGAATGTAAGTTGGTACAGTCACTGTGCAAGACAGTGCGGAGGTTCCTCAGAAAACTAAGGATAGAATTACCATATGATCCAGCATCCCCACTCCTGGGCATGTATCCAGACAAAACTATAATTCAAAAAGATACATGCACTCCTATGTTCATAGCAGCACTATTCACAATAGCCAAGACATAGAAACAACATAAATGTCCATCGACAGATAAATGGATAAAGAAGATGTGGTACATGTATACAATGGAATATTACTCAGCCATAAAAAAAGAATGAAATAATGTCATTTGCAACAACACAGATGCAACTAGAGATTATGATACTAACTGAAGTGAGTCAGAAAGAGAAAGACAAATACCATATGATATCACTTATATGTGGAATCTAAAAATATGACACAAATGAACCTATGAAACAGAAACAAAACTATGGACATAGAGACCAGACCTGTGGTTGCCAAGGGGGAGGGCATTGGGGGAGGGATGGAGTGGGAGGTCGGGGTTAGCAGATGTATAAGCTTTTATATATGGAATGGATAAACAACAAGGTCCAACTGTATAGCACAGGGAATTATGTTCAATATCCTGTGATAAACCATAATGGAAAAGAATATTTAAAAAAAAAGAACGTGTACATATGTATAATGAATCACTTTGCTACTCAGTGGCAACTAACACGACAATGTAAATCAACTATACTTCAATTAAAAAAGAAAGAAAAAAATTTATTTTCCAGTGTCTAAGCAATAAACCCATAACTAAAATGAAAAAGAATTACCAATACGCTGACACATCTGTTTCAGTCCTACCTCACCCACTATCCACCCCCCACCTCGACCCCACCCCAGACGAAAGGCTTGAAGCACATCCTAGATACCATGTAATTTCACTTTCATATACTCCAGTATATGTTTCTCAAAGATAAGGATTTTTAAAAAATAATAAACAGAATGCCATCCTTAAACTTAATAATAATGCCTTAATATCATTAGATATACAGCCACAATTCAAGATTTCCCAACTATCTCAATTTTTTGAACAGTTGGTTTGTTTGAATCAGGGTTGAAACAAGGTCCACATATTACATTTGGTTGGCTTGTCTCTTGGTCTCTTTGAACCTGTAGGCTCCCCCTTCTAATTTTTTTTCTTAGAATTTATTTGTGGCTGAAACTGAGTGGTGGAGAATATTCCACATTCCGGATCTGGCCGTTTATCTACCCATGGGGTCACTAACATGTTCCTCTGTCCCTGAATTTCCTATAAACTAGTGGTTAGTGTTAAGAACTGCATGTTCGTGTTCCCCCCAAATTCATATGTGGAAACACTAACCCCTAATGGATGGAATTAGGAGGTGGGGTCTTTGGGAGGTGCTTAGGATTAGATGAGGTCATGAGGGTGATGTTCTCATGATGGGATAAGCGCCCTCAGAAGATGATGAGGAGGATTTCTCTCTCTGTGTGCACACACCAAGGAAGGCCATGTGAGGTTATGACCAGAGAGAGGGTCCACACCACCAGCCTGACCACGCTGGAACTCTGATCCTGGACTTCCAGATCTGGGAGAAGTAAGCTTCTGTTGCGTATGCCACCCAGTGTATGGTATTTTATTATAGCAGCCTGAATTGACTAAGACAGACCAAGAGGCTCAGTCAGATTCAGGTTGGATGTTTGGGGGCAGAAATACCATAGAGTGGTGATGTGTGTTCCTTTTGGGTTGTATCAGAAGGCAAATGTCTGGTTGTCTCTTTTCTTGTGATGCTCCAACTGACTTGGGGGAGGATCCAATTCCAGGCCAGATGCAGCAATCACACCACACCCTGGCTCTCCTACTGAATGCAGCTAAAGAAAACCTGGACAGAATACATGTAACAGCTATTTTTAGATTCTGAAAAGTAAATTGGAGCAGACCAACTGTGGAAGAAGACCAAAATTTGAACTAGCACTGAAATGGTGCTAAGTTTACCTTCTTTTTCCCCTCTCAGACTCCCAGGAAACTGGCAAATATCAGAGAGATCACGGAGAGGGAGGAACTTGGGAAATCAACTTCATAAAGTTGTTTTTGAACTCCGAGGCTGATTCCCAAGATGCACATGCATGGATCTGGTCCTAATCAGCAGAATAAAGATGGTAAGAACTAAACACATAGACCACTGCCCAGGTCCCAGACTGGCCACTGGGAGGTGCAGACACGGAACAGGTCCAAGCAGCACTGCGAAAACAGTCTAAAAACAACTGTGACTACAGTCCACTGAGGGCTTTATTGCCCTTCCAGAGGGCTGTTAGGAACTTGTGGCCTGACCCCGCAGAGTCATTTGTCCACTAAAACAAAAATACAAGCCTTCTCCGTGGGATTTAAACAAAACCCAAAGTGTCATGCATAGTAATCAAAATAAAATCCAAAATTACTTGTCATATGAAAAAACAGGAAAATCTCAACTCTCATGGGAAAGGATAATCAACAGACACCAACAGCAAGATAAGGCAGATGTTGGAATTTTGTGACAGAGACTTTAAAGCAGCGATTATACAAATACTAACAAGCAATCACAAACACTCTCGAAACAAATGGAAAATAGAAAGTCTCAGCAAAGGAACACAAGATGTAAAGAAGAACCAAAAGGAAATTTCAGAACTGAAAAATATAGTAACCAAAGTAAAAAAGAGTCACGTTGTATGGGCTCGAAAGTAGATTGGAGATGACAGAGGAAAAAGTAAACCTGACAAAAGAGTAATAGAAATTATCCAATCTGGATAATAAAAAGAAAAAAGATTGATTAAAAAATGAACAGAGTTTCAGGGACCTAAAATTGTTATCAGAATCCCACAAGAAAAACAGAAAGAGGATTGATTGTAAATCAACTATATTTCAATTTAAAAAAAGAGAGAGAATAGTTGAAAATGTACTAAGTACGGCAAAAGACAAAACCCTACAGATTCAAAGAGAACCCTAAACAGGATAAACAAAGAGATCCACGTACCCAGACACATTGTCATCCAAGGCACACTGTCATCTAAGTGGTAAAAACTAAAAACAAAACAAATCTTCAAAGCAGCCAGATAAAAGTGGTGTATTCTCTAAGGGAAAATAGTTTAAAATAACTGCAAATTTCTCACTGGAAACAAGAGAAGCCAGGGGAAGTGGCACAACATTTTTAAAGTGCTTTAAAGAAAAGAACTGCCACCCCAGAATTCTACATGCAGTAAACATATCCTTTAGGAAAGCAGGTGAAATAAAGACACTCTCAGATGAAGGAAAATTAAGAGAATTTGTTGCCAGCAGATCTGCTTTAAAAGAATTGCTAAAGGAAGTTCTTCAGACAGAAGGAAAATGATACCAGAAAAAAACCTGGAACATCCGGAACGAAGGAAGAGCAACCAAAATGGTAAATATCTGGGTAAATATAGTAGACGAATCTTCTCCTCTGGAGTTCTTTTAAACAAACTTGAAAAGTTAAAGCAAACATTAAAACATTGTCTTTTGGGATTTTTTTTTTTTTAAGATTTTTTTTTTTTTTTTTTTTTTTTGCGGTACGCAGGCCTCTCACTGTTGTGGCCTCTCCCGTTGCGGAGCACAGGCTCCGGACGCGCAGGCTCAGCGGCCATGGCTCAGCGGCCATGGCTCACGGGCCCAGCCGCTCCCCGGCATGTGGGATCTTCCCGGACCGGGGCACGAACTCGTGTCCCCTGCATCGGCAGGCGGACTCTCAACCACTGCGCCACCAGGGAAGCCCATCTTTTGGGATTTTTAAAGCATGAAGATGTACTATTTAAGACAACTATAATACAGAGAGATCCATAGAGTGATAAGGTTTCTACAATCCACTTGAAGTGATGCAATACTGATTCAAAGTCATCTGTGAGAAGATTGACTGCCCGTTTCGGGACTTTTCTGCCTGATCCATACATTATAAAGCTCCCTTTCAATTTTTCATCTAATGGTTTTAGCAGCCATTTGATGATCCATTTCTTCATTAGGGGTTATAAAATAGACATACTCTAATTCTCTCATTCTTCTATTAGCTGGTATTCTTCAATAAAAAAAAAACTTTTCTAAGTCAGCTATTTAATTACTCAGAAGTGTAATTCATATATGAAAGGGAGGATAAATGCTTGATTCTTTCCTTTTATTTACCAGTTTTCAGAACAGTGAGTTAGAACCACTCTTTTCAAATGGCAGATATGCCAGAGGAAAATGCTGGCTTAATCCTCATTGGCTTAATTTAGAGTGAATATAATTTACGCATTTAGACAATTAAAGACCAATATCCAAACATTTAATCATACAGGGTTCTTAATTATGGCAAACAGTACACAGGATGACACAATCATTTAGAATGTACATACTGTAATGCATCACACTTGCTTTTATTGCCATTGAATTACTCTCTAGTACATATGTATGATGATATATATAAAATTCCCCCCTTCCGTGATAAGATCCCTATGGACAGTACTTAGTACCACACTAGCACTTTTCAGATATTATCTCATCTAACCCTCACAACAAACCTGGAAAGCAGGCTGTCAGTACCTCCATTCTAGAGAAAACCACTGTGCAAGAAGATTATGTAAGAAGCCCAACTGGTGATTCCCTAGGGCAGAACACAAATCTGAGGCCAGACCCCAGCTCCAGAGTCATTTTGCTCAGTCAGGCCCCTACCCTGTTAGTGATATGCACCCTCCTCGCTAAGCTGGCGTTCAGCCCCTCTACTTACTAACCATTCAGCAATCTAGCAGCTCTGCCATATCTCTGCCATTTGAGACCCAGAAGGTGAAATAAGGCAACAGGAGAATGCATACAGTAGAGTTATAAACTCTCTGTGTCCCTCTTGGGACAGTACAGCAATGATTGTTCCCTGGAAAGACATAAAAGAACACAGGAGATAGTCACTCTCCTCCTCAAAGACTTAAAATAGAACCAACAGGGTAAGGGAAAATCAGTTTATCAAAACAATCCCTGAAGTCATTAAAACTTATGCTTCGAAAAAATTTAATAACATGAGGAAATGGTCACAATAAAGAGGACATCTCAATTAAACATATTAGAGAAGATAGATGATAGGTAGACAGATAGGGTAGGGGGGATGACTATCACAAAATAACCCACATATTAACAGCATTGCCTTCTAGGCATTTTTGCTTTCCTCTTTATACTTTTCTATATTTCGCAAGTTCTTTACAATAATCAGAAGAGAAAAGGGTTATTAAAATATATAAGTGCAGAAGTTGTCAAGAGCCAACTACAGTTAGAAAGGCTCCAGCAGTCTAAACATTGAAGGGGAAAAGAAAAAGAATAAACTAAGCGGTGACCAGAGGAACCAGAAGCAGGTACAAAGCGAACTGCTGGGGGAGCTGGAACAGCGTGAAAGGCGGGAAAGGGACACCTGAAGGTCACTGAAACTGCTGAGTGTGGATTTGGACACAGAGATGCTGCCAAGCAAGGCACCAGTATATCCAGGCCAAGGAGTAGTGAGGTGAGCTTCAACACCAAGACTGCTAAGAGGCAGGAGGGGTAGAGAGAACAAGAGGAGGTGTGTGTGTGTCTGCTTGTCTGTCTGTGTGTTGATACCATGGAATATTATATACCGGGTAAAAGGAATCAGGTGGTCACAAGTCAAGGAACACTTTAGCTTTCTATACTACTTGGATTTTTTTCCAGGAGCATATTCTTTTTTTTTTTTAACATCTTTATTGGAGTATAGTTGCTTTACAATGTTGTGTTAGCTTCTGCTGTATAACAAGGTGAATCAGCTATACATATACATATATCCCCATATCCCCTCCTTCTTGCGTCTCCCTCCCAACCTCCCTATCCCACCCTTCTAGGTGGTCACAAAGCACAGAGCTGATCTCCCTGTGTTATGTGGCTGCTTCCCACTAGCTATCAATTTTACATTTGGTAGTGTATATATGTCCATGCCACTCTCTCACTTCATCCCAGCTTCCCCCCACCCCATGTCCTCAAGTCCATTCTCTACATCTGCACCTTTATTCCTGTCCTGCCCCTAAGTTCTTCAGAACCTTTTTTTTTTAGATTCCGTATATATGTGTTAGCATATGGTATTTGTTTTTTTTCTTTCTGACTTACTTCACTCTGTATGACAAACTCTAGGTCCATCCACCTCACTACAAATAACTCAATTTCGTTTCTTTTTATGGCTGAGTAATATTCCATTGTGTATATGTGCCACTTCTTTATCCATTCATCTGTCGATGGACACTTAGGTTGCTTCCATATCCTGCCTATTGTAAATAGAGCTGCAATGAACATTATGGTAAATGACTTTTTGAATTATGGTTTTCTCAGGGTATATGCCCAGTAGTGGAACTGCTGGGTTGTTTGGTAGTTCTATTTTTAGTTTTTTAAGGAACCTCCATACTGTTCTCCATAGTGGCTGTATCAATTTACATTCCCACCAACAGTGCGAGAGGGTTCCCTTTTCTCCACACCCTCTCCAGCATTTATTGTTTGTAGATTCTTTTGATGATGGCCATTCTGACTGGAGTGAGGTGATACCTCATTGTGGTTTTGATTTGCACTTCTCTAATGATTAGTGACGTTGAGCATCTTTTCATGTGTTTGTTGGCAATTTGTATACCTTCTTTGGAGAAATGTCTATTTAGGTCTTCTGTCCATTTTTGGATTGGGTTGTTTGTTTTTTTCATATTGAGCTGCATGAGCTGCTTGTATATTTTGGAGATGAATCCTTTGTCAGTTGCTTTGTTTGTAAATATTTTCTCCCATTCTGACGGTTCTCTTTTTGTCTTGTTTATGGTTTCCTTTGCTGTGCAAAAGCTTTTAAGTTTTTTTTAAGTTAGGTCTCATTTGTTTATTTTTGTTTTTATTTTCATTTCTCTAGGAGGTGGGTCAAGAAGGATCTTGCTGTGATTTATGTCATAGAGTGTTCTGCCTATGCTTTCCTCTAAGAGTTTTATAGTGTCTGACCTTACATTTAGGTCTTTAATCCATTTTGAGTTTATTTTTTGTGTATGGTGTTAGGGAGTGTTCTAATTTCATTCTTTTACATATAGCTGTCCAGTTTTCCCAGCAACACTTATTGAAGAAGCTGTCTTTTCTCCAATGGATATTCTTGCCTCCTTTATCAAAGATAAGGTGACCATATGTGCGTGGGTTTATCTCTGGGCTTTCTATCCTGTTCCATTGATCTGTATTTCTGTTTTTGTGCCAGGACCATACTGTCTTGATTACTATAGGTTTATAGTATAGTCTGAAGTCAGGGAGCCTGATTCCTCCATGTCCGTTTTTCTTCTCAAGATTGCTTTTGGCTATTCAGGGTCTTTTCTGTTTCCATACAAATTGTGACATTTTTTGTTCTAGCTCTGTGAAAAATGCTATTGGTAGTTTGATAGGGATTGCATTGAATCTGTAGATTGCTTTGGGTAGTAGAGTCATTTTCACAAAGTTGATTTTTCCAATTCAAGAACATGGTATATCTCTCCATCAGTTTGTATCATCTTTAATTTCTTTCACCAGTGTCCTGTAGTTGTCTGCATACAGGTCTTTTGTCTCCTTAGGTAGGTTTATTTCTAGGTATTTTATTCTTTTTGTTGCAATGGTAAATGGGAGTCTTTCCTTAATTTCTCTTTCAGATTTTTCATCATTACTGTATAGGAATGCAAGAGATTTCTGTGCATTAATTTTGTATCCTGCTACTTTACCAAATTCATTGATTAGCTCTAGGAGTTTTCTGGTAGCATCTTTAGGAAGCTCTATGTATAGTATCATGTCAACTGCAAACAGTGACAGTTTTACTTCTTCTTTTCCGATTTGGATTCCTTTTATTTCTTTTTCTTCTCTGATTGCTGGGGCTAAAACTTCCAAAACTAATTGAATAATAGCCATGAGACTGGGCAACCTTGTCTTGTTCCTGATCTTAGTGGAAACGGTTTCAGTTTTTCACCACTGAGAACAATGTTGGCTGTGGGTTTGTCATATATGGCCTGTATTATGTTGACGTAAGGTCCCTCTATGCCTACTTTCTGGAGGGTTTTTATCATAAATGGGTGTTGAATTTTGTCAAAAGCTTTTCCTGCATCTATTGAGATTACCATATGGTTTTCATCATTCAATTTGTTAATATGGTGTATCACATTGATTGATTTGCATATATTAAAGAATCCTTGCATTCCTAGGATAAACCCCACTTGATGAAGACGTACGATCCTTTTCATGCGCTCTTGGATTCTGTTTGCTAGTGTTTTGTTGAGGATTTTTGCATCTATGTTCATCAGTGATATTGGCCTGTAGTTTTTTTGTGACATCTTTGTCTGGTTTTGGTATCAGGGTGATGGTGGCCTCGTAGAATGAGTTTGGGAGTGTTCATCCCTCTGCTATATTTTAGAAGAGTTTGAGAAGGACAGGTGTTAGCTCTTCTCTAAATGTTTGATAGAATTCGCCTGTGAAGCCATCTGGTCCTGGGCTTTTGTTTGTTGGAAGATTTTTAATCACAGTCTCAATTTCAGTGCTTGTGATCGGTCTGTTTATATTTTCTATTCCTTCCTGGTTCAGTTTTGGAAGGTTGTGCTTTTCTAAGAATTTGTCCATTTTTTCCAGGTTGCCCATTTTATTGGCATATAGTTGCTTGTAGTAATCTCTCATGATCCTTTGTATTTCTGCAGTGTCAGTTGTTACTTCTCCTGTTTCTTTTCTAATTCTGTTGATTTGAGTCTTCTCCCTCTTTTGCTTGATGAGTCTGACTAATGTTTTATCAATTTTGTTTATCTTCTCAAAGAATCAGCTTTTCGTTTTACTGATCTTTGCTACTGTTTCCTTCATTTCTTTTTCATTTATTTCTGATCTGTTCTTTATGATTTCTTTCCTTCTGCTCACTTTGGGGGGTTTTTTGTTCTTCTTTCTCTAATTGCTTTAGGTGTAAGATTAGGTTGTTTATTGATGTTTCTTGTTTCTTGAGGTAGGATTGTATTGATATAAACTTCCCTCTTAGAACTGCTTTTGCTACATCCCATAGGTTTTGGGTCATCGTGTTTTCACTGTCATTTGTTTCTAGGTATTTTTTGATCTCCTCTTTGGTTTCTTCAGTGATCTCTTGGTTATTTAGTAGTGTATTGTTTAGCCTCCCTGTGTTTGTATTTTTTACAGTTTTTCTCCTGTAATTGATATCTAGTCTTATAGCGTTGTGGTCAGAAAAGATACTTGATATGATTTCAATTTTCTTAAATTTGCCAAGGCTTGATTTGTGACCCAACATATGATCTATCCTGGAGAATGTTCCACGAGCACTTGAGAAGAAAGTGTATTCTATTGTTTTTGGATGGAATGTCCTATAAATATCAATTAAGTCCATCTTGTTTAATGCGTCATTTAAAGCTTGTGTTTCCTTATTTATTTTCATTTTGGATGATCTGTCCATTGGTGAAAGTGGGGTGTTAAAGTCCCCTACTATGAATGTGTTACTGTCGATTTCCCCTTTTATGGCTGTTAGTATTTGCCTTATGTATTGAGGTGCTCCTATGTTGGGTGAATAAATATTTACAGTTGTTATATCTTCTTCTTGGATCGATCCCTTGATCATTAAGTAGTGTCCTTCTTTGTCTCTTGTAATCGTCTTTATTTTAAAGTCTATTTTGTCTAATATGAGAATTGCTACTCCAGCTTTCTTCTGTTTTCCATCTGCATGGAGTATCTTTTTCCATCCCCTCACTTTCAGTCTGTATGTGTCCCTTGGTCTGAAGTGGGTCTCTTGTAGACAGCATATATACGGGTCTTGTTTTTGTATCCATTCAGCCAGTCTATGCCTTTTGGTTGGAGCATTTAATCCATTTACATATAAGGCAATTATTGATATTTATGTTCCTATTACCATTTTCTTAATTGCTTTGGGTTTGTTATTGTAGGTCTTTTCCTTCTCTTGTGTTTCCTGCCTAGAGAAGTTCCTTTAGCATTTGTTGTAAAGCTGGTTTGGTGGTACTGAATTCTCTTAGATTTGCTTGTCTGTAAAGGTTTTAATTTCTCCATAGAATCTGAATGAGATCCTTGCTGGGTAATCTTCATTGTAGGTTTTTCCCTTTCATCACTTTCAATATGTCCTGCCACTCCTTTCTGGTTTACAGAGTTTTTACTGAAAGATCAGCTGTTAACCTTACGGGGATTCCCTTGTATATTATTTGTTGCTTTTCCCTTGTTGCTTTTAATATTTTTTTCTTTGTATTTAATTTTTGATAGTTTGAGTAATATGTATCTTGGTGTGTTTCTCCTTGGATTTATCCTGTATGGGACTCTGTGCTTCCAGGACTAGATTGACTATTTCCTTTCCTATAGTCTGGAAGTTTTCAACTATAATCCCTTCAAATATTTTCTCAGTCCTTTCTTTTTCTCTTCTTCTTCTGGGACCCCTATAATTCGAATGTTGGTGCATTTAATGTTGTCCCAGAGGTCTCTGAGGCTGTCCTCAATTCTTTTCATTCTTTTTTCTTTATTCTCCTCTGCAGTAGTTATTTCAACTATTTTATCTTCCAGGTCACTTATCCGTTCTTCTGCCTCAGTTATTCTGCTATTGATTCCTTCTGGAGAACTTTTAATTTCATTTATTGTGTTGCTCATCATTGTTTGTTTGCTCTTTAGTTCTTCTAGGTCCTTGTTAAACGTTTCTTGCATTTTCTCCATTCTATTTCCAAGATTTTGGATCATCTTTACTCTCATTACTCTGAATCCTTTTTCAGGTAGACTGCCTATTTCCTCTTCATTTGTTTGGTCTGGTGTTTGTTTATGTTTTTACTTTGCTCCTTCATCTGCTGCATATTTCTCTGTCTTCTCATTTTGCTTAACCTACTGTGTTTGGGGTCTCCTTTTCACAGGTTGCAGGTTCGTAGCTCCTGTCGTTTTTGTTGTCTGCCCCCAGTTGGTTCAGTGGGTTGTGTAGGCTTCCGGGTGGAGGGGACTGGTGCTTGCTTGTGTTCTGGTGGATGAGGCTGGATCCTGTTTTTCTGGTGGGCAGGACCGCGTCCAGTGGTATGTTTTTGGGGTGTCTGTGAACTTATGATTTTAGGCAGCCTCTCTGCTAATGGGTGGGGTTGTGTTCCTGTCTTGCTAGTTGTTTGGCATAGGGTGTCCAGCACTGGAGCTTGCTGGTCGTTGAGTGGAGCTGGGTCTCAGCGTTGAGATGGAGATCTCTGGGAGAGCTCCCGCCAATTGATATTACGTGAGGCTAGGAAGTCTCTGGTGGTCCAGTGTCCTGAACTCGGCTCTCCCACCTCAGAGGGTCCGGCCTGACACCCGGCTGGAGAACCAAGGCCCTGTCAGCCACACGGCTTACATGTAAATGGGTTAAATTCTCCAATCGAAAGGCACAGAGTGGCCGGTCTTCTGCACTCCACTCAGTCCTCCAGCCAGTTGTTGTCCTCTGTGCCTGGTGGATATGAAGAACCTGTTTTGGATCCAGGTCCAGCGGCATTCCTTAGCGTCTAGCAGAAGCATCCGACGCCCCCATCCTCCCTTATCCCCGCTGCAACTCATGATCCTGGAGCTCCCAAGGCTCCGCCCCTCATGCTACTCGCAGTGCTCGAGCATATTCTTTTTTAAACATTGATGTATAGTTGATTTCCAATGTTGTGTTAGTTTCATATGTACAGCAAAGTGATTCACAGTTATACACACACATATTTTCTTTTTCATATTCTTTTCCATTATGGTTTATTACAAGATATTGAATATAGTTCCCTGTGCTATCCACTAGGACCTTGTTGTTTATCTTTTTTATATATAGTAGTTTGTATCTGTTTATCCCATACTCCTAATTTACTCCTCCCTCCACCCTTTTTTCCCTTTGGTAACCATAAATTGGTTTTCTATGTCTGTGAGTCCATTTCCGTTTTGTAAATAAGTTCACTTGTGTCATATTTTAGATTCTACAAATAAGGGATATCATATGGTATTTGTCTTTCTCTGTCTGACTTACTTCACTTAGTGTGATAATCTCCAGGTCCATCCATGTTGCTGCAAATGGCATTACTGCATTCTTTTTAATGGCTGAGTAACAGTCCATTGTTTATATGTATCACATCTTCTTTGTCCATTCATCTGTCAATGGACATCTAGGTTGCTTCCATGTCCTGGCTATTGTAAATAGTGCTGCCATGAACACTGGGGTGCATGTGTCTTTTCGAATTAGAGGTTTCTCCGCATATATGCCCAGGAGTGGGATTGTTGGATCATATGGCAACTTCCAAGAGCATATTCTTGTAGTATGTATATAATTAATATATAAACATCTTTTTTTAAAGAATTCAAAATGAGAAGGAAAGCAAGCACCTAAACGTGGGGTGCTGAGTGGCAGGGTCCGTCAGATGAGCATCTGAATGAGCCCAGGACTGGCTCTGCAGCTGATAAGCTGTGTGCCTCTGGATGAGTCCACTGGCCTCTCATACTTCAAGCCCTTATGTGTTGATGGGGATAACACACTTACATTTGCAGAGCCATCATCACAACTGAAAACAAAGTCTGCCCCAGGCCCAGTGTACTTAGCAAAGGCCCTGATAAATGGTAGCTGAGCATCTACACAATCACACAAGAAGTAAGCAGTAACAAATAGATTCCAGGTAACGAGAGAAAAGGCCCAAGCCTGTGGGGGTAAGACGCACACAGATGAGAGCGGCCAGGATGGAAGGTCCACCGGCGGGAATGAACAGGGGAGCGTGGTACACAGGCCCCAGCACTTACTGCAGTTCTCTTCGTCGCTGCCGTCGGGGCAATCCTCAAACCCGTTACACCGGAAGCGGCCAATGATGCAGTGGATGCCGCTGGCACAGGGGAAGAAGGTCGGGCCGCATTTCGATTTAGCCTTGGCTGCAGGAGGACAAACGAGACAAACGACGAGACGTCAGAAGGATAAGTTTTCTGACCACCACATACCCATCCCGCTGACTCACAGAGTGTGCAACTGGGGGCTTTTACATCTACCTTGAAGTCCCCAAAGTTTCTTACCACCAGCACCCACCTCCAATACCCAGCCAGACTAGAAGCCCACATGTGTCATCCTCCAGGAAGGGAGTGGCTCATCCACTGCCACCAAGGTCCCAAATAGGCCAAACCCAGCCTCCACGCCAGCAGGGCTCAAGAGGCCTGAGGCTGCCATCCTTAGAAAGGCTTGCTTGCAAAGTTGGCCCTTGCTTGGCTGGCATCTGGGAAATTGGATGTCGGGAAGGTTTGCATCATTCTCTCCTGAGGACGGCTCACTGTGCCTAAACTATCCATGCGAACAATGCATTTATGCTGAACACCCGCCTTTCTTCTGAGAGTTTGGGATTTGGGTACATGTTGGGCAGAGGGTGCCTGCATGATCAGCTCTCCGTAAAAACCCTGGGCACTGAGCCTCTAATGAGCTTCCCTGGGAGAAAGCATTTCACACGTTATGTCACATTTGCTGCTGGGGGAATGAAGGGCCTCCTGTGTGACTGCACTGGGCAAGGACTCTGGAAGCCTGGACTTGTTTTCCTCTGACTTCACTCCTTCACCTCTTCCCTCTGTTGGTTTTGCTTTGTATCCTTTCACTGTAATCAATCATAGCTGTGGGTATGACTGTATGCTGAGCTCTACGATTCCTTCTAGTAAATCACTGCAACTGAAGGTGGTCTTGGGAACCCCTGACAAAGACGGGTGTGCTCCTTTTCCTCATTTCACAGAAACGCTCTGAAGAGGTAAAGTGACTTGCCCAGGGTTACACGGCTAGAAAACATGGTGCTGGGGTGAGGCCCCCAGTACTCAGAGTCCAGAAGCCACGCTCAACTGTACTGCCTCTCTGCCAGAGGCTGTCACTTCTCACAACAGAAGCCAGAACCCTGCTCAAAGAAACCCTTCTTCCACTCCTGCTGTACAAAGAGTTTTAACAGAACTGCTGTAACTCAAGCTTGATTGATGTCCTGCTAACCAAACAGCCCTGTGGGGTAATGTACTTTCCTGTTAATGGTGCTGGCGGCTCTGGCTTGTGATTCTAAGGTGTGATGGGATCTGTTGCTGTATCCCAGGTAGCAGGCCCCACCTAGCATCCCTTTTGTCTCCTGTCTTAGAGGCAGGACCCATGGTCCTCAAGAGGGAAGGGGCTATTTCTTTGGAACGAACAGGCAGTAGATTACCTTCATATTCTCGTCATCAGTATAACATGCCAACTTTGGGAACAGCTGATACACTATCAACAGGGATTTTAAGCCTGGGACGTGGCTAGATTTTAAAAACCCACATGGCTTTGTTTTAACCTGAAAGTACTCTAATGGTGCTGGTGTGCCCTTCACAATGCACAAACTTGGGAGAGAGTGTCCTGTGTTCAAATTGTGGCTCTAATCTTTATGACCTTGGGCAAGTTTCTAAATACAACTGAGCCTCAGTTTCCTCATTGGTAAACTGGAGGTGATATCTATCTCATAGGGCCCAGGGAAGGATTCAGTGTGATAATCTGTATCAAATGCTTGGCACAGAGCATGGCATACAGTAGATGCTCAATTAATGGTAAAACTTATGCTATTTATCACCATCATCATCACATCACTAGGCTTACAGAACTTTAAAATTGATCCTTGGGCTGCTAAATTTCTTTTTCTGATTACCCAAGTTTAAAAAGCTCATTATGGAAGATCTCCATGAACTGATAGGAAGTGATCTCCAGGACATACTGTTAAGCGAAACAAGCAAAGTGCAAAAGAGTATCTACAGTACTTTACCCCTCCATATAGCAAAAGAAGGGGATCTAAGAAAACATACATGTACTGGTTCATCTATGCAAAAGAAATATAGGAAGGATAAACCAGAAACCAAAGAGACTGGTTACCTACAGGGGGTGGGTGAGAAAAGGTTGGAAAGAATAGGGAAATGGGAATGGAACAAGGTAGCAGGGATGAGAAGGGTGCACACTTCTCTGAGTCTATTTGTATAGCTCTGACTCTTAGAACCACGATAATATCTCACATACCCAAAATGTAAACAAGTAAAATCAAACCCATGGGCGTGTGCACGTGTGTGTGCATGTGTGTGTTGGGGGCAGGGCTCAGAATGAGATATAAACAGCAACAAATGAACATAACTATATTACAGATGAATAACAGCACCACACTGAAGGACGTGGGGAAGAAAAGAAGTAGCCCACGTAACTCTGGTAAACATTATTTTGCCTGGATTCTATAAGGCTAAAGAAAAAAAGAACTGTTCACAAGTACTCTAGTTACATTTGTTTCTCACAGGGGTACGAATCAGCAATTCTGAAACTGCCTTTTGTGTAGTACTAGGGTTGGACAGACAGGTACGTATATTACAGATAATAAGAGCAAGGTTCCTCACTATCAGAGGAAGAAATCACAAAGAAAGAGAGTGAGAAGACGAAAATGAACCCCGAGGCTTTGGACTGGAATTGAAGGCATGAATATGAACTCAAGGTTTGTAAAGACAGATAGATGGATAGATGGATGGGTGGATGGATAGATCGATAGAAATATAGATCTGTGTGTGTGCGTGGGTTAGTGTACGTACATATATTTCCTAGCCCATCTGCTAAGAAAGACTAGAAGCAGTACACCCCAATAGCAATAAGCACAGCCAGCGCCTAGATCCTGGTTTCTAAATTCTATGATCCAATAAAGAGAACCATGGCTGCCTGGAGAAGTGGCTCATTCCTGGGGGAAAATACAAGATGAACCTGGAGTGTCTTGTGTTGCCAGAAAGTGAAGAAGTGCTTAAAATACGATGGAGGCATGTCCAAAGGACACAGGAGTCAACCTGCAGGGGCTCCCAATGGCCAAAGCTAGAACAATCTGAGCAACAAAACGGACAACAATAGTATTGGATTGTAACCCAGAGATCTGTTGGACCCATAATTGTTGAACAAATACGTAAATGAGGGAGAAGAAGTCCAATTAATAAACACAGAAGAGATGTAGGAAATAGAAAGTCCCCAGTAAGCAGACGCCATGGCAATAACTGTCACAGGTAAGATCCAGGGATGGATGCTCAAATCAGAGGATCGGGCATCCTTGCTCCCGTCACCCTTTCAGCGATCAGGGCAGAAAAGCTACCTATAGGCTTTGACATCTAACCTGAGAGCGTTTCCCTGTAAACTCAACACGTCACTCCTCCATTCAAAACGTCTCTGCCCTCCCAACACTTTAGAAAAGCTCACAGCCGCCATCACAGCATCGTGCCACTCCGGGGGACCCCCTCTAATTTCATGCCTACCTACTCTCCGTGCTCTGGCTAACACTGGCCTCCCAGCTCCTCCTCAAGCCCATCAGGCACAGTCCTGCCTCAGGACCTTTGCAGCCTGTGGTTCCCTCTGCTTGGACTGTCTTTCTCCCAGAGGTCAGCATGGCTCACTCCTCTGCTTTACTGAGGTCTTCTTAAGCAGTGCACTCGCTACAGTAGAAACCTCGGTCCCTACCCTCAGGCACTCTAGCCCTTACTGTTTCTTTCTTTTCCTTCATAGGATAGATGTCATTGGCTTTGTGCAGAGCTTTGATGCACACACACTCACCTGAATACTTTCATTCACCATTCTTGAAGGAGCTGCAACTGTACAGTGCCTACCACGGTACCTAATCAATACTGCCGAATATACAAATGAGCCCATAAAAGGAGAGAGTGGGGCTGGGTAATCACAGCTAGCACTTACTGAATGCTTAGTATGGGCCGAGCATTGTGCTCTATTTTACAGATATCATCTCATTTCCTCCTCACAAAAACCCATTTTACAGAAAAGATAACAGGTCCAGAAGTGAAGGCGCCTGACACAGCTGAAAAACAGAGTCAAGGCTCAAACTTTACTTCTTGACTCACCTACTCTACGGCCTCCTTCGACACTTCTAAGGCCCAGCCCAGCTCCAAGGACTGGACTTTATGAGACAAAGAAAGAGAAAAGAGAATAAGGGTAATTATAAATGCATTAGCTACCATTCAATTGACCAGCTCTTTGGCCTCGGCCCTGCACCCTCTTCAGGAATCACTAACGAGACTCCCTGCCTTGCCAGGGATGCTCAGCTGCCGTCTCTGTCAGGCAGCCTGTCCTGTTATGATTTACATCTGCACCAGCACACACCTGCTCAGGCAACGGTGAGGCAGATCACAGACGGCCTGCTGGGCGCCTGGCAGAGGCTCAGAGAGAAGCCCACCGCTGGCAAGCAGCTCCCTGTCTGCACGAGCCCCCGTGGGCCCCGGGGGCTTCCCGGACAAAGTTTGGATTGCTCCCAGCCCGCCGCGATTTCCACGAAGGGGAGATTTCAGCATGAAACTCAGCAGCCCCTGGCAGAAGTAGAAGACCAGCTCTGAGTGTAAAACTTCCCTGACAAAGGCAGGCAGGGTGACTCCATCCCACTGAGCACTTGAATCCACCGCTCTTCAAGGACCTGCTCCGTGAACTTTTCAAAGCAGCAGCTTTCACCAGCAGCAAGACAGGGCTCAGGGCTCTCCTGGGGGTTGGTTTATTTCCTGATCTGAGCCCTCCCCTTCCTTTTAGAGCCTGAATGCCACAGTTCTGGATTTCATGGATCAGTAAAATAAAACACTTTTTAAAACTAGATGGGAGTGGAGGAAGGACTAACACAATTGTCGACTTTTTTTTTTTTTTTAACCAGCAAGGACATAAATCTGCAATAACCTCTACTCACTATCGCCCTAAACAAAAACGCAGGAAGGCCAAAGCCCTCAGAGCAGCATTTGGGGATCATGTCAGAATGAGAGGGGAACCAAGAGATGTCCCTGTGTCACCAGGTTGTGATGCCCTCATAACAAAGACCCCATCTTCCTATCTGGGGCCCAGCAGGTAGGCCACACAGCTTCACTCAATAACTGAGTCTCATGACTCACAGATGAAAAAACTGAGGCCCGAGGAGGTAATTTGGGACTTGCCCAAAGTCACTTAGTTAATTTAGGATCAGACTGGTCTGTAATCCAGTCCTCATGCCCCTGCGTCTACCCTCTTTCAACTAAACCTATGCTTTAGGTGGGACGCTATAGGGTCACATCCTGCCAAACCCCTCATCAGGGACCAGATTCAAGAGAGACCCCAAGGAAAGGGCTCAGACCCCCTGTCTGCATGGCCAGAACTTCCCAAGCCTTGGACAGAAATGCTCTTCACCAGGCAGCATGCCTGTACCTCCCAATCTGCTCAGGCAGGGCACAGGGTTGCCCACTGGGCCTGGAGGATGACAGATACCGCAGCGCAGGTCTGCCGTCGACAGCTGCTGGTCCAGACTCTCCCGTAGTGATGACACAAAAGAGCTGGACAGAGTCTGAACACCAGAGCCTCCCTGCTCAGCCAGAACAGCCAGGAGCTCAGCTCATCAGACCTGTGGCATCTCTCAGCCTGCAGCAACAGCTCCAGCCACAGCCGCAGGGATTCAGGGTCTCTCTTGCAGACCTCTGGGATGGCCCAAAGGAGCCACGGTCATGACCTCTACCTCCTGCTCACCTCTGATTCCTGCTCCAGGATCCTGCCAGTATGTGCCCAAGACAGCCCACAGAGCCAGAAGCAGGAGCCTCCGGCTACTCTGCCAAATTAGCATCCTTGCTCTGTAAACTCAAGACATAGCTCACCGTGAAAATTTCAAACGATGAGAAACGGACACAGGCAATGCAAAAATTACCCCACGTTGCCGCCACCCAGGGAAATCCACTGGGGCCATTTTGGTCAACATGCTCCAGAAGCACGGTCCCGCAAACTATAGCATGCGAACGGACAACCCTAGGACCACGTTAAAATGCAGTAGGTCTAGAATGGAGCCTGGGATTCTGCATTCCTAACACACTCCCAGGCAATGACGATGCTGCTGGTTCCAAGCACTTCACTTCCAAGTGGCAGAGGACCATTATCTTGTTTGTTGCTCTACCTCCAATGCCCTGAAAAGTGCATGGTACATAGGTTACTCTATAATTACTAACTGAATTAATAAATAGAAATCTGGGCATACAGTTTTGCTTAAATGCACCTGAATAAAATACTATGCTATTCTGAAACCGGCTTTTGTCACTTAACCATATACCGTGACATCTTTTCATGTCGATAACTACAGGTCCATACCATCACTTTTTTTTTTTTTTGGCGGTACGCGGGCCTCTCACTGTTGCGGCCTCTCCCGTTGCGGAGCACAGGCTCCGGACGCGCAGGCTCAGCGGCCATGGCTCACGGGCGCAGCCGCTCCGCGGCATGTGGGATCCTCCCGGACCGGGGCACGAACCCGTGTCCCCTGCATCGGCAGGCGGACTGTCAACCACTGCGCCACCAGGGAAGCCCCATACCATCACTTTTAATAGCTAAGGGTAATTTTACTGCATCTTATGTACCTGTAAGTCCCATCACTGGTGGACATTTGGGATGTTTTCAATAAACAATGCACGTGCAGATGCATACATTATTTTCCCCACTTGTACAAAATCTCTTTAAGATAAAACAGCTAGGTCAAAGGATATGCATATTTCCTATTTTGGCATCTTTTTGATCATCAAGTGCCTCCTTCCTGAGGAAGTGGTACTGTCTTCTGGCCACAGATGACTACGGGAAAAGCCTCCAGCCCAGGACGGTCCGAGGAGGGCTGATTCTCCCCTGCTGGCGATGACGTTCCTAGAAGCAGGCTGAGCACACCCCCCGGTTCCTCTGCGTGTGTGTTCCGTTGGTCCTTCACTGCTGCTGGTGCTCTATCATGCTCCATCTGTCTCTGTCTCTCTTCATTTTTACATGTGTATTTCATTACTTCACAGAGTAGGCGACATTCCTATCCAGTCAAGGAAACCATGACTCTTTTTTTCTCTTTCTAAGTTGGCACTGGGCGCAGAGCATCAGCCTTGGCTGGAGCTGGTTTCCCTGGGGTACAATAATCACGGGCTAATGCAAAGTGTCCCTCCTTCCGGGAGCTGCTCCTTGAGCTGACTTTCCCAGACTGCACTCTCCCCTCTGTCTAAGGGACCTGACAAACGACAGTTTCTCGCTCCATGGACCGTCCCGCTTACCAATATTTCTCCAGAATTTCCCGTCTTGTAAAGCACTGTTTCATGAAGGGCAGGCCAGTGATCCACCTACAGCAGAATCCCCAGGGATGCTTGTAAAATGCAGATACCTGGGCCTCTCCTCTAGGGGAATCTACATCTTTATAAAGCCCACGGTGAATTCCAATGAACATTAAAGTGTGAACACCCTTCTTGGGCAGATTCCACCTATGTCTATGCCCAGAGAGCAAGGGACCTCATCATTCCTTTGTTCCTGATGTTGCAACTGCACAGACCAGCTGCCACTCCAAGAATTCTGGCTACAGGGCCAGTGTGGGACCTGCTCTGACCATCATTCCCTCGAGTCAAGTCTAACCCATCCCAGATGGTGTACTTACCATGAGAAGAATACCCACAACAAAACCACAGGCCTCTCCACGCTCTTTCCCTATTCCAACAGTTTCTCTGTTCTTCCCCCGATCGTGGGCAAGATACAAAATAACTCAGCTTTACATAAAAAGCTGTGGGCTCATATTCAAATGGTTGCTGTCCCAGCAATCAGACCCTTTTAAAACTAAAACTCTTAACCAGGTCTGTCCACTTTTTAAGGATTTACACTTTACCTGTGCACAGTACAAAATAGGGTTCAAGGGGCCAACATTTTTTTTACTGCCCTTTCTTGGCAAAGAACAAAATATTTCTGAGCATCCTACTATCTGTCAGGCCCTGACTCAGTTGTGTGGTGATTCAACAGCGCTCCCTGACTGATAGGGAGGACGCAGGCTGGTAAACGAGCCTCTGCATGCAGTGCCATGAGTGCTCTGATGGGGGAGCTAGAGTACACCTAATCTCAAATTGGGGAGGAGGCTGATGTCAGAAAAGCCTTCTCAAAGGAAAGTTAGCCTCAGCAGAGACGCCATACACATAGCTCAGGTGCAAATCAATGGATGCTTAGGCAGTCTGAGGCCTTGCTCATTTAGTTATTCATTCCACTAATATTAATCCACCAACTCTGTCATACCTCAAAGAACGAGGATACAAACGAGACAGCTATGCCATGGATGAACCTTCGGTGCTGGTGGGATTGCGGAGAGAAGGCTGTTCCAAGCAGAGGGAACAGCATGTGCAAAGGCCTGGAGGCGGGAACAATGTGGTAATGGAAGAAATGCAAGGGGGTCAGTATGAACTTGCTTCTCGTATCAGTAAAAGTACCCAGTATCGTTTCTTTAATTAAAAAAATTTAAAACCCTATTTCTCATAAGAAATGTGCTACGAGCTAGGTAGCATTCCACTCATATTAAAGTTGTGGGAATTAAAGTATAAATTAGAAAAAACATCAAATTATAAAATTCACATAATTTGAATCATCGTGCACATCCCCAACCCCCAAAGTGAATATCACATTGCGGCCATCACTGGCTAAAAACTTTACAGAACATAACGGATCTGAAATTGCTACTGTAGTCAGTCCCCTGGTTCATTTTGTAAAAAGTCAAACTGGTTCCTTTTAAAAGTCAAAGATGACTTCATGGTTGGGGGCAAGAAAGCAAAAAGAGCCTTATAAAAATAACAGACTTTTTAAAAAGCAGTATATCCCTGGATTCTCTAAGAAGTCTGGGAGGGAAAGAAACAGGCCTTTCATTGTGGTCCAAATGCAGATGACAAACAGACCAGCAATCCAAATCCAGGCCTGGGAATCCAAGCCTCTGCAAATTCATTATTTTTGCTTGAGCAAAAAAGCCCTTTGCCTGTTCCAGCAGTTCACCTCCACATGACTACTGGAGTGGACTCCACCAGTTCACTGATCAAATATTGCAGTGTATGATTCTGAAAATGTCATCTTGGCTGTTTCAGAGATACACACTGGGGAGTGAAGAGAGCAAAAGACCACATGCTAACTGGAATATAAATACAGAAAGAAGGCATCTAGTTGAAACAGCTTTGCGAGAAAATTCAAGCAGAAAATTCTTTCTAAACATCTCCTCTTTTATAATAAGAATAGGAGGCCTAGAGCCTTTGGGCTAAGAGGTAAGAAGGGTTTTGGGTAGAGAACATTTCCACTGGGTTTCTACCCCAGTTCTGCCACATGACAGCTGAGACCTTGGACAAGTCACTTAAACTCCACTGGCCTCAGTATCCCCATCTGTAAAGGGGGCATAAAGACAGCACAGACTTCAATGTGAGATTTTACATGTAGAGAATACAGCATAATGTTTGACATCTAGTAGGAATCCGATAATATTCTCCTGTCCCTAACACGATTCACAGTTCTACAAACTGCTCTTCTTCACATATATGGATGGTCCTGAGAAAAATGAAGTGGAAACCAATGAAATGTTTATGCTATCTAAGGCCTTACTGTTTTGGTTTTTTTTTTAAGATTTTTCAATTTTTTTTTAAATAAATCAATTTATTTATTTTGGCTGCGTTGGGTCTTCGTGGCTGTGCGTGGGCTTTCTCTAGTTGCGGCAAGCAGGAGTTACTCTTGGTTGCAGAGCGCGAGCTTCTCATTGTGGTGGCTTCTCTTGTTGCAGAGCACAGGCTCTAGGCGCACGGGCTTCAGTAGTTGTGGCACACGGGCTCAGTAGTTGTGGCTCGTGGGCTCTAGAGCACAGGCTCAGTAGTTGTGGCGCACGGGCTTAGTTGCTCCGCAGCATGTGGGATCTTCCTGGACCACGGCTTGAACCCGTGTCCCCTGCATTGGCAGGCGGATTCTTAACCACTGCGCCTCAGGCCCTACTCTTCAGTTACTGGTTCCATTAACGTTACTTCTCAGAGTCTCTTTACAGCACACATAGGACCGAGTGTGGGGTTAACATAACTTCTGCTCGCAAGAAGCCCCACTAAGGGACACCAGGCCCAGAGGAAGGGGAAAAAAGGACAATAAATGGATAATTGCAATAAGATACAAGAACTACATAAGCTGTATAAACATTTACCTTTCAGCACTCTATTACATAGTTAATGCAGGGTTGCATGTCAGCCTGCCTGGGTTCAAATATTGAACCAAGTGCTTTGGGACCACTTACTGGCTATGTGATGTACTGAAAGTTATTTCACCTCTCTGTGCCTCCATTTCCTTATCAGGAAACGGTGATATGAACAGTACCTCCCTTGTTGGGTTGCTGTGGGGATTAAATGAGACAAGATAATAATTGCTTAGGACTTTCGCTGAAACCCACTATTACCGATGATAGTTCATATTGTACTAGCTACTATCATATATATTACATATTAGCTATTACTATTTGATATTATACTATAAATACGGTAGTATATAGTATTTAGTGTTAGATAGTATTATAGAGTATTATCACACAGTATTAGCTCTTATTATTAAAGTTATTAGTTACTACTATTATTTTCAAACAGTTCCTGCCCAGCAGCGCATGCTCAATCAATATGTGGGTGATGGACACACACCACACTATATATAAAACAGATAAACAACGAAGACCTACTATAAAGCACGGGGAACTATATTCCAGTATCTTATAATAACCTATAAAGGAAAAGAATCTGAAAAAGAATATACATACATATATACGTATAACTGAATCACTTTGCTGTACACCTGAAACACTGTGAATCAACTACATTTTAATAAAAAAATATATATGTGAGGGATGGCCAGAGTGCAAGACAAACTTTAAAAAAGAGCACAGCCCATGCAGCCTGGGAGACCAGGGCGCACGGTACAACGCAGTGCTATTCTATTTGGGTATGAAGAATCAGGAGAAGTGTGTGGCTGAAAAGGAAAAGGAAAGGCATTTCAGGCAAAATGAATGATGTGAACTGTGACAGCGTGTGGCTTATACAGAGACCTGGGAGAAGTTAGGGTATCCAGAACACAGAATGTGGCAGAAGGTAAGGCTGAAAGAGAGACAGGCAGGAGTTTGGACACTTATCCTGGGAGCCAGCAGACATCTATAAAAAAAGTGGCGTGTCAGATTTGTTTTTTATAAAGAAAATTTTTATGGAGTCACAAGGATATTACGAGGCTCTGTAAGTCAAGGAAATATCCTCCTCGCTCCCAAAAAGCCCTGGAAGAACGAACGAGAGCCAAGCCTATCATATTCTTTGGGCTTCCAGGGGGAAAAGGCACTATAAATGATCAGGGAATTCGAAGTGCCTGCCACTGCCCTTTAGATAATCTTATTAAAAATGACAGTAAAAAGGAAAACAAGTTAGCAAGTTGGGGATTAGGACATTATTTTATAACCTTAAGGTTTATTCAGGTTACTTATTCTGGCTATGTATAACGCACGTACATGTGTGTATGAAGGTACATTTGTTTGTGTGCTTAGGTACTGGAATGCAAATTCCAGAGGACCTAAAAGCAGGAAACCAAGACATCCCCAACTGATTCTCCTAGAGACAAATGTTGAGAGGAAAAAACCCTCTAAAATGGTAATAAATAAATGTGGGTCAGATAACTTAGCCTCCAGAGGCCTTTCAGTGCTCGGAAGAAAACCTTCCTGACAAGGGATTGGAGTCCCTGGGATTAAGAACAGATGTGGGAACAGACACAGATAGAACAGAATGGTTTCCACCTTAAAAAGAATACTTCAAAAACGGCATCAGCAGCTCTATGAAAGGTGATATCCAAGGGACAACTCCTAAGAAATGAAAAGAAAATGTAAAAAGGAAAAAAAAAGTCAGGGGATGGGAGAATCAAAGATAGTTTTCAGCTTGAATAAAAACGAATAATGAAGAATCCATTCTACACCACCTTCCATCTTGCTGGGCAGTGAGGGTCATCTTTGCCTAAAGAAGGTTTTACGTTTCAGAGCCTTCACCCTTGCCTGCTCTCTGGGCCCCTGACAAACTGTGAGGTTTCCCTTCTTAAAACACCCTCATTTCTGTGCATATGCTTTACCCTCAGACTTGTGAAGAGAAAGCTCATTTCTGATTAGCTTCCAAGAAGTGCCTGACAGTCCTTCTTACTTGCCCCTCCTCTCCCCACACATCCACAGCTACAGAGCAACCTTGGAACTCAGAGTCTGTCTTCTTAATTGTTGCTACAGCACCTGCAGAGAGCCCCAGAGCAAGGCCTATGATGTGAGGATTAAACACAGTGACACCCACAGATAACAGGACTTTTATTCAGAGAAGGCAGGCGTAACCCTTTGTTGGGTGGTGTCCACAGGGCACAGGCAGAGAGGTGGCCTCTAGCTGCTCTGACAGGCTGACCTCTGTCATGAGGTAACCTGAAAACAACTGTTTCCAAAATAACAGTACTTAACCCACCACAAATCTTGCTCCAGGAAAGGTTTTCACCAAGGCATCCAGAGGTTTCTTTTCAACACCAGTCAGAGGAATCACATAATCCCACGGATACCATCTCTTGGTAGCCCTGGGCTGACTTTAAAGGCAAAACATCAATCCTCAGCTTCTAATTTATCTTCCAAGAGCAGGGACACTCAATCCTGACTACACATTAGAGCAATCCAGGAGGGTTTAAAAACTACCCCAAATCAAGAGAGCTGGAGCGACAATACTCATATCAGACAAATAAACAGAATTTAAGACGAAAAATGTTCCTAAAGACAAAGAAATGGTCGAACTGTCAGGAAGACATAATATATGCACCTAAAAACAGAGCCGCAAAATACATGAAACAAGAACTGACAGAATTGAAAGGAGAAGCAGACATTTAAATAATAAGAGTTGGAGACTTCAATACCCCATTTTCAAGAATGGATAGAATAACAATACTGAGGATCAACAAGGAAACAGGAGGCACGAACCTCAGACTTCACCATAGAACTCTCCACCCGACAACGCAGAACACACTTCTCCTCAGGGGCACATGAAACATCCTCCAGGGAATCCCAACTGTGAGGCCACAGAACACACCTCACTACACTTAACAGGAGTGAAATCATACCATGCGCGTTGTCCAGTCACAATGGAATGAAATTAGAAATCAATAACAGAAGGCTTCTTCTGGGGGCGATGAAAATGTTCTAAAATTAGATCTTGGCAATGAGTGGCACAGCTCTCTGAATACCACTAAATAAAGAAACAAAACTTCCTAAGAACTCCTGAAATCTAGGAGGGTTGGTGACATCAGAGATGGAAGAGTTGCTCTTTTCCAGGAAGGTACTAAATTGGCTAAATTCCTCCCTGGGTCTTCTGCTCTGCTCCCCAGGCAACGTGTGGCAATACTGGGGGAGATGGACCAGGGGGAGATGAGTACTAGTAGGCATCTAGTAGGCAGAGCAGGGACGCTGCTAAACATCCTAAAATACACAGGCAGGACAGCCCTCCCAACAAATAAATAATTATCTGGCCCCCAAATGTCAATAGTTTCAAGGTGGAAGACCCCTATGCTAGGCAAAGGTCAATACTCTTGAATTTTTGCCTCTTCTTGATTTAAAGAAAGAAAAAACCCTATACTAATAGTAAAGGATAAAGGATTAGGAATCAGACCTGGATCCACATCCTGGTTCCACCCTTTCCCAGAACTGTGACCTTGGGCATTATCCTGGACTTTAACTACCCTGGACTTTAACTCCCTCATCTGTAAAATGGGATGATGAAATGACCTTACAATGTGGTTGTGAGGATTCAGTGAGAAGCTGCCTGGCACCAGTAAGGCTAAGGGCTTTCATTACTATAATTACTGTTTTTTGTTAAAGCCCCAAAGTGGCTTAGTACCAAGAAATGGGTGACTGGGTCATTTTAAAATAGGGTTAAAAAAAATGGTTCTGAAGAACCTAGGGGCAGGACAGGAATAAAGACGCAGACGTAGAGAATGGACTTGAGGACACGCGGAGGGGGAAGGGTAAACTGGGGCGAAATGAGAGAGTGGCATGGGCTTGTATATACTACCAAATGTAAAATAGATAGCTAGTGGGAAGCAGCCGCGTAGCACAGGGAGATCAGCTCAGTGCTTTGTGACCTAGAGGGGTGGGATAGGGAGGGTGGGAGGGAGATGCAAGAGGAAGGAGACATGGGTATATATGTATATGTATAGCTGATTCACTTTGTTATAAAGCAGAAACTTACACACCATTGTAAAGCAATTATATTCCAATAAAGATGTTAGAAATAAATAAAATAAAATAGGGTTATTTTCTCCAGCAACAATTAGTATGTAAACTGGGACATTTTATGAGCTAATAAGCCATTGAGACATAACAGTTGACATTCCTCACTACTATAGTATACACCAGCCAAAGCAGGACTGGCTAAATACCCTGTTTCCATAGTAATAAAAAGTTCCTGGGAACCTGACTCATTTTCTTTCCAGTAAATGCTTTCTATTTGTCAGGCTAGACTTTATATACAAGCCCACTGCACAGTGGTGGAGTCTTTTCCACCTACTAGACCTAATATCTTTCTGCCGCTCAAAAACCAATTTACTGTAGTGGAAACAGCCACCAAAAACAGGACAAGCTAATAGCCTGTCATTTGCTGTGCATCTCTGTAATGGAGCCCACCAGTTAGTAGTGGAAAGGAGTGACTTGATAAGACAGATTAAACCATTCAGTGCCTTCCATCACCTCCACTAGGCCAGGGACCAGCACGAGATTCCCTCATAAGTGAGGGAAGAAGATAAGAAAATAACACTAAATGCTTACTGTGTGCCCTGGGCTTTCGTGGACTTCACTCCAGCTCCACTCCACCAAAAAACATGAGGCAGGAATGATTACCAACACTGTACAGAGAACACTGAGAATCAGACAGACTAAGTAACTTGTCCAGGGAAACGCTTTCCACATATATTTGTTTGTTTTTGCTCCATCTCAATTCTTAGATTGAGTTGGCTTAGGAAAGGAAATCAGTTAAAAATGAGGAAAATGGGATATTGTGGAGGAAAACAGAAGAAAAGAAGGTAATAGACAGAACGCGTTCCATAAAGTATCATACAATTATGAGCAACAGGGCTCAAATTTTAGTATGAGTTTCCTAGTGGCCAAAACAATGAAGGAAACAAGATCGGTGGTGAGTGTGGAGAGAAGGGTCCAGAACATTAAAAGCTAACCATTCATGAGAAAAGAGATTTGGGGTGCTCCCTCCTCATAACCCAGACATAAGTGAGTCACAAAAATGAGAGAGTCACAACACCCGAGGCCAGATAAGACAAAATTCCAGTCCTGTAAAGACTGCCCTACCATCACGCGCTCAGGAAGAATGGGTGTGAATGCATCATCCTTATTCCACATTCATTTCCTCAACAAGCAGTGTGGTGGAGTGATGAAGAGTGATTAAGATTCTGGAGTCAGACTCCTTAAGTTCAAATCCCAGCTAGGCCACTTTCTAGCTACAAGATCTCTCACAAGTTACGTAAATTTCTGGTGCCTCGGTTTCCTCACCTATAAAATGGAGATGATGTGGGGATTCAATGTAAATCCCTTAGAGCAATCATTAAGCTCCTCTATATAAGCTATTACTATTGTTCCTACTCCCATCTCAGTTTATCGATACCTGATTATGTGCCAGGCGTTGTTCTAAGCACGGATGGATGCAGCCCTGCACCAGGCAGGGGAGCTCTAACAAACAAACAGCAAAACCAGATGGTGCTATAGGAAGATGTACGGCAGTGTGATAGGAGTGACTGCCTGGGTCGTTGGGGTCATCAGGAAAGGAATATTTGAGGCAGAAGCAATTACAGTGACATCTCAATGACAAGAAGAAGCCACAGACCAGCCGAGGCAGAGAGAACATCTCAAGGATACACCGAAGACCGGAAAAGAACCCGGAACAGGAAGAAGGTCAGAAGGGTGGAGCCGGGGCAGAGTGCTGCGGGGACGGAGGTGCAATGAGTGGGAGAAAGCAGGAGCCAGGTCAGGGAGCGCTTCCCCAGCCTGGCTAAGGGGTCGGGGTTTGATTCCAAGTGTGATGGGAAGTGTCACAGGGGAGTGATCTTATTTGATGTATCTTTGTAAATGATCACCCAGCTGCCTGGTGGAAAATGGATTGAGGCTGTGAAGGCCAAGGCAGGAGGACCACCCTAGGGGTGACAGGAGTGCCTTGGGCTACTGTGGGAGTGGGGAAGATGGAGACCCGTGAACAGAAGCAGAAGCTTCTAGACCAGGATGTCTCAACCTCGGCACTATTGACATTTGGGCTGGAGAATTCTTTGCAGGGGGTGCCGTCCTCTGCACTGTTGGATGTTTCACAGCATCCCTGGCCTCCACCCACTAGATGCCAGGAGCAATCCCAGTTGTGACAACCAAAAACACCCCCAAGACATCGACCCTGGGGTTCAGAATCACCCTGGTTGAGATCCACTGCTTTAGAGGCAGAGCTGACAGGGCTTGCTGATAGACTAGGTTAGGGAGACGGGGCCGCTGGTAAAAGAGGGGCCCCAAGGGTGATTTCTAAGTTTTTGTCCATAACGAGGTAAGATAATCTCACACACTCTGAGGGTCTGCCCTCCACGCCACGGGGCCTGCTCTTGATTTCACTGTCACTCAAACATTGATTCATTCCACAATGAGCATCACAGGCCATGGCGAGTGTCGGCCGTACCCAATGCCAGGGATGCAGCCGTGACTGAAAGGGTCTGATGAAGACACAGACATACAAGCAAGTCCAGTCAGTACGGGGGGTCTCGTGCATCAGAGGAACCCTGAGACTGGGCAGAAGCACGAAGGAAAGCATGGCCCTTCGCTCCCGGGGGAGCTCCTTGGGGGCTCCAAGGCTGTGAAGGGAAGAGCATGTGCAAAGGCACGGGGGTGTGAGAAGGGAGGCGGGGAGGAGTGTAGGAGGGAAGGAAGGGTCAGGCCAGAGACACCTCAGAGTCTCACTTGATTCCATGGGTGATCTGGGAGCTGCTGGAGGCTGCTGGTATTATTCACATTCCTTATTACTAACGATGAAAGCA
>NW_021703784.1:84935155-84940889 GCF_005190385.1 Monodon monoceros | reverse complement strand
AACTGGGTACTCCACCTACAAGAGGCCCTTTATCCCAGCCTCCAGATAAGAAAACTGCAGCTAAGGAAGTTCAATGACCTGCACAAGATTCCTTGGCTGGCAAGTGGCCGGACCAGGGTCTGAGCCCAGGCTGGCGGCTCCAGAGTCCTCTGCCTCCCATTTTAAGTCAGAGAGCAGTAACATGACCTGATGTGCGGTTTTAAAAAGATTATTCAGGAAATAAATATTTGGGCATCACTAGTTTATGGGAGTGAATGAGATCACCAAGGGAGGATGTATGAGATGGGAAGGAAGGGACTCATTTTCAGGTGAATGATGATGCAGAGAAGCAGGCTCAGTGGGCTCTCTGCAAGGGAGAAGGGCAGCCAGGAGACAGGGGGTGGAACCCCAGTGAGCAAAGGAGGGAAGTAGAGGACGAGGTCAATGATGATGTTGAACGCCGCTCGCTGCTCGGAGGTCAGGGAGGATCTGATGTTGACACCTGCTGGATCCGGCAACTAGGAGATTCCTGGTCATCTTCCCCAGAGCAAATTTACTCCTGCGGCGGATGCAAAGGTCAGACTGCAGACGGCCGAAGAGGCACAAACCAGACACAACGGAGGAGAAGGACAGAGCAGGGGCTGGCAGGACTCTAGCTAGAGGGAGAGTTTGGGGCCAGGGGAGAGACTGAAGATAAGTAGGTCCCGAACCTGAGCGCGGAGCAGCGGGTCAGACTCACCTGGAAAAATAAGACCCAAGGCCCATGAACCAATCTTTCCCCAGGTGGCCTCAATCCCCGGGAACCCCAATGACCACGGAGGCTAATGACCTCTGAGTTGGGCAGTGTTTCTCATAGTGTGGTCCTGGGAACACATGTAGCTTCCGGGACCCATCCTAGACCTGCTCATTGGGACTCTCCCATGAAGGTCCTGGGGAGCTGCTTACCGAGGACTCTGGGTCATTCTGATACATGCAGCCTGGGACCCAAGGACCCTCTCTGCTCCAAGTGCAGACTTCAGACCAACAGTATGGGCAACTTCCTGGGGGCTTATTAGAGATTCAGACAATCAGCTAGAAATTCAATCAGCCTCGCCCCAGTCCCACTGAATCAGAATTTTACCAAGATGCCCATGCCTTTCCATTGAGAAGTTCTGGACTGGAATGGAGGGAGGGTCTTGGGGATGTGAGGAAAGGTATCCGGGCACCGTCATGCACACATATCTAGGGCAGAGTGTCCTGGGACTTCCCTGCTGCTGACTGTTACAAAAGACAGCAAGAGATGCTGATGGAACTCCCGTACGGGTTCCGATGCTTCAACACCCTGCTGCACCTTCCAGAACAACGGCAGGCATGATGGCAAACACTTAGAATGTTATCCTTTTTTGCAGGATGGGAAAGTGTTGTACATGACATTCAATGGGCACTCCCTCTGCAAGGGAGGCCAGGAGCTCTGTCTGAACCCTGAAAACCTCCCTGTACAGAGCCGCATGGCACGCACTTACCTACAGGGGGCAGTACAGCAGAGTGGTCCATCAGCTCACTCAAGCCTCAAGGTCTGCTTTCAAAACTCAGCTGGTAACACATATATATGGAATTTAAGAAAAAAAAAATGTCATGAAGAACCTAGGGGTAAGACAGGAATAAAGACTCAGACCTACTGGAGAACGGACTTGAGGATATGGGGAGGGGGAAGGGTGAGCACTGACAGGGCGAGAGAGAGTCATGGACATATACACACTAACAAACGTAGTAAGGTAGATAGCTAGTGGGAAGCAGCCGCATGGCACAGGGATATTAGCTCGGTGCTTTGTGACAGCCTGGAGGGGTGGGATAGGGAGAGTGGGAGGGAGGGATACGCAAGAGGGAAGACATATGGGAACATATGTATATGTATACCTGATTCACTTTGTTACAAAGCAGAAACTAACACACCATTGTAAAGCAATTATACCCCAATAAAGATGTTAAAAAAAAAAAAAAAAACTCAGCTGGGCCACCCAAGTGCCTTAGCCAATTTCTTAAGTCTCTAAGCCGCAGTCCTCATTTGTAAAACGGGGATACTAATAGGACTTACTTGGAGGGGGGAGCAATGGTAAGAAGTGAATGAGATCATCCAGACAGCACTGGGCACGGTGCCTGGTACACAGTTATAAGTTCCACGGTCTGACCCCAGAGCCCCTACACTACATGCTCACCTGGGGTCTCCACCATTCCACCTAAGCCTAAACCGGCCTAAATCCATTCCTCCGTGTGTATGCCCACATGCCAGAAAATCCTTCTGTATTTTCACAGGGAGGAGAACATTCTATTTTAAATCGTAGACATCTGTAGTTGAAGGGGGCATGGGGATGATCAAGTCGTTTTACAGATGGGAATACTAAAGCCCAGGAAAGCCAGAGTGCTTCTGCCACGCCCCTGGGGCTGTGCTGAGCACAGTGCCCCTATAGGCCTGGAATTAGACGGAGCAGTTGCTGAAGCCGCCAGGAGCCCTCTGTTTCTGCATATGCAAGTCCTCACCAGCCCCTGCCTCTGGTCTTCAAATCCCGGCAAAGTAGCAGGATCCAATGAGCTGATGATAATAGGTGTCTACGCAAAGGCTTAGAAAGAGAGAGAAAGGCAGGGCTGTCCTAGAGGCCACATCCCTTGGGGCCCAGAGAGAAAGGAGAGGGCTTGGAGGAATATGTACCCTCAGAAGAATGACTCATTAACAAGGAGGAGTTAGGATGGGGGACGCAGAAAAGGAGGAGATGAGGTCAGGCTGTTAAAGCAAATCTATCAGGTGACCCCTCTGAACTTCTTGAGGGAGAGAGTGTGTGTGTGTGTGTGTGTGTGTGCGTGTGTGTGCGCGTGTGTGTGTGTGTGTTACTGGTGGGAGGATTCCTGTCCCTGCTTAGCAATCCCATCTGGCTCCCTGGTAGAAGAAAACCAGCTCTGAGAGAGCAGCAGTGTGAGAAGGATACAAGAAGGCAAGCAAAGATGTGTTCACTGGTTCCCTCAGAAATGTGTACTGAGCATCCTTCATGTGCCAGGAGCTGGCACACGGTTTGGTGTGGGAATGACAGGGATCACGATGTATGCAGGGTCTTTCTTGGCTGTCCTGAAGCTTCTAATGTCACCTGGAAGACGGTACCTAATGGCCTTTACTGTATCTGCTTGTTTACAAGCGTAAGGTAGAAAAGGGCTATGGAAACAGGGACAAGGGGCCTCTATATAGCCTGGGGAGGAGGACGGGAAGGCTTCTGAACAGGGATGTGGTTATAGAATGAGAGATCCCTGTTTTTACCCATCCACCCACTGATCCATTCAGCCATTCATCTATCCATCCATCATTCTTCTTAAGCAGCAGCTTTCTGGTGTTTTCCAGTTCTACACTTCCATCAAAGGGAGGCAAAACAACTGGGTCACGTCAATCCTCTAAAGAACTAATATCTCTGGGCAGAAGCCAGAGGGCAGGTTTCTACTTAGAAGGAAAAGAAGGCTCAGAAAAGTAACATCACATGCCTTAAGTTCCATGTAGGGTCAAGAACAAAGATGGATCTGCTCCCCTACCCTGCCCAGCTGCAGCCTGCCAGCCTACCCTAGAAACCACTCACGGAAGCACTGTTTGGTTTTCTAAATTGCTTGTTTTCTTTTGATGTTAGTCATGTCCTCTGTAGCCATACACAGACAGGGTAAATATGATTCTGCTCCTCTCTAATTCTCCTAAAGGCCAGCCTTCAATATAACACTTTAAGGAGGACCGCTAATCGGTGGGAGAAAAAGCCTGGCAGAATTAGCAAATTAAGTGATGAAACAAATCTGCCTTCGTACTCCCACTGTCTGGAATGAAAAACAAAATATTTTTGAAATGCAGAACGTGGCGGGAAAACCTGGCACAAGAACTGGAACGTTCAAGAGAAAGCACAGGGAAAGTGAGTCCCACATGTGTATCGTTTTCATTGTCGTTCACACTTGCCAAGATTTGGTTTGCATCATGGCATGTTATACTATCCACGGTTTATGTTTTCTGAAATACGCCCTGCAGAGAAATGGGAAGACTGTGGCCTTGATGGACTCCACAGGAACCACATCCATGGCCATGACTGTGGGTGAGGCTGATCATAGCTACTGTAAAGAGGGACCCACGACTTCTGGAAGGTGCTCGTACAATGATTCCAGGCAGCCCCTACAGGAACTGTAAAAGCCTGTCTTCTAATGGCTCATGGCCCACAGGCAAAGTCAACAGCCCTGAAGGAAGATCGCCTGGAAACTGCATGGGAAGGCAGGTCAGCTCTGCTGTCTGAGCGACCCTTCCAAGGTCACAGGATGAGAATCGCAAGCAGATGTTCGCCAGTCACCTCTGATTCTCAGAGCAGTGGCATCCCTGGCACCAGCCACCACTGCACTAAAGCACTCTGCCTACATCCTCACATCCTCTCCTCGACAGGCAGAGGGACTCACCCGCTCACACAGCAAACAATCAGTGAAGCTGGAACTTGAGGTCACCCGAAGCCTGAGCGGTTCTAAAAACAGGGAATTCATTAGCACCTCGGGCACCCCATGGCCACCATTAAAGAGTTCCAGAAGCAGATCTGGGCTCATTAGAAGAAATATATTTCTTCTTTATTTAAAGAACTCCCATGCTATGATCGTTGGAAGTGAGCTTTGTTCTGGAAAAGGACAATTATCGTGCTGCCTTTGGAATCGCAGATGTCAAGGCAGGACGAATAACGGCGGGGCGCTTCTTAGGGATCTGGCCCAGGGGGATTCGACTCTTGTTGTCTGTTGACTGCAGATCCACTGTGAAAATGAAATCTTATGCAAAGTCCACCAGATACTTAAAAAGAGAGGGAGATGTACAGCTGCTTTGCTTTCAGAGAGAAAAGGGCTCCAGCCCAAAGGCCCCTTTGCTCCCCTGCACTGACCCTTGGCACTCCAAGAAGCACAGGCTGACACACTGATGGAAGTCTTACCCTCCACTACAGAGATGAAAAAATGAGACCCCAAACCAAAGAGCTGGATCCTCACAAATCCCTATTGGTCCTTATGGCAGATTTTCTAGACCCTTCACACATAAGCTTCTATGACCCGTGCAGCCTTTCTCTTTATACACTTTTTTTAATCACCTAAAAACCTCTCCTTGCATGTATGTAAACATGATGATATTATTACTAATAATGGCTAATTCTCCTCAAGAGCTTAGTAAGTGTCAAGCACTGTCTAAACACTTAACTGGTAAAAATACAATTAAATTCTATGAGGTCAATACTATTTGATTATTCCCCATTTTACAGATGAGGAAACTGAGGAACAGAGAGATTCAGTAACTTGCCCAGGATGCAGAGAAACCAAGACAAACCCCGGCAGGCTTGTGCCAGGCTTGTGTGCTCTGAAGCACACCATGCACTGTCTCCTGTACAAAAGTAAGAAGTTAGAAGAGAGCAATTATCCGTTACCCCACCTCTCAGAGTCACCCGCTGTTAATGGGGATTGAAATCTTGCTGGTGTTTCTGGTTGAGATTTCCAAATGCTGGTCACCTCTTGCTGGGAATTTCATTTCTGGCTCAGATAAAGTCCTTTTCTTTCATGAGCGGTGCTGGGATAGCACTAGCCATCCACCTGCTTTCTTTAGGAAGCAATACGCACGGAAGCACCGCCAAGGCAAAGCAAAGCACTAACCCTCAGCCACCATCACGTCGCTGCGTGCTCTCTGCTCTGTGCTGCTCTGGAGGCCAACACACTAGCTGGGATGCTTCTTACCTGCCTGGGCTTCTCA
>NW_021703784.1:84856413-84935145 GCF_005190385.1 Monodon monoceros | reverse complement strand
CTGGGATGCTTCTTACCTGCCTGGGCTTCTCAGGAGGGATGCTCTGCTTGGGCATCCCTTCTCCCCTGATAGGAAAAGAGGCTGACAGTGCAAGATTTGTCCTCAGGAACTTCCTCCCTTCATGAGACTGTTAGTTAAATCACAGGACAAGAACGTCTCAAAATGTCGTGGGTAAAAGACTCACCTGGGCTGCTGGGTAAGAGGCAGATTCTTGGGCCTCAGTCTCAGGGATCCTGCTTCAGTGGGTTCTGAGTTGTCCCCAAATCTACATTAACAGTGAGTCGGGTGACGCACAAAACACACGTTAGGAAACACTGGGTAAGGGCTGTCCCTAAGACACCAGGACCTCCGGTGGGGAACAGCTTAGAGCCCCCTTCAACTGCTGTTCAAGAGAAAACTCAAGGAAAACTTAGTCACTGAGGTTTCTTTGCTCATTTTTTGTTTTTGTTTTTGGCCGTATTACGTGGAGCAGCTTCCTGCCAAGCCACGGAGATAACCCTACAACCTCTCCTTCATTCATTCCACAAATGCATTAGTCATGTTGTCCTGACAGTCTGGTGACTGAGAACAGCTGGCAGGCACTGGGGACGGTTTTACCGGGACTTTTAAAGCATGGAGCGATGGCAGGAACAACTGATACTTGTTGAATGGCAGGTACTGTTCTAAGAGCTTTACAGAGAGCCGTCTTATCTTCAGAACCCCATGAAATGGAACTACTTCTATCCCATTTCACAGACGCGGCACCTGAGAGGTTAAGTGGTACGGAGAGGTTAAGTAACTTGCTCAGGGTCGCATAGCCAGGAAGTGGTAGAGCTTGATGTGACCCACTCATCGGGCTCTTGACCACTAGGCACACAGCTCACGTCCTTCCCTTGGCTTACAAGGTCCCGCGTGATTGCCGCCTACCACCTGCTTCTCTAAGCACCCCTGAAAATCGGCCCTCCCCCCGACCAGCACAGGCATTAGCACGGGCAGACCTGAATACCCAGCGCCCTGTCTCTCACCTGTTAGGCTTACCCTTTCCCTGCAAGTTCCTCCACCTCTTACTGGGTTAACTCACCCTTCACCTCCCAGTCTCAGCTTAGATGGCGGCTTCCCTCAGAACACTCTGTGGATGCCCCAGGTGAGACTGGGGGTCCCTCCTGCGGGATCCCAGCTCCCAGGACGTACCCCTTTCCCAGCATGGGTCACATCCCGTTCCCTGCTTCTTCGCCTCAGCTGTCTTCGTTTGGCCTCTCCCAGGACAGGGATGTCCTTGTTCACCATCCCCCTCCCCCTCCCTGCCCGTGCCAGCAAGTGCCGAGCGCACAGTAGGTGCTCTATGAATGTCTGTGAATTAGTGAATCACAAACACAGCTTCTCAGGGGCCAAGGTACCACCAGCTCTCCGGGGGCAGGGAACACGACTGATGGGAGCTTCTGTCCTGCTGGGCCCGCGGCCTCACTCAGGCCAAAGCTGCGCCTGCCACGGGCTGCCCTCCACCACCGACCGGGCACAGCGAGCATGCTGAGACCTCCCCATCCCTGCGAGGCCTGGGATGCCGCCAACAGGCGCCTTCTGCTCCGGGACATCTGTGGTCCTGGTGGAACCATTCATGGCCTGCACTGCAGTTGAGATTCTTCCTGCCCTTCTTCTCCTCCCCTTCTTCCTCCTTCCTTTCGTCTCTCCTTCCGCAAGTACCCAACCTCCATGTCCGCCCTCCCTGCCTTCCCCTGCCCCCACCCCCAGGAAATCTCAGGGACGCCTCATCCCGTCCCGGCGTCTGCATCTCGGCAGGCCTGGATAATGCAGTGGCAGAGCCTGGGTCCCAACTGCTACTCCAGGCCTGTCCCCAAAGTCAGGGCGGCCGTCCAGGTTCTTCCTCAAGTCACCACTAGAACCAGCACGCCAGCACACTGTGAAAAAAAGGCTAAATGGGGAAGCGGAGCAAAAGTGGGTGCCTCACCTCCATTCCCATCTCAGAAGGTGCTCCTGAGTGATGGCACAGATGGGGAAGGGGGCAGCCGAGCACCTGCACTGTCACTGCTGCACCCTGGAAACACACCCCGACTGTGGGCGGCACGTGACTTCTCTCCCTCGCCCCTTCCCAGCATCAGACTGGCTGGTGTCCTCAATTCCAGGGAACCGGGAACAACCCCAGTTTGGCTTTTAATGTCAGACAGCGAGTGGCAGAGACATGCCATGTTCTGCCTCAGGACCAACTGCTCCCTGCCATCAGACAGAGCTTCCCACCGGGCTGCCCAGGCACCGAGAGCAGGGGGACTGTCTGATTGAACATCAAGGAGCGGGCTGTGCCCAGGAGCTCAACAGAAAAAGGCCTGAAGACACGTGGAGAGTCACGGTGATGGGCCTGAGCAGACCTGGGAACAAATCCACAGCCACGGGCTGGCTCCCCTCTTGTTGGCCGAAAGGTACAAAATGGCCAAGAGAAAAAAATACATCACGCTGGGTGACCGCCATAAAGTCACCGTGCAAGCGGGCTGCCCACCCTGCTCTTTGGGATACGTGATGCTCTCAATGCACCACAAAGGCCTCCCCACCAGAATCGCCGCTCCTCCAACAGTGCCCGATCCCTCCCTAAAGCGCTTTCTCTTCGCTCAGGGGTTCAGTAAAGATCTCCGGCTCTACCGCTAGGTCCCAAAAGAACTGGAGAGGCAAACAAACCTTGCCCCCGACAAGAGACAGCAGGAACCAAGGTGGTCTTGGGCCCACGCCCCTTTAAATCGCATTGAAAATCGGAGACACCGATTACCTGCCACCACGCCCCCATCCCCCCAAAATGAAGGGCACGATGATAGAAAAAAACAACCCAGGTATGTGCAGACTACGCCTTTCCAAAGGAGTCAGACTGTACCCTAATTTGGAATTAACCTGAAGCTTTTCCATGCTGTGGGAAAGGAACAACTGCCTGTAAGCCATTTTAGTTCCCTCTCTTCCAATCACTCAGTGTGGAAAACACAACAGCCTTTAGAGCCCAAAGACATTCCTTACATTTTATGGGATTCCTCTTGCAGGGATCTTAACAAAGGACGCGGTAGTAACCATGTCAAAAGCCACGAGTTCCTGAAGTGCTTTTTAAGAGGGGTATACAGTTACCTTTTGACCTCAAAGATTCTCTTCCGCCCCCTTCTCCTCCCACTCTAAACCGTAGTGTTACTAGTAAACAAACCACTCCGGTCAGGTGTTTGAATTATATGAACGCACCACATCCTCCTCTTTTAATGATCACTTTCTCAACTGTCTCTGAATTTTTGAAAAAGCCATTAGGCAATTGCAAAGCAGCTTTATCGCAGACGAAAGTGCAAGTCTGCATAAAAAAACAAAAATAAAAAGACTGCCCAGTCACAGCCTCACTTGGATCAGCAAGATTTGTCTGGATGTGCCAGGAAAAAAAATGTTTTTGATGTTCTGTGATTTTGCAGCCATTTAAATATTATTAGCAATTATGGAGCCTGTTACCACTGACGACAGCTTGCAGCTCCAGCCAAGTCCTGGCAACGAGAGCACCACCAGAATATCGGGGCCCAGGCAACCTGGCCACATGCGTTGCAGTGACACAGGAACATGAACCCTCCCAGCTCAGGGCGCTTCACTGAGATTCTCCCCTTTCTGCAGGCGGAGAAAAGACAGCACACAGCGCTGGTAGTAACAGAGTTCTCTGGAAGTGGCGGGGAGGACTGGCGAGACAGAGTGAGGCTGATGTTTGTGCAAAAGAGTTGATTTGAAAGAAGACGTCAGGATGACTGCATGCCACTAACTTCTCAGCTGGTGACTGTATTGGTATTTAAATTGGTGGTTTCCAAGAAAGCAGTGGCAGGTCCCAAACAGCAGCTGCCATCACCTGGGAGGGACCGAGGAAGCCAGATGGGGCTTGGTGGGGCCTCCGGCAGATGCCATTCGAGTTGCCCTGTCACCACCAGAATAGGATTGGAACGACACTGGCAGGAATGTGAGAGGGGGAGCCGTCACTAAAAAAACAAAACTTTCTAAGAACTGGGAGCTTTGGTGACTTCAGAAAACGAAAAAGTTCCTCTCCCCTCTAGGAAGATACTAAATTGGACACACTCCTCCCAGTTTTTCTCTAGGCTCCAGGATGCCTTGCCTCAACGGACCTGACTCAACATCCCCCAAACAGAGAGTCTGGGGTCTCCTGTCCGAGCTCCAAGGGAAGGGGAACCGGGACCTCTGGTAGAGAGTCTGAGTCCTCTTGCCTTCTGGTGGAGACGATGGGGACGTGAGATGGCACGGGGCTCCTCCACCCTAGGCTGCTGCACAGCACATCCCTCAAAACAGGGCGTCGCGGGGTCCCTGGGTTCTGTCTTCTGAAAACGGTCCAGGGAAGGGGACTTGATCACTCTAACTAGTGTGCTGCCGTCCTGAATATTCCCAGTATTTCTGAAACAGAACGGTCCATCTTCCTTAGTTTAGAGAACCTGTTGGAAAGTAGAATCTAGCGAGCATCTTCCAGCACATCTTTGATGACCGTGGGAGCCCGAGGGAGCCTGGATCAAAAATTCTCTGGCAACCCTGGAGACTCTCCCTTTCAGGGAATACGCATCGCTGGGGAAGGGAGAAGATGGGAAAGCGTATTTTATTAAGTGCCTGCTATGCGCCAGACAGCACTCGAACATCTGACTCTCATACCCCCCTTTCCAGGCCTGCTCCCATTTCGCAGACGAAGAAACTAAGGCTCCCGCAGGGAAGTGAATAGCCAGTGGCAGAGCTGAGCTCTAAAGACTCCACGCTGCCAATAAGAGTACAGCTACTGTTTACTGAGCACGTGCTTGGTGCCAGCAGCAGTTTGAAGAGTTTTCAAGGTTTTAGTTTATTTAATCCTCATAAAAATTCCCCGGGATTTAAGGAAACTGAGGCTAAGTACCTTGCCCAGGGCCCACAGTTCACATGTGACAGAGCTAGGATTCAACCCAGGCCCTGTGGCCCCAGAGCCAACCCCTCCCGCTCTGCACGCTGCCTCCTGTCCCGAAGCGCAGCGAGCACCCCAAGGAAAACAGACACACGTGGTATGTCTATCTGTTTGGAAATGTCAGGACCTTTGGCTGAAACGCCCTATGCTGACAATCAGAGAAAATGAATTCAATTTCACTGACTCTAAGACACCACCAATTGTAAGGGATGCCACTAATTTACATACAACTGAGAAAGAAAAAAACTCTCCAATTAAACTAGGACACACGTTTTCTTAGCCCATCGATTATAAGAGGCATCTCACTTTCAGAGACCTGAAAATGTAAAAAGATGTGTGTCTTAGAATTAAAGAGACACTGAAGGCCTTCGAATGAGCAAGATGGTGAAATGCACGATAGACTCAGGGTGGAAACAAGGTTCTCTGAGTGCAGAGTATCCGAACACTAAATCTAATTTTCCAAGCAAACCTGATAATCCCAATTTTACGTGCAAGCTTCCGATTTAGAAACGAATTCATGTTTTTCATGTCTTTGTGCAGGACAAAAAAGCTGTCTACAGCCCAATCTGGCTGGGAGCCCTCCCAGCTTCCTCCCAGGTGCACTGGAAGGCAGAGAGCTACAGATATCAATTTAGTTGCAGCACATCCCACCCCTGTGGCTTTTAAAGGCACAGGACTTTCACAGGCTGCCATACACACTAACTAGCGTTCAGAGTACTTTCTTTTTCTATCATGGAAGCAGCCAAGTCAAGGCGCCAGGTCACAGAAGTAAGACTACTTTTATAACTGACTTTAAAAGAATATATTTATTTATTTTCTCATATAAAGCACTCTCCCCAGGCTTTCAACTAGTCCTGTTCTATTGACACACCTGGTCTTGTTCCATGACCACCAGCTATAAAGGCAGGAGTAGAACAATAACAACAAATTACCCCAAGTGGATGCGGTGAGAACACATCCAGTACAGGGACATCCAAGGGAGCTGACTGTGCAGGCCTGGTCCTGGGTGGCGCTGGCCACTGCACACTCTACTTTGTCAATAATGCACCCAGGGCTTCCCTGGTGGCGCAGTGGTTAAGGATCCGCCTGTCAATGCAGGGGACAGGGGTTCGAGCCCGGGTCCGGGAAGATCCCACATGCCACGACGCAACTAAGCCCGTGCGCCACAACTACTGAGCCTGCGCTCTAGAGCCCGCAAGCCACAACTGCTGAGCCCATGTGCCACAACTACTGAAGCCCACTCGCCTAGAGCCCATGCTCTGCAACAAGAGAAGCCACCGCAATGAGAAGCCCGTGCACCACAACAAAGAGTAGCCTCCACTCACCACAACTAGAGAAAGCCCACGTGCAGCAAAAGATCCAACTCAGCCATAAGTAAATAAATAAATAAATTTATATTAAAAAAAAATTAATGCGCCCGGTGTGGCAGGTTATTAATGTCCTGGAACTTGAGAATGGAACCTTATTTAGAAATAGTGCATATATATAATCAAGTTAAGATGAGGTCATGCTGGATGAAGATGGACCCTAAGCCAACGATGGGTATCCTTTTAAGAAGAGGGAAATTTGGACACAGAGACACATACATAGGGTAGACTCCAGGTGATGACGGAGGCAGAGACTGGACTGTTGATTCTACAAGTCAAAGATGTCAAGGAATGCCGGCGATGAAGCACGGAAGGACTGTACCCTAGAGCCTTCAGAGAGAGCACGGCCCTGTGGATACCTTGATTCTGGATGTCCAGCTTCCAGACCTGGGAGAGAATATATTTCAGTTCTTTTAAGCCATCGGTTTGCAGTATTTTGTTAGAGCAGCCCCAGGCAACTGATATACCCAGAGAGCTTCGGAGCACTTCGTATTTCTCCACCTAGTGTAAAATTGCTGGCATCTTCAAATAGCGGCCAGGGTCCTTTTACAAAAGCGAGCATATGGTCACATTCGTGTTAAGGTCAGGCATAGCCTGACAAGCCAGAAATTGTCCCTACGTAGCTGTCAGGAGACTACCTGGGAATTTATACGGCGATCCCAACATCTGGACTGCACCATTGGCACAGGGCACAAAGCGCACATCTGGGAGCGGGGAGAGGACCTGGAAGGCTGTGACTTCTATGAGTCCTAGACCTTGGAGGCTGCAGGGGGCAGTGCAGGTTTCAGGCCAACAGAGTGAAGGCAGAGACTTCAGAAGACTGTTGAAGCGATGCAGCAAAATGCTGTCATCAAAATCCATTTAGGTGCTTAATTGTGTGGGACTAGGGCAGAGCTGGGAACACTCTGGTGGGTGGGGGACAAGTGCAGGGCTGTGAAGACACAGGTTCCCAGCTGAACGCAGGAGAGCTACTTCCAAACCCCCCTCCCTGTGACCCAAAGGGCCTGCCCGGCTCACCCCAGGCCCTCAAGTATTTGTTTCCTTCCCTCATACAGCGGCTTCTGTGTGTCTGGCTGCCTCCCTGGAGCTCTAAGCTAAAGAGAATTTCATAAGAGCTCATGACTGTGTGTTCAAGACTCTCTGGAGTGAAAAGAAGATATTGACCCAGCAAAGGAAGGGGTTTCTAAGGCTTAGGCTTTCAAAGAGAGAGCAGGAAGAGAGGGGGTGTGCAAGGGATGGCCTGGACGTCTAGCATTGCAGGACCAGGAATGTCACTGCAGACTTGGGTTTGAGGATAATGTCACCGGCACTTTTGAGGGAACAGTATCAGTTAGCACTTACTGAATGCTTAACCCAGGCCAGGCACCCCAGCTCCGAGCCTCACATACATTAGCTGATTTAAGACTGACAGCAATGCCCTGCGGTCAGCAGAGTTGATCTACACCCTATTTCTAACTTGCATCACCACCTGGACATACCGCCTATTAAATGTTTTAACTATCGCCCCCTGAAGTAGGTACTGTTATGATCCCCATTTTACAGATGAGGAAATTGGTGTAGAGGTAGGTAAGTTGGTGCCCAGAGCCTCAGAGGTCATAAATGGAGGCTGGCCCCCAAAGCCCCTGTTTTAAACCACAGGATTTATGGTCTCACATTTGAGATGAAAGAAACTAAGTGAAGTGGGGGCCATGCCTGGAATTATCTGAGATGTTTAAAAACAACTACACAAAGAAAATGACTAAGTTAGAAAAGAACAACATTAACACACACAGGTCTTGGATTCCTTCCGCACCACAAGTGCTGGGAAGGAATGTGAACTTTCATTCTGAAGCATTTAATGGACAGAGTGTTAAACCACAGTGATATTCTCTAGACCCCCGTTTTCTGAAGCTCGGCGTCTTCAGAAGGCTTTTGAAATTCAGCATTTAACAATGGCTTGCCAGGCTCCACCCACCTCTCCCAGCGGGGAGGTTGATAAAAGAAAGCCCACACCTACTGGGCTGGGCCAGCCCACAAAAGCCCAAATCCATTGAATTATCCCTTGGAAGTATGTGTATTAGATGCCTCGGGCTGCCATAACAAAGTACCACAAACTGAGTGGCTCTAAGCAACAGAGATTTATTCTCTCGTATTTCTGGAGGCCAGAAGACTGCAATCATAATGTCAGTAGGGCTGGTTCCTTCTCAGGGCTGAAGAAGGATCTGTTCCTGGCCTCTCTCCTTGGCTTGTAAATGGCCATCCTCTCTCTCTGTCTTCCCATCGTCTTCCCCCTGGATGGATCTCAGTGTCCAAATTCCCCCTTCCTATAAGGGCGTATTGGATATGGTTCACTCTAGTGACCTCATTTTAACCTGATTACTTTTATAAAGGCCTTATCTCCAAATAAGGTCACACTTTATTGTTTTTTCATGCTATCTTAATTTTTAACGTTTTTAATTGTATAGTTGATATACAGTATTATAAAAGTTACAGGTGTACAATACAATGATTCACAATTTTTAAAGGTTATACTCCATTTGTAGTTATTAGAAAATATTCGCTACATTCCCCGTGTTGTACAATATATTCTTATAGCTTATTTTATACCTAATAGCTTGTACCTCTTAATCCCCTACTCTTACACTGCCCCTCCCCCCTACCCACAGTAATCTCTAGTTTGTTCTCCATATCTCTGAGTCTGCTTCTTTTTTGTTACATTCACTAGTTTGTTGTATTTTTTAGATTCCTCATATAAGTGATATCATACAGTATTTGTCTTTCTCTGTCTGACTTATTTCACTTAGCATAATGCCTTCCAAGTCCGTCCATGTTGCTGCAAATGGCAAAATTTCATTCCTTTTTATGGCAAGGTCACATTCTGAGGTACTGGGGTTAGGACTTCAACATACGAATTTGGGGGCTGGGGACACAATTCAACCCATAATGATAGCGTTGTGCCAGTTTTGCTTCTTACACAGCGGAAGGGGAGGATTAGATCCCACTGTAGTTGCATCCCCCAGCTCATTGACAGGCTGCTTTCCCAGGTCACAGCATGTCAGCTCTCACACCCCGTTCTCTGAGAAAAGACAGAGCAGCCTAAGAGAGAAAGAAGCAAGCTGTACCCACCCCATGGAAACTGCCTGATTTCCTGGGGCATTTTGCATGTGAGCCAAGCAGTAGGTGCCTTGGTGAAATCGCTGAATTACTGCTAAAGTTTGGTGAGAAGAATAACGCAGAATCCAGTTATTTCCCCTCATCTCTGCTTGCCCTGAAACACCAGGTTTAAAAGAAAACATTATATGTGGCGCCACCTAGAGGCCTATGATGAAGACCATAAAAAGGAAAGGAAGAGTTTCTGACTGGGCTTTCCTCCCCTTACATTCCTTGGTGATCATTATTTCAAACTTGCCCTCTCAGCCCAATCTCCTGGATTTCTGCCATCACACTGGTGCAATTAAAAGCCGTGCTCAAGAAATGGCTGGGAACATTAAAAGCAAATAAAATTCAAATTCCATTTTTTCACCTATTTTTCTATGTCTCTGGATTTGGAGATTCATTAAAATTTTATCATTTGACAAGATTCTTGAATTTATCCCCATCCCCATCCCCGCCAACACACACACACACACACACACACACACACACACATAAAGGGCCTGGGACTTTAAAAGTCTGTACATGCCTCAAAAATAGCGATCAAGGGCTTCCCTGGTGGCGCAGTGGTTGAGAGTCTGCCTGTGATGCAGGGGACGCGGGTTCGTGCCCCAGTCCGGGAAGATCCCACATGCCGCGGAGCGGCTGGGCCCGTGAGCCATGGCTGCTGGGCCTGCGCGTCCGGAGCCTGTGCTCCACAGCGGGAGAGGCCACAACAGTGAGAGGCCCGCGTACCACAAAAACAAAACAAAAACAAAAACAAATAGCGATCAATATAATTTTTCAAAGAAGAAAACGAACCACCTTGTAACGTGGATCTCCACCCTCCAAGATCCCTCCCCCATTTGGTTAGACCACAGAGAGATGGCAGCTGCACTCCAACACAAAGCTGGCAGGAGATCTTAAGGCTCTTGATTCCAGGTCACATGTATGTTCTAGAAATTTGGATTGCTGCTTTATTATTACAGCAAGGGGCAGTAATAAAGTACAGTCTCTTCTTTCAGAGATTCACAGGACTAACAGCCACTTTGGAAATCGTTTCCAGGTGTACCTCGTGTTATTGCATTTCACTTGGTCACACTTTGCAGATACTGAGATTTTTACAAATCGAAGGCTTGTGGCAACCCTGTGTCAAGCCATTTTTCCAACAGCATTTGTTCACTTTGTGTCTCTGTGTCACATGTTGGTAATTATTCCAATATTTCAAATGTTTTCACTATTATTATATTTGTTATGGTGATCTGTGATCACTGATCTTTGATGTTACTATTGTCATTGTTTTGGGGCTCCACGAACCATACCCATATAAGATGGCGAACTTAATTGATAAATGTTGTGTGTGTTCTGACTGTTCCATCAACCAACTGGCCATTCCCCCCAGCTCTCCCCCTCTCCTCAGGCTTCCCTATTCCCGGAGACACAATATTAAAATTAGGCCAAATAATAACCCTATAATGACCTCTAAGTGTTCAACTGAAAGGAAGAGTCACACGTCTCTCACTTTAAATAAAACACTAGAAATGATGGTGATGCTTAGGGAGGAAGGCATGTTGAAAGTCAAGACAGGCCAAAAGCTAGGCCTCTAGTGCTGAACAAGTAGCCAAGCTGTAGATGCAAATGAAAAGTTCTTGAAGGAAATTAAAAGTGCTGCTCCAGTGAACACACAAATGATAAGAAAGCAAAACAGCCTTATTGCTGATAGGAAGAAAGTCTGAGTAGTCTGGATAGAAGATCAAACCAGCCACAACATTCCCTTAAGCCAAAGCCCGATCCAGAGCGAGGCCCTAACTCTTCAATTCTGTGAAGGCTGAGAGAGGTGAGGAAGCTGCAGAGGAATGTTTGAAGCTAGCAGTGGTTGGTTCATGAGGTTTAAGGAAAGAACATAACATAAAAGTGCAGGGTGAAGCAGCAAGTGCTGATGTAGAAGCTGTAGCAAGTTATCCAGAGGCTCCAGCTCAGATAATTAATAAAGGTGACGATAAATTTTCAATGTAGACAAAACAGCAATATATGGGGAGAAGACGCCATTTAGGACTTTCATAGCTGGAGAGGAGAAGTCAATGCCTGGCTTCAAAACTTCAAAGGACGGGCTGACTCTCTTGTTAGGAGGCTAAAAGAGCTGGTGATTTTAAGTTCAGGCCAATGCTCATTTACCATTACAAATTCTAAGGCCCTTAAGAATGATGCTATATCTACACTGCCTGTGCTCTATATGGAACAACAAAGCCAGGATGACAGCACATCTGTTGACAACATGGTTTACTGAATATTTTAAACCCCCTCTTGAGGCCTACTGCTCAGAAGTAAAGATTCCTTTCAAAATATTACTGCTCTCTGACAATGCACATGGTCACCCAAGAGCTCTGATGGAGATGTACAGTGAGATTCATGCTGTTTTCATGACTGCTAACACCTCATCCATTCTGCAGCCCATGGATCAAGGAGTAATTTTGACTTTCAAGTCTTATTTATTAAGAAATACATTTCATAAGGCTATAGCTGCCAAAGGTAGTGATTCCTCTGATGGATCTGGGCAAAGTAAATTGAAAAACTTCTGGAAGGACTCACCATTCTAGATGCTATTAAGAACATTCGTGATTCATGGGAAGAGGTCAAAATATCAACATTCACAGGAGTTTGGAAGAAGTTGATTCCAACCCTCACAGAAGACTTTGAGGGGTTCAAGACTTCAGTGGAGGAAGTAACTGCAGATGTGGTGGAAACAAGAGACCTAGAACTAGAAGTGGAGCCTGAAGATATGACTGAATTGCTGCAATCTCATGATAAAACTGTAATAGATGAGGAGAGTTACTTCTTATGGACGAGCAAAGAAAGTGGTTTCTCGAGATGGAATCTACTCCTGGTGAAGATGCTGTGAAGACTGTTGAAATGACGACAAAGGATTTAGAACGTTACATAAACTTAGTTGATAAGAAGCAGCAGCAGGTTTGAGAGGGCTGACTCCACTTTTAAAAGAAGTTCTGTGGCTAAAATGCTATCAAATACAGCATTGCCGCCACAGAGAAATCATTCATGAAAGAGTCAATCAATGCAGCAAACTTCACTTTTAAGTAACATTTTAAGAAATTCCCACAGCCATGCCACCCTTTGGCAACTACCACCGTGATCAGTCAGCAGCCATCAATACCGAGGCCAGACCCTCCACCAGGAAAAAGACTGCAATTCGCTGAAGGCTCAGATGATGGTTAGCATTTTTAAGCAAGAAAGTATTTTTTAATTAACATATGTACATTATTTTTTAGACATAATTCTATTGCATACTTAATGGACTACAGTATAGTGTAAACACAACTTTCATATGCACTGGGAAACCAAAAAATTTGTGTGACTCGCGTTATTGCGGTGGTCTAGAAGTGAAACCACGGTATCTCCAAGGTATGCCTGTACACAGAAAAACATTTTCGACGTTTCTTAATTTTTAAAAAAATCAGATCAGTAGTGATAACATACAGTACGATTCTGTTCAGCAGAATTACAGAGATCCATGTACAAAAAGACTGAATGAACCCACCGGTGGTCTCTGATGGAGGAAGGTTATGAGGACTTACACGCTGGGACAGCTGACAGGGTCTGCATCATCTCTCTGTGGCTCAGTTTCCTCATCTGGAGATAATAACAGTCCCTTTCTCATAAGGCTCGTGACAATCCATGAGTTACTATAATGTAAAGTGCCTGGGACAGTGCAGCCCAGGGGAAGCTCAAGTAACGGCATGTCATTGCTCTTGCCATAATCAGGGCTTCCATGGAACTTGTATGCTTTTCTAAAACATATCCTTATTCCTTTATTATAACAAAAAGTTATTTGGCTAAAACGATCACTTAAGGGCATTCCACTAACCAAGAACAGAAATACACTCAGACTATCCCCAAAGGAGCCCCTACTCTCAAAACTCTAAGGTGGAAAATCTAGTGACTCCACCCAATTGGAAATTTATTCTAGTCCATTAATAGATATTTCACAAGGTCGGAAACACAACTAGTCCATAGGGGGTTGGGAAAAACATTCAACCTCTTTAGATAACTTAAAATATGAAAATTAAAATATGTAACTGTTTTCAACTATTAAACAAACCAGAAAACCGATTTTTTTAAAAAGGTATTTCCCAATGCTGCCAAGACTAAAACAAAGCCAGACGTCTCACATGTTGCCAGTGAGCAAAAGCTGATGCAAACCATTGGCAGAACAAGTGGGCAAGAGGCAGAAAAGGCTCCTGTCCTTCAACCTGGTCATTGCATTTCTGAGAATCGAGCTGAAGACCATTTCTCAAAACAGGGGGAAAGTCATATCTACCCTCATTTCACAACCGTAAGCACTATTTCTAACAGTGAAAAACTGGAAACAACATAAATACCAAATAATAAGTAAATAAACTATATTTATTCACCAAGTGAATGGGCCACTTAAGCGTTAAAAGTGATAGGGAAATATGGGGGAAAACATAGAAAAATGTTAATATGTTGAAATGTTACCTGGGAAAAAAATTAAAATATAAAATCGTATACCTATGGTGATTACAACTGAGAAAAGCCTGAATGTAAACTCGTAAGATGCTCACAGTGGGTCTGTTAGCGTTACCTATGGTGATTACAACCGAGAAAAGCCTGAATGTAAACTTGTAAGATGCTCACAGTGGGGCTGGTAGCGTACAGACTCTATGTGGGATTCTGTTTTTCTCCTTCCCTGTTCCCCCGATTTTTACAATATAACATTTTATTACCTTTATAATAAAAAAGTTTCTTCCTGTCTCACGAAAATCTTTCCTCTGCCGTGGGTACAGAATAGCTGCTCTCTGCCTCGTATCCCTCCAAGACACACTTCTCCAGGCCCTTCTCTCACCCTTCGGAAAGGGCAAGACTTCTCCTTGGTTAAGTGTATTCTTCTCTAAATGCCAAAGCTATGTCGTAGGGCTTTTGAGGCAATCGCCTCTACCAAGTGAGAACATCAGCCGCCTTCTCTCTCCTTCCTGTAAGTACCAAGTTGTTCCAAAGAATCAGTGAAAGAGCTCTGTAACTTCTGAACGAGACACAGAAGGAGGCGGCACAAATTCTAAATGGACAACTCTCAGGGAGCCCTCGAAAGGATGGACCAGATGGTACCTACCCTGGAGACCTCAGCCCAGCCCAGCCTGGCTCTGGCTGAAACCATCCTGCATTTCTACCCTCCAGGCATGCATAAGTTCCTTAATCGACCCTAAACATTGTTTTTATTTGTTCGTTTTGTTCAACTCTCTCATTTTATTTATTTACTAGAAAAAAATTTTTTTATTTTTTAACATCTTTATTGGAGTATAATTTTTTTACAATGGTGTGTTAGTTTCTGCTTTATAACAAAGTGAGCCAGCTATATATACATATATCCCCATATCTCCTCCCTCTTGCGTCTCCCTCCCACCCTCCCTATCCCACCCCTCTAGGTGGTCACAAAGCACCAGGCTGATCTCCCGGTGCTATGCGGCTGCTTCCCACTAGCTATCTATTTTACATTTGGTAGTGTATATATGTCCATGCCACTCTCTCACTTCGTCCCAGCTTACCCTTCTCCCTCCCCATGTCCTCAAGTCCATTCTCTACGTCTGTGTCTTTACTCCTGTCCTGCCCCTAGGTTCTTCAGAACCTTTTTTTTTTTTTTTTTTGGATTCCATATATATGTGTTAGCATATGGTATTTGTTTTTCTCTTTCTGATTTACTTCACTCTGTATGATAGACTCTAGGTCCATCCACCTCACTACAAATAACTCAATTTCATTTCTTTTTATGGCTGAGTAATATTCCATTGTATACATGTGCCACATCTTTATCCATTCATCTGTCGATGGACACTTAGGTTGCTTCCATGTCCTGGCTATTGTAAATAGAGCTGCAATGAACATTGTGGTACATGACTCTTTTTGAATTATGGTTTTCTCAGGGTATATGCCCAGGAGTGGGATTGCTGTCGACCCTGAACGTTTTGATCAGCAGAAGTAAAAAAGCAAAAGAGACCTAAACACCCGACAAGAGGGGAATAATTAGGTTACAGTGCATCTACTTGATGGAACAGTAGGTAACCTCACAAAACAACAATTATCGTTGCTACCTATATGGTAATGTGGCAAAGGGCCTCTAAATTGAAGTAGAAAAAGCAGGTTACTCAATCACGCGTCCCCATGACAATGAATGTACTTTGTGTGGACTGACCAATCACAGTTACCGTTTACAAGTCACTGACTATACCCAGGCGCTGTGCTGTGCGCTTAACATGCATTGAAACGCCACAACAATGTCATTTAGAAGGCTGATTATTCTCATTTTGGAGAGGAGGGAATTGAGGCAGCAGAAGGTTAAGGAATTCATTCTCATTTAATCCTTCCAATGGCTAAGATTTAGACCATTCTGGTAACTTTTCTAAGATCACACAGCGCTGGGGGAGAGGGATGGAAAGGGAGGGCTGGGATTTGGACACAGTCCTTCTCCAGAGCTCAACCCGCAGGTCCTAGACTGGGAAGGGAATATGTAAGAAATCTGAAATGCAAGGAAACTTTGTCTTAGAAAAAGGACTTCTTTTCCTTCCCTCTGTTGTCTAAACTTTCTAGTGTTCTTCTGTTTTTAGAATTTAAAGACCAAAGGAGAAAAGAAGGGCAACAGAGGAAAGGTTTTTCGAATGTGTGTGTTTATGTGTATGGTTTTTCAAATTATGTTTTGATCAAAAGACTAAATAAATGCCAATCAAGTCTCTACTACACTTGGGGGTGACGGGTCGGTAATGGGGAGAAAAAAATTAACGGAGAATAGCCAAGGCGAGCCTGTTCCAGACCAAACCAAACTGCACCAGGCAGCTGCCCACACTATCTTTTCTTTTCTTTTCTTTTTTTTAAAATTTCTCTTTCCACCAACTCTTCCCGTTTACGCATGAATTCTGAAATCATGGAACTGGACTGGCACAGGACACAGCTTGTCACAGAGAACTTTAATAATCACACAGTCGAAATTGACAAAGCTGGGGATATAACTTAGGTCTCAACTTCCGATCCTGTATTCTGTCACAAACGTGTCCCGTTCTGAACATTCCCAGCTCAGCTAAAGACAATCTGCATTTACTGGAGTTCCAATACACACCATATTCCAAAAATGATCATTCCACACATTCAGAGTGTTTAATAATGCTCAGAACTGGACAGATTATAGGGTTCACGCATACTATCTCATTTGAAACTCAAATTACAAACATTCAATTTCTAGCAATTTTGAAGCCAGGCTAGAAACAGAAAAGGCTGCAATAGACATAATACTCTTTTTTAATTCTGCAAAAATAAAAATGCATTATGTATAATAGTCGATTCAGAAGAAATCACAAGCAACAAAGAAAATGAACTATTTCCCACAAAAAACATACCCTCAACCCAACCCCTCCCAAAATTTCTCTGAAGAGCGGGGGCAGGCAGCAGGGATACTGGACAGATTTCAGAGGGGCCAGTCTCAGAGGGAGTACATCACGAGGAAGAGGGGGCCTGGCTCCAGAGGGGGCCCCAAACCCAGAGCTCCTTCCTGCGCAACAACAAGCTGAGCCTCAAATCCCGGTAACAGCTATGTGAAAAGTTCAAATTATCATCTTCTCCTCATTTCCTCAGCTGGCTCCCAAAAAGATGGCAGATTCAGAGCCAGAACACATAGTTCTCCTGTGCGAGAGGCCCTGTGGCCTGGTGCCCAAAGCCCAGGAAACAGCCAAGAACCATCGTCCAGCTGTGTGGTCCCCAGGCACCGGACGACCCTGGGCCCAGGACTCCTGGTGTACTTCCTGCCGGCCAGCATGCCGTGGCCCAGCTCCCTCTGCAGCACCAAACTTTGGCAAAGAAGAGAAACACACCTCTACGGGGCAGGGAGGATGATCGTTCCACTTCCTGGAGGCCCCTCAACTCACATCCCTGGTGCCTCCTTTCTCGCAGATTACCACTGACTCACATCTCACGCGGATTTTGGGTACAAAACGGGAAAGAGGCTGAAGAAGGAGGGGGTGGAGAGGATCCGAAAGAATCCCGGTCCTAGTGTTGCCCATTTGAAGATGATGTCCAGGTGTTGGCAAAGAAAAGGGCATTTGGAAGCAGATTACTACAAAGTCAGTAACAACTCCATGCTAGATACTTGACGTGATGCTAAAGCTTATTTCATCCTCAAGAATACTGCACAATGTAGAAGATGTGCAAGATGGTTACCAGCCTGGACCTTGGGGCCAGGCAGCCCTGGGTTCAAATCCAGGTCTGCTGCTTGCTGGTTAGAAGATACTGAAGCTACATAACCTCTGGGAGTCTCAGCATCCTCGTGTGTAAAGTGAAGGCAGTGAGAGTCTCCCAGGGGGAGGGTGAGTAGAGCCTGGTGGACAGGTCCTCTGCTCCCCCAAAGCTGTGGCTCCCACCCCACCAAGACCCCTGTTTCTGCACAGACCATGCTGCTCTGAGACAGAACTACAGGTGGAGAGGGCAGGACAGCCCTGCCCCCAGAGGTCCTGGCCCCGCCGTGGGCAGCACGCAGAGTGTACAGGGCTGAGTCAGACCCAGAACTCCTCGCTGATGCCCCAGGACTGCCGCCACCCTCCTCCTGCCCCAGCAAAGGGCCAGGCCACTCACGGCACTCCTTCTCGTCACTCTTGTCGAAGCAGTCGGGCAGCCCATCGCACTGCCAGGCACCGGGGATGCACCGCCCATTGCTGCACATAAAGTTGCCTGGAATGTTGCACTCGTTGGTGAAGTTGTTCCCGGGGAGCAGCTGGCTCTCTGTGGGAGACAGGGGACAGGGAGGTCAGACGGCTCCACCAAGGCAGCAAGAACCCGGGACCGCACAACTCTTCTTCGACACGGATTGTGTATGTGAGACTTCTGGTGGGTGACATTGCCTCTCTGGGACTCAGTTTTCTCATCTGTGAAAGGGACCCATAATCTGCTCCACCCCCAGGGATTCTGCGAGGACTAAATGGAGAGCCCCAGGTAAAGCCCTTCGCTGGTGCTGAGCACACAACAGGGGTTCACGGACTTTTCTTCTTTCTCTGTCAAAAAGCCTGGTAGTAAAACCCAAACGTTCTTTTCTGGCCATGAGCAGTGGCTAAAAAGGAAGGTGCCAAGACAGATGGAGCGCAGGACTCCCAGTACCCAGTAGCAGGAACTGCAGACTCCGTCCAGACCTCAGACTCTGTGGCCCTATGATCACAGAATCCTTGCACTTGGGCCAAGTCAGCGGGAATACGGGGACATCATTTCACTTTAGGAAATAGGAATCACCCACATAAACCAACCTGCCTGGGGTCACACGGGGAGCAAAGGCCACACCAGAACTTCAACACAGGTCTTTTAACCCTAAGAGAGTCCCAAGGTCCCTGGACTGCTTGCCAAGTGTTCCTGGAGATTTAGCACCGAGCCCCAAGGTTTAGATTCGACTCCACTGAACACAGGCACAGAATGCCAAGGCCCTCACCCAAAAGTGCGAACTCTTAGGCTGGAAAGCAAACAGGGAAGGCCAAGGAGAGCTAAATTCATCCACCAGTGGACCCTGGGCGCAGACTGTCAAGGGAGCCAGAACTGGATCAATCTGATCCGTCTGAGCTACTGTGATCAATGGCTGGGAGATCAGGAGCCATCAGGAAATAAAAGTCTTAGAGGAAAAGGAGAAATAAAAGACCGGTCCCTCCAGGGCTCCCTCCTGAGTTTTCAATAAGCATTTATTGAACATTTATGACCAGACACTTCTGCTAAGTGTTAAAGATGCAGAGATGAAAGCTAGGGCTCTTCCCTCCGGGCTGGAAAGGTACAAGGGTATACTAACAATTTTAGTGCCCTGTACTAAGAGGGATGTCCAGACCTGCCTGGGGGCAGCAGGAGGGAGGGCAGGGCCCACGATGCTCTTCCACAAGCTTTGCCAAGAGAAGCATCTCATGCCAGACCCCTGACATCACACCTTCTTTCATGCCACTATCCTTTACATGTGCTGTAATTTTTACCTGGAATGCCCTTCAACTCATAGGGTATCCTGGAAATCCCGACACACCCATTAGCGTACAACTTCTGTGTTACTCTGCCTCTGAAGTCTTCCCCAAGGAGAAATGGGCAGTCACCCTGTTGTGTGCCTAGGGTTCTACTGGGGTTACACTAAAAACATTTTACAGCTGGAACGAGTGGGCAAAAAATTGGAAAAAGAGCCAGAGGCAAGCGGTACCACATCAGCCCAGGTGCCATGGCTATTCCTTACAGACCATCTGCCCCATTGCACTGAATTTATACTGTACATGAACACCCTACTGAAAATGAGCTTGTGTAATTCACTGAAGAATTCTAGAAGAGCAGCTACAGTGAGGGGCTTCATCCTGCCCTAAAAACCTGCACTGGATTCCTCAAATTCTTCCTTGTCCCCTCCTCACTCAATCACCCCCTACGATGGCCAATCACCAAGTCCCGCATGCTAGTCTCCATTGCTACAGCCATGACTGCAGCCCAGATCACCACCATCTCTTACCAGGATCACTGCCGCAAGCGACCCCAGCCTCCCCTCAAGTCTATCTCAGAGGGACCTTTCTAAAGAGCAGATCAATCATGACCCTTCTTGGCTTTAAAAAGCCACTGAATGGCTCCCCAATGCTCTTAAGATAAAGTCAGAATTCAAGGCACTAAAGAAAGGTCACAGGAAAGAGGTGGCATTCGCAGTGGACGCTGATTGACAAAGAGATGAAACGTAAGGACCCGTCACATCTACAGAAAGACGGCAAAGACCAGAGCAGGCAGGCTCAGCGCAGGCCACGATGGGTATGGAGCTCTGACAGTTAGGGATTGCGAAAAGACTGTGCCCCAATTTCCCCAATGCTACACCACGGTCAGATATCACTAACCACAGTGGACTCTGTGCACTGAGCCCACTGTCGATATCAGAATCCCTCTCAAGACTCGACTTGAGGAAGCCACCACCAACCCTGAGATGGTCGTGAAGCCAATTCCCCACCTCCGGGCAGAGTTGCAAGATGCCAGAGTGGGTCTCGTAGGAGAGGAGTCTAGAAGGACAGCATGGAGCTGGATCTCAGCCAGACACACAATACATAACACTGAAAACCTACACGTTCCAGCTGTTTCCTAACAACTGCTCTGGGCTCCCCCCGGCCAGCAGGGAACTCTTCAGGGCTCCAGAACATAACTGCCATTCTAATGTGTTTGGAAGTCACTTACACTTGTTTGTGCAGAACTAGCTCCTCGAAGGCAAGCCCCCTGGAAGAGTCGCCGAAACTGTGAAACCTTGTTCTGATAAACAGATTTCTGGGGCAAGAAAACTGTCCAGACGAGATCCCAAAGTGCTTGCTCTGGGAGTCAAGAGGCTGGCGGCACGGGGATTTGATAAATGAGAGGGTGTGATGCCGAGACTAAACACCACGTGGGTTGGACACAGGTGGTCCTGCAGCCACGGGGCTCCCAGTGCCCTACCGGCAGGACCTCGGATCCCCAGGGCCGGGTGAATGATAACTCGGAGGGGCAGTCTGTGCACGTCGGAGCAACTCCGTCACCCACACAGGGGGCGCAGGGCCTTGTGCTTTAGGGAAGTGACAGTATCAGCAGACTCGAGAGTATGAGGAGAAACCAAGGAAAAGAGAGGTTAAATCATGTTGACTCTGTCTTCAAAGATCTTCCTCAAACCCATCCAAGGTGCCTCACTAAACTGACACCATCCAATCCAAGCCACTGAGACCTCGTGCCCTCTTTAAACCAATGGCTCTTAACGGGGGACAATTTTGGCCCCCAGAGGACATATGGCAGTGTCTGGAGACATTTTCGGTTGTGGCCTCTTCTGAGTAGAGGCCAGGAATGCACACCTGCGATGCACGGGGCAGACCCTCACAACAAAGAACCACCCAGCCCGAAAAGTCAAGAGTGCTGACTTGAGAAATCCTGGCTTAAACCAACCTTCCCCCTTTCACTTCTCACTCCCACCAGTTTCTTCTCCTCACAGCAGAAGGAGATTTTAAATGCTGCTGATGGCTCATCGGTGCCCCTATAATAAATCTAAAACTGTTGCCACGGTTTACAAAGCCAGGCATGATCAGGCCCCGCCTACCTCTACAATCTCATTCCAACCATTTCTTCCAACACCAATGTCCGCCCTGCAGTGGTCCTCTGCACACACTGTTCACTCACCCCAATTCTTCCATGCACATTCCACCTGCTGTTATGGGCTGAATTGTGTCCCCCCAGAATTCATATGTTGAGGTCCTAACCCCTGTACCTCAGCATGTGACTATATTGGGAGCTAGGGCTTTTAAAGTGTTGATTAAGTTAAAATGAGGCCATTAGCATGGGCCCTAATCCAATCTGATTGGTGTCCTTATAAAAAGAGATTAGGACACACACACACACAGGGAAGATCACGTAAAAACTCAAGGAGATGGCAGCAATCTACAAGCCAAGGAGACAGGCCTCAAAAGAAACCAACCCTGCACACTTTGACCTCAGACTTCTAGCCTCCAGAACCATGAGAAAATAAATGTCTATTGTTGAAGCCACTCACTCTGTGGTACCTTGTCACGGCAGCTCCAGCAGACTGGTACATCTGGCTAATCCCATTTGTCCTCTGACCTCAGCTTTACATCACTGACTCTGAGATTCCTTCACTGATTCCTTCACCCAATCTAAAGCTGATCCCTGTTTTCTGCTCTGGTCGTGTCCTGTGTTTTCCTTCACCCCAACTGTGCTCACCAATGAACCTGTACTCTCTCCCCACCAGAATGCACGACCCCAAAGGCCGATGGGCATTGCTTCGTTTTGCTCTCCATCCTGGGCATCCTGCACTCAGTAGGTTCTCAGTAAATATCTGTGGTCATTCTCAGAAGAAAACCAAGTGTTCAGCAGTTACTGATTTATCCCCCATCCGTCACACACTTCCTTGGAAAGTTCCATCTACCCCCTGCGTCATCCCCTGGAAGGTGAGTGGGATCTTACATATATAGTTAAAAATAAGGGACACAGGGGTCTCTGGATTTGTGCAAGTAAATTACTACCCCGTCTGCTTTAAAAGAGGTTAGAAATCTTTTCAGCCGGACAGCAGGACTTTCTAGTAGGTGAAATATTTATCCCATCTCAGTGTCTTGGGACACATTTAGAATGCAAAAAAGACAAGCATTAGCACGAAGTTGGCTAGCTGGGGTTTCTCCTTCTCCTTTTTCTTTTTTCATTAGGCTGAAAAATGAAAAAGAGTTGCCCATTTTCACTGCAGCAGCACATCACTTACTTAAAATAACTACGCCATCTGCACCAAGACTGAAAAAAAAATTCCAAGTCCTCCCCCATTGGGCAAAAGCAAAGAACCTGCTGCTGCGGCTTCTTCCAAAATTTCTGGCACCCACAAATTTCTACTTGATGAGGGGGCACTGCAAAAACTCAAGACAGCTGCTGCATTCTGCTCCTTCTGGAACATGCAGTGAGCAATGCTGACTTTTCCAGCTGAGAAATGGGAATCCTCTTCCACCGGCTGGAGCCCTCCACATGCTTTGCTCTCCCTCTGCCGACCTCCTCCCGCTAAGGTCACGCCTTATCGCGATGCGAGATGGACTTGGCATCTGCAAACTATCAACAGGCCCTGCTTTCAGATTTCTGCCCAGTCACCTTCGTTTTTATCTTTCGCTTCCTGATCATCTGGTCGGCAGGCTCGATGAACAACAAAGCAAGACACAGGCACATATATGTACAGACACACATACAGCTTAGCGTTCCAATTTGCAGATCTCAACTAGATTGTCCCTAAAACCTCCCTGGAGAATTAACACACCTCTTGCCACTGCCTGGAACATGACGCCAACAGATGTAACGTTTTGAGGCCACTGAAGACAAGCGTCCGTTTTCCCTTTCACTCGCTCCTTCAAATACACACGTACAGTCCACGCATGGGCACACGAAAGCACCAAGCGAGCGGGTCTGTCGTGATTCGTTCCTAAACTATCCTGGAAAAATCCCCGAAGGTCCCTTCGACTCCAGACTGCTCCTCGTGGTGGCATCAGTGTTGGGTGGAACCGCAGACATCTGTCCTGAGCACTTCCCAGAGCCATTTGGTTCTCATCAAACCAGCTGCTTCCCACTAGAGCTCGGCCACAGGGAGCCTCCTGGCTGTCACCAGGGAGGGAGCAGTCACGCGTGGATATCTGAGCCTGGAGTGAGGATGGGCCTCTGTCTCCAAGCATGTAAGCTGAGCCAGGTCTCCAGCTCTGTCGAGACTCTGCACAGTGCCCTGCCCGCCCTGTTAGCTCATTCCAGGAGCCCTGGTCTCTGTGTACCCACCTGCAAGGAAGATACGCAGCCCAGGGACAGAGGTGAGAAGTTATAAAATGACTCACGGATTCAGCCCAGGAATGCTGACCCTTGGCACCCCCAGATTTCATATTTACACATACAGTGTGTTACATTTACACTGACCCTGAAGACCGCGTGTAACTTCCCTGCAGGAACACTTTATGGATGCAGTGAGTCACCCTGACAGTGAGTGAGCCTAGCTGCCGACCCACGTCTGCGCTTCACACGGCTTCCCCTTTGCCTCTCCCGGGCAATGCACGGCAGCAGCCACTACAAAATGACAAATGCTTTGTTTCCTTCTTAAAATGAGTTAGCAAAGAAAGCCAACGGCTAGTATTAATGAGGCAAGCAAAGGGAAAGCGAAGAGGTCTAGGAAAAGGACAGTTCTTCACCAGGAAACAGCTCTACAAATTATTTTCGTACTGTATTTATAGCCTCGTTAAGGGCCCAAAGCTGTTCCTTACATTTTTTAGGTATGCTTCATTAGGAAAGTTATGTCCAGGCGGCATTAACATCATGGGGATTTGCAGAGCTGTCGGGACGCAACCCTTGCAAGGTCCAAGGTCCACAGCTCAGGGGCTGGACAGCAACGCTGGGGGATGCTGTTCCTCAGGACACTGATTCTCAAAGGTGAGCTCTGAGCCCCACTCCACCCTGGTCCCCAACTCTCCTACATTCCCTTTAACAGCCCTTAAGGAGTTGATAATTGACTTCTCACTAGGGAAAATCTAACATCTACTGAAGCTCCTAATACCTGGTAGGAGTTTAACATCCATTCTCTTTCTCTGCCTTCACAATAGCCCTCTGAAATAGGCACCACGCCCATTCTGCAGACCAGAAAACTGAGACTGACGACGTCACACAGCTAGAACAGGGGTCTGCCAACGTTTTAGGCCAGATGGTAAATATTCTAGGCTGTGCAGGACAGGAGGCCAAATTAAAGATATTATACCAGTACTTACATAATAGGAGAGAAAACAATATTCCACACAATTTTTATTGATGAAATTCAAAATACAACCATCATAATTGAGAACAATTTTCTGTAGCACAGGTCTACTAATGAAAAGAACAGAATTCTTTTTCGGGGAAGGGGGCAGGTGATTGAGATTCAAAGTTAGTGTCCCCTATCATCAAAATCTATTGCAAATGTTTAATTTTTTTTCAACCATTTAAAAAATGTAGAAACCATTCTTAGCTCAGGGGCTGTGGCGGGCTGGCTTTGGCCCCTGGGCCACAGTTTGCAGACTCCAAAGTGAGAAGATGGTAGGTCTGCCTAAAATAACAAAATAGCAGAGGCGCCCAACCCAAAAGGCCTTCCTCTCTGCGCCATCACACCTACCACACTCTGAAATGACCCCTGTGGTTCAGTGGCTGCTCCCCCACCACAAAGGCAGGGGCCTCTGCTGCCCTGTGTCCCCGCCAGTGCCAGGCAGCGAGCAGACACTCAGGAAATGCTTGTTGACTGCGTGAGTGATGGCTCCTAAGGACCCTTCCGGTTCTGACACGCTCAGGTTCTGTGAATTTACCCAAAGCCTACCTGAACCTATTGGTATTTCTGTGCAAAAGACAATGAACAAATGAGATGAGTTCTGTAAAACACTCCTGAGCTCCTAGGAGGGAAGGAAGAGAAGCAAAGAACTTTTCTAGATGAACTTTTTACAGGCGTTCTCTAACACATGCTGTGTCTTCACCAAGGGTGACCCGCATGGCAGGCCAGGGTGAGAATTTGGCCCCATGTGCCTTCTGTCATTTCAGCTTCAATCGACAGCAGCAGCAGGAAGTAAGAATCAGGCAGTGAAGATAAACTGAAAGACGAGAAAGGGGACAACTTTATAACCAATTTATGAGGCTTGCAGATAAGCCAGGCTTCAGAGAGGACCAATCAACTCTGCACTTCAGCACCTCTCAGAAACAGCCAAAGGGTCAAGAAGAGGGGGATTCAGCTCTGATCCCAAGTTCAGCCCAGCCTCATCTGCCCCAGGATGGCTGCAACATTCCTACAGTCACTGGAAATGGTTCTGCAGCCTATACTCTGCTCTGCACAGATACACCCAAGGCAAGTATGGAAAACACCAAAGCAAACCAAGAAATAAGGCCAGAAAAGCAAAATGAGCTTCATTTAAGTCCCAAGGCATATTTTGACAAGCTCAGGGTAAGGAAGGATTTCTAAAAGAAGACTCAAAAAAAGCACAGGCCATAAAGAGTGATAAACATGACCGCATTAAAATGTAAAACTTCCAGTCCTCAAAAGATACTTTAAACAAATTTAAAAGATAAGCAACTAACTAGAAATGGTACCTGCCATATATGTAACCCAGAAAGATCCATATTCAGGATTTTCTTACAAGACTATATATGAAAACATAGGCCACCCAATAGAAAACCGGTCAGAGCATAGGAATGAACAGGTATGTTGATGGATGAGCAAACAAGGAGCTGCTTCAGACGGACTCAACCTCACTTGTAATCCGAGAATGATTAACGAAACAAGGGAGTTCTCTTTCACACCCACCAGACTTGCAAAAATTTGAAGTCTGATATTCTCACGTGGCAGGGGTACAACACGATCTCCCAGGCTACACGTGTGGAGCAACTCAGAAGAGCAATCTGACAACTCGCGGTGAGGTGCAAGACGCACCAGGGATTTAACCCAGCTGATCCTCTTCTGGTACATACCCCAGGCCTGGGGGCAAGCGTGCGCAGGACAATAGCAAGAGAATCTTCACCGTGGCACTGCTGTAATACAAAAGTGCAAGACACACCAAATGGTCACCAAAAGGGGAACGGATGAAAACTCGGGTCCATTCACAACAATGGACTACTACCCAGGGCTGCAATTTAATGAACTGGAGTGGCATGAATCACCATGGATCAATCTGAGAAACCTAATGCTTAGTGAAAAAGGCAAGTGGCAGACTAGCACTTACATTAATCTTGAGAAATATACTACTCTAATGGATACAGCCAGATGTGAAGGTATTTTTGAAAATGTGCAAGAAGAGAAAATATCAAAATCAGGATAGTGGTTACCCCCTGTCAAACGGGATCAGAGGCACCCAATGAATTCCAGCTGTAAGATTTCTTTCTTTCAACCAACCTGAAGCAAGGATGACAAAATATTAGAATTCAACGGAGCTGGGCGGAAAGCACACAGACTTTCTTCGCATTATTCTTGGTACTTTTTCCCACCCTTTAAAAGATGTTTCACTAATAAAATTTGTTATAAAGAACAAATATCATGCTAATATTTGAGAAAAGTCTATGAAAGACATGTGGAACCATTTATCACTAATGTTCTAGCATCAAAAACGCCATCAACTATCAAAGGAGGAGAGATAAAAGGGGGCAAGTGTTCACACTGAGAAAAAAAAAGCAAGGACATCCCTCTGCGAGATTCGGTTTATTACGAACTCTTTTCATTTTCTGAAAGGCAGCGACAGTTGCAGGGCAGAAGCGGATTGTGGAGGAAAAAAATAAACACATCTCATAAGATAGATTTACCCACCCAACTTACCAAGCCATGACATTCCAAAAACAAAAATAGCAAGGCCCAGCCAGAAGGTCAGATAGTTTTTAAATACTAACTCCCTTGAGATGTCAGGGTGGGAAAAAGTCACAGGAAAGCTTTCTTTCTCAGAATAGTCCATGCTATCTGCCTCTTCACCCCGCCCTCCAATATGGGGCTGCAGGGGGCTGAGCAAACGGGGGCTGAGCTGGGGCACCCAAGGCTGTGATTCGGCACACCCCATCACAATCGCCAAATGCCGGATTCTCTTATCACTGTAATTAGCTGTGTGACTTCAGACAGGTGAGTCACCCTCTCTGAGCTTGAATTTTCCACTTGTGAAACCAGGGTGACCCCACCTCCCTGTCAGGGCTGCTGAGGGATATATACATATATATATAAAATAGAGGGATTATATATATATATATATATATATATATATATATATATATATAATAGAGGGATATATATATATATATATATATAAAATAAAGGGATAAAGTAAATGTAACAGAGTAGGTGGCATATACTGGGAGTTCAATAAACAGTACTAGATTGTTACTCCTTCCTTCCCTCCAGTCTCCCTGCCTCTCCTCTTAGAGCTGGTACTGTAGTGGTAACTCAGACAAGGTTGGGTCCCTTTTCTCCCTCTGCCTCCCTAGAAAGGCCATAGCCTGGGCAAGGTGGGGCTGGCTGGCTGGCTGGCTGAGACCAGTGGTCACTTAGGTCCAAAAAAGCAGACTTTCCAGATAGTCACCAGGTTTTAAGAGCATAGTTAAGGTCACAATGTGACCCTGGCTGTGTGTCTTCTAACACATGACAGTCTCAGTTCCATTATTCCTAAGAAATAATTAACCTTCCTTTTAATCATTCCTAAGGCTCTTTAATAGCAGCCAAACTATAACCATGAACCAACCTTTCCAAACGACGTGGTTATGAAGCAACTCAAAAGAGAAAGGCACATGGGATTCACCATTGGGATCTGGGGACGTGGCTCCATCTCCCTGGACCTCAGTTTCCCAGGTGTAAAATAAGGCAGGAATAGATGATATCCAAGTTCCTTTCCAGCTCTTGACCGCTCATTCTTGTTTCTGTGGACACACCCCCGGTCTCCACGGCAGGCAAACACTCGCCATCTGCCTGTCCTAGATACATTCTCCAACATTTAAAAATAAAATCCAGCATTTACCCAGAGCTCCTCCTCTGAAGAACTAAACACATCCCCACAAGGCAGGTACTGAAGGCAGTTCCTCCTTTTTAAACACAAGGAGACTAAGACCCAGAGGCCAGCCAGCCTCTCAAAGGGCAGGGCTAGAACTGGCCAGAGAACCCAGGTTCCAGCCCCTGGAGGAGACTCGACTCTTGCCTCCGCACTTTAGAACTCCGACCTCCTGCGCCATCCATGCAGAGATGGCTGGTCCCACACCCTCCCTGCCCAAGTAGAAAATAATCTCTGAAGGGCCACACATCAGACCTGCAGCCCATTCCCTATGAGGTCAAGGGCTCTCTGGTTCCCTCTGATGATCTACGATTTTCTATCACGTCTCAGCAAATGAACGACTGTCTGGCTTATCGCTTAGGAGAGGAACTCTGCCAGGGAAATCAAAAACGCCAGCTTGTTACCAAGGGAGGAATACCAACGCCGATCAAGGGAGGAATACATATTAACTGGTGCGTCTTTTTAAATTTTCTTAAGCAGCTTAATCCATTAAACCAGTCCGTCCTGCTTCTACAATCTGCTCACGCGAGCACCCTCCCTCGGTGCTCAGCGTGCCGACAGGCCCTCCATCAGGAGGAATTAGCTGACTTCTTGAGCAAATGATGTTTGTACATCTAGCAAGTGCCAGAATTAAGCAGTCTTGACTGCTGGAGTCCCCGCTTCAGTCTGCATGTCTGAATGAGCGCTGATTTCAGAGTGAGCAACTCACCTTTGCAAGAGATTTGTCAGATTTGGTAACTACAAGTGCTGAAAAGGTGCAGGCAAACCTGTTTGGATTCTCCAGCTTGTGAAAGGTAGTTTGGATTCTCCAGCTTGTGAAAGGTAGTTTACGATGGTCCAGAAAACAAAGAGAATTAAAACTGAAAGAGGGATCCCTGAGCTGGTATCATTCAGGTCAGCCCTGAAGCCCACAAACTCTGAATTCTAATTCCACTCCTCCCAAGCTCGGGGGATGGCTTAAGCCCTCCATGCCTCAGTTTCCTCATCTACAAAGTGGAGATGGACCAAACACAAGCTTGATAAGCTCCCTGGGGTGATCAAAGAGCTGTTTTGTCCATCTTGGTATTGGACTCACATCATCCCAGATCTGAAAACATTTCAATTCTCATTGTGTATCACTTGCATCAGATAGCGTCTTACAGAACAAATACATATCCTAAAAATTCAGTGGAAGCTCCTGGGATTTTCATACATTTTATGACAGCACGCAGAAAGAGGCCATAAGTTAGCCAGAGTTCATTTGTTAAAGGTATTATTATTCACTATTAAAGAATGACTATTATACAAAGACTAGATGTAATTTAGGCACAGAATATGTCATTACACAAGGCATATCATTATAATGTAGTTACATGATTATTAATTAGAGAAAAGGTGATCTCAAGTGTAAGAGGATCCACCTTAAACTGAACAGGATAGATTCCTACCAGGGAAATGAGAGATTGGGAGACAGGAGCTGCCCATTAAGAAATGATTTTTTGGTAACCTAAAGATGCCCTACCACACGGCTCCAGTGCAGGTTAGTCCAATGCTCTGCCAACGGGAGCAGCTCAGCACCAAGACACCGGAAAGAAGTCAAAGGCTTGGTGAACGCCGACACCATGATTAACCTTTCAACAGGTTCAGCCCCTACGGTCTGCATGGTCTTCAGTCCTCTGACACCCAGCTGGTTCCTGCCCCCTTTGCTTTCCTGGATCTGTTCTCACAAAGGCACCAATGGACTCCCAAGCCTCCCAACTGCTGAATCCAAAAGTTATTTATTTATTTATTTATTTATTTTATTGAAGTATAGTTGATTTACAATGTTGTGTTAGTTTTTGGTGTACAGCAAAGAGATTCAGTTGTGTGTGTTTGTATACATCTATCTATCTCTATATATATTCTTTTTCATATTCTTTTCCATTATGTTTTATTATAGCATATTGACCATATCAATAGTTCCCTGTGCTATACAATAGGACCTTGCTGTTTATCCATTCTATATATAATAGTTTGCATCTGCTAATCCCATACTCCCAATCCAACCCTCCCCTGTCCCCATTCCCCACTTGGCAACCACAATTATGTTCTCTATGTCTATGAATCTGTTTCTGTTTCATAGATAAGTTCATATTTGCATCATATTTTTTAAAATTTTTGGCCGCACCCTGTCACATGTGGGATCTTAGTTCCCTGACAAGGGATTGAACCCACACGCCCTACATTGGAAGGTGGAGTCTTAACCACTGGACCGCCAGGAAAGTCCCTGCATCATAGTTTAGATTCCATATGATAAGTGCTTTCATATGGTATTTGTCTTTCTCGTTCTGACTTACTTTGCTTAGTAAGATAATCTCTAGGTCCATCTATGTAGCTGCGAATGGTATTATTTCATTCTTTTTTATGGCTAAGTAATATTCCATGGTATACATGTACCACATCTTCTTTATCCATTCATCTGTAGATGAACATTTAGGTTGTTTTCACGTCTTGGCTATTGTGAATAGTGCTGCTATGAACATAAGTGTTCAGGGATCTTTTCGAATTATATATAGTTCTATCCAGATATATGTCCAGGAGTGGGATTGCTGGATCATATGGCAACTTTATTTTTAGTTTTTGAGGAATCTCCATACGGTTCTCCATAGCAGCTGCACCAATTTACATTCCCACCCACCGTGTAGAAGGGTTCCCTTTTCTCCACACCCTCTCCAGCATGTTATTCAAAAGTTATTTTCAGTCTTTACCTTGCACATAACTCAGCTGCAAGGGACCAACTCCAACTGGATGGCTCCTTCCTCCTGAAACTCCATTCCCTCGGCCTCCCTGATACCACATTCTCCTGTTCACCCACCTTCCCCACACACCTGGCTCCCTACCATTCCTCCTCCATCAGCTCGGAGGCTCCTCTCCCTCCGCCCACCCCTCCTCTACCTCCGGAGCTGTGTCTCCCGCTGCTTGAGTGACAGAGTCATCTTCCCTGGAAAAGCTGTCTTGTCTGCCATGAGGGTCAACCTCCAACTCAGCTCTCTTCCCTTCAACTCCATCCTCCATCTACAGCTGCATACGTCCATCCCCTACTGCCCAAGACACTTTCATCCCAGACACAAACTCGACACACCCAGAATAGAACTTTGGATTTTTTCTTCTAAACCTGTCCCTCCTGCATCACTCAGTAATTCCGTTGGTAGAATGGCCAACCATCTTTCCCCCTCACCTCCACCCACATCAATCAACCGGTGCAAAACATTTTCCACTTCCATCTTTCCTCGATATCCCTGCCACTCACAACCCTAGTTCAAATCCTTCTCCTTGCCTTTATGGCTTCACATTAATGGCTTCCTCGCTGGCTTTCCGAGATCCAGTCTTAACCTCTAAAAGGCATCTTTCACGTAACTGTAGAGAAAATCTGACCACATCCCTCACTGTTTAAAATCCTCCCACAGCCCCATCCCACGAAGGGTAAGGCAATTGTCCTGGGGTCAGCACAGGAGGCCTGCGTGTCCTGGCCAGCCCACCTCTCCTGCAGTTCCTCCCTAATGTATAGGTCACTTTACAAGCTCCCCTACTGGAACTCGCAACATAACTTACGCAAACCTCTATCTCTTCCCTTATCACAATGCTCCACTGTTTGTGTGCCTGTCTTCCCCACAAAACCCCACGAGCAACTTTACACCAAGGGAGGGAAAGTGTCCTAATGTAGCCCAGAGCCAAGGACAGAATGTTGAAATGGAGGGAGGGTGGGAGGCATGAAATATGCGGGTGGATGGAATTATGGATGGTTGCTTCTTTGTGCTATGATATTCTGAAAAGCCTTTCACCCAACATTTTGTGGATTATTCCTGCAAGTTAAAATTATTCCTCATTCGTGTGGACAGTCCACATTTGTATGCAGCCTAAGATCTACAGAATGAAGACATGTTTCTTCATGCTCAGAGAGTAATTTCATCTCAACTTGATTAATGGAAAAATGGGGGTGGGGGAGCAGGACCCCCAAATATTTTTATTCACGTCATTATTATTATTCTCCTTCCTGAGAAATCTGGGATTTTCTACAAAGCCATCTTCACTTCTGGATTTGCCTGAACTTAAACCAACGATTCTTCATGACTCAGAGTAAAAATTCAAAGGTAACCCAATACTTTAGACCGTAACCTCGGAGCTAAGAGCTGGCCTCCAGAACTCTTGGGCACAAGCACTCTCTCTAGGGCATGGGCTGTCAGCAACAACTGACACAGCTGCCTGGGAGACAAGGCCAACATTCTGTGATGACCCATTCTCTCAGAGCCAGCTCCCAAGAAACCAAGGTTGGGCCCGTGTTCCTGGGGAAGAAGAACCAGGCCCAGTTGCATCTAGTCGCTGATAACAGCCCTAAGAGTCAGGCCCCCTCTGTTTCTGCTCTGCACTGGGTTGCAGGCAGCCTCAGGCAAGCCTTTGGGCTTCCATCCACAAGGAGGTTGATTCTCCCCTCCATGCAATGAATCCCAAGCCATCAGCACCCCACACACTTGGCCTTTGTTTGTTTCTTTCTGTAACCAGGGAGTAGTGACAGCTGCACCAAAGACAGTGGCATTTGGGGCTGGGACTCTCATCAGGCAGAGCAGCAAGCCCTCCCCTAATGGAGGCATTGAGAGTGGCCTGGAGGAATGTAGGGGTCTAAGGTGTTCTGTCAAGGGTCTGCCTGTCATCAATGGCTATGGGAACACTGGGACCTAGGCCCCTAGCTACCTCCATCCCTGGCAGCCCTGGCCTCCTTTGAACAAACAGCCCAGTGTGTTTACCAGTATGGAAGGTGGCAAACCTCCACGGGCTCTGGACGCAGAGGGAAGAATACTGGCTCCACGTGAACCTGCCAAGAGAGTTTAGGAAGCAGCGCTGATCTAGGAAATGCCAGCAGAATGAAGAAACACAATGAACCAGAACTGCCAACACAGCTCAAGAGACACTCCCTGCCTCTTCTTTTGTGGATCATGTGCCTTGATGCTGAAGACATGAGAGACCACGGTCTTTAAACGAGGCAAGGGATTCAGCTTCTCATTGAACACCCACAGTAATCAGCTCTGACAGGCACCAGCCCCCACCTGGCACTGCTCCCTTTCCAGGGCACATCACCATCCACCCCATGCTGCACCAATGATAATGCATTTACAGACAGCCGGGACTCTCCAGCCAAGAGGAAAATTTGCACCTAATTAAATAAAAACAAAACAGAAAACCAAAGCCTTTAACCAGGCAAAAAGAAGATGGAATACTTGATCTTTTGTGGAGCTTTATAGCCAGGAACGCCAATCAAGATGATTTTTTTGTCTAAATGTTATCTTTCAAAACTATCCTCTCCATCCCTATTCGCAAAGAACTCCTTAAAAATCAGTAAGAAACCAAGAGAAAAATGGAGAAAGGAAAGAAACAAGCACGTCACAGAAAATGCAGATGGCTAGTAGACAAAAAGATGTACAACCCCACTGGTAGTTAAACAAACGCAAGTGGAAATGCCATTTTTAAAAACAATCTGATCAGCGAAAGTTAACAAGATGGATAATACTGAGAGCTGGCATGGATGTGGGGACACTGGCACTCTGATACTACTGGTGAGAGCATAAATTGGTACAAGCTGTCTGGGGCCATTTGGCACTGCCCAACACTATTTATCGTGAGCTTACCTTTGGACTCACCGATTCCATTTCTAGGAATCTATCCTTAGGAACATATAAATTCGTAGAGAAGCATGCAGAAAGGCTTTTTTCCCCTTTACATCATTATTTGTAAAAGCTCAAAACTTAAAAGAACTTAAACATCTACCAAGAGGGAGATGGCTAATTATGATATGGCATAGCCATCTAGAACACTGCAGCCTTTAAAAAAAATCCCAGGATCCAGAATGTACTGACATGGAAGAATAGCTACAATATAGGCAGAGGGGAGAGAGCAAGGGGCAGAACAGTATGTAGAACAGAATCCATTTTTTGTTTCTCTCTAGAGATGTATGTGATAATATATAAGCCCCTGTACTCACATTTACATCTGCAAGGTCTTGGAACATACACTCTGAGGGAAGAAATTGAGGTCCTTTAAAAATATGGGTTATATTTTCTACTGGCATCTTTTCTTCAAAATGAAGTTCTTAAAATATTGCCAGAGTAAATATGTCTGGAGAACTTATAAGAGTAACCACGATGATCTGGGGGAGGAACTGCAGAGCACTGCTCATTATCAAAACACACACACACACACACACACACACACACACACACACATTGGCTCCTTTAACTTGAAGAAGCAAAGCCAAAAAGAAAAGGTCATCTATTCATGAATTTACAAAATATAAAAAAAAGACAAAGCATGCCTTAAAACTTAAGAGAAACGAGTTTGGGTAAAAATACTTTTACATAGTTATGCAACTGATAGCCCCAACCGTTGGCCCAAACTAAAAGTTAAAAACTAAAATAAAATGTTAAAACTGAATAGGGAATCATTTGGAAAAGCGTGTGGATGGCTGCTTCCCAACGAGTCATTCTGGAAAATCACCCATGGGCTATATTCCCTTTTACCCCCCTTCAAAACACAAATAAATTCTACAAAGAGCTGTGGCCACCCCTCCAGGCCCCCCTCCTGGCCAGCCCCTCTCTCCACAGGAGGTCACCACCCCAGTGGCCCGTGTGGGAACATCAGGGGCCCTGACTCTGATTAAGGGATATAAATCTAATTTGTCCTCGGCGAGGAATGTAGTAAGTCTCTCCAAGGCTTGCTGGGCTCACCATGAGCCCACAATTATAGCTGCTCTGGACTCCTGCTTCCATGCTCTTGAGTCTTCCAGGTGGCAGCAAGCCACACTCCCTGCTGGAAGACACAGAGCTCATTCAACGGCAGGGCACATGGAGCGAAAGCCTGGAGCCCAGAGCCCAAGGCTGGTGGGGCACCTGGTCACCAAGGTTTCAGAGTTGTCCCTGCAATCTCACTGGGTGGAGGGTCATCCCACAACCCGCCTCCCGGAAAAGGGGGCGGAAATTCGATGTTGTTTAAGGTTGAGCGAAAGGAACCAGACGCTCTTATTCTTGCCAGGCAAAAGTAACCTACGGTGTTGGAAGCCAGGATGGAGGGCACCATGGGGGCTCTGGGGTGCTGGTGATGGTCTGTTTCTCCATCTGAGCACTGGTTCCCCAGGTGGTTTGCTTCATGAAAATTCACGAGCTCTCCGCTTAACATCTGTGCACTCTTCAGTCTGTAGGTTAAACTTCGTAAAAAGTTTACATCATAAAAGAACAGGTAGCTGCTCACAGGCACCGACTCCATCCATTCTCGGTGGACTCTCTCCTCTCTCCCTTCCACAGCCGGAGCCACCAGCAAACTCACTGGTCAAAGTCACGCCAGCTCCCCAGGCCACAATGCCACCATCTGGTGACAGGCGGGGGACTGGCAGTGGAGGAGGGGGGAATGGAACGTCCAGCCTTTATTTTCAGTTGATTTGCTCATTTTCCCCTAATATCGAAACAGTCCCAACTCCTTTTCTCCAATGCCCCGAATGGCATCAGCCCAACCCTGATACACCCCAAGCATGCAGACTTCTCAGGCCGGGCACCAGGCTCTATGGGCCCATCCATCCACGGAACGTGGCTGAAGTACCAGCCTCCGGGAAGCATTTGCAAAGTCTGCACGGCCGCTCCAGCTCTCATGCCAAAAAGAGTCTGGCCTGGGCTGGGACTCTCCTCCTGGAAAGCCAATGCCATCTCTGATTACCTTCAACCTCACTCCCCAAACTCTCTGGGGGCTCTTCTTGCCTATCAGGGATACTTGGGTCTTCAATGAACTTCCCCATGTGGTTAGTTTGAGGGTTCCCCCCTTCTTTGGTTAAATAAAAATGTTTTTTTGTTTGTCTTTGACAAGAAGAAAAATGTAAAGTTTATAGAAAACTATATGGAGAGAAAAACAATCCCAAACGATTTATATTCGATGAACCGACAAACTAGGCAACTGAACGCTGATCTCTGCCGGAGGCGGAGTGGAAACCCTGAATCTGGCTTTCTCTCTCTCTCTCTCCCTTGCTATAATCATGCTTTCAAACAGGCCCTGCCAAGTCCCCCCCACCACTGCCCAGATGTTCAGGGAGAGGAGCCTCAGCCGCAGGGAAGGAAGGCTGATCGTAGCTCACCAGCACCGCGCCTGTCACTTCCGGAGGGCATAGCACAGAAGCAGGAGCGGGTGGCAACAGCTACCCTGCCAAGGGGAGTGTCTGATTTTAAGAGCATCGGGGTACAAGCCCTCACCCGCTTACTGCAGCCTTCCAGCAACTTCGACTGTGTCATCAAACCCTAGGCTGGTGATACCGTCCACTTGTGTTCTGCACACAGATACACTGCACTGTTGTCTCTCTGTCTCTCAGATCAACCTCTTGCGTTCCCACAAAACAAACAGCTTCTGCTCCAACCTCAGCCCAGACCAACTCAATCTCCTGCCACCTCCCCCAGGACAAATCCCAAACTTGTGTAAACATGGAAAAGGCCGGCTCAGACTCCGAGAGCAGGGAGGCGGTGAGGTGTGGAAGGAACACCTCAGGCCACACTCACCAGGCCCAAGAATCACAGATCCACGGTTCAGCGGCAAGTCACAGATCCAAAGATCACACCACGAAAGCCTGAAAAGAAAGAACCAACTGAAGGCTTAATAAAAACAGTGTCTTTATTAAGGAAAAAAAAGCGGGTGCTAGCAAACCTGACCTGGCATCAGCTCTCTTCCACTGCCTTCCAGATCCTAGCAGATAACACATCCGCATAAGGAACCGAGCCACAGCCTGGGAGTGTTAGCAAAACTGGCTGGGGGAGAGGGCGGAGGAAGACTTCAAGTAACCACCACTGTCAACTCCTCAACAGGAGGGAACACCTCCAACGCTCCCTCGGGAGGTTACAAACTCGTGAGGAGGGAAGGGGTTATTTTGTAAAACACCATCCAAAGAAATAGTTCTTCAAAGTCTGTACTCATAAGCCAGCTGCCAAGAGGCTAAGAGGCCCTGCTAACAAGCACACAATTTCAGGAAAATGTCTGTTCTTTCCAAACTCCCCTGTGAATCAGGCACTCTCCTCAGTGCTGCTTAAAGAACAAGAGAGAAGAAGGCTCAGAAACACTTAGAAAATAAAATATTGTTCAGAATGTCCATACAAATAAATCAGAACAGCCTTTCTGGCTCTAAATATAGCAAGTACCTATGGGCAAGCCAATAACATTTCAAAATTAACAAGTCACTTCAAAATTACAATGGAGAAGTAAGCATTTAAACACAGCATAAATTTCCATTTTCTGCCCCCAAGCACCAGGGTTTTTTTTTTTTTTCTTCCTTTCCACTTTTTCCATCCATAGTTTTTTTTTTTTCCAGCTTCAAAATTCCCAGAGGTTCACATCTTTCAATAGAGATAGAGCACTCAGAATTGCTAACCTCTAGTGAATATAGAAGGAAGAATTCCTAATCTTAGAATATGGAAGGAAACCATTCTAAATTTACTAGTAAGAAACCACCTTCGAGGCCAGCCATGATAAAACAGCAGACTCTGAAGTGACGGATTCACGATGCTGGCGACAGGCCACCACCCAAACTCCTCTTAGAAGTGATGCCTACATTTATGGAGCACCCACGATGTGTGAAGACCTGCACTGGTACTTTCTATATGTTACTTAATCCACACTGCATCCCTACTAAAATGGCTTTTATCCCCTTTTTACAGGTGAGGAAATTGAGACTCAAGATGACAAACGAGTGAATGAGAACTTGGATGCAAAATCAAAGTCATCGTGGCTCCCCAAAGCTCTCTTTCTTTACCACCACTGTGCTCTCAAAACGGCACAAACAGACCTCCTTATTACGTAGAAAACACAAGCTACAGTTGCTATGGGTCTCTCTCCACCCTTTCAAGGTCCTAATTTGCCTATTATTGGAATAGCAGAACTTCTGATGCACAAATCGTAACAATATACATCTGAAGGGTTGGGGGACCATCCAGATGTGAAACTGGTCTACATGGCAACTGCCGAGCTCACGGCTAAACCACTGCAGCTGATGTTCTCCTGGACGATGACGTCTTGCCACTGCATTGGGTCCATGGAACAAGGTGCTTACGTTTAACATCTATCCGCTCCCCACTGAGCGCTCTGTTTGCACGGTACGCATTCATCCAACTAACGGATTCATTCATTCACCCACAGAGAACTTACTGGGCACCTAATATACTCAAGACTGTGGGGGCTACAAGGTTGGGGCACATTCAAAGCCTACAGTTGACCAGAAGAGAGGCATGTGCACCTAAACAGCTGGAAGTATAAAAGTTGGGGTCATAAATGCCACAAGAAAGGAGCAGAAAATGGGATGTAGTCATCACTAAGGAGGAAGAAATGTATTCCAAGGAAGCATCGTGGAATGCACCATAGAGCAGTTCTCAACCAGGCTGGTTTTGCAGCGCCGGGGTGGGAGGGGGGCATGGGGCTGTAGACGTGCATTCCAAATGAAAGGTTAAGCTAAGCAGAGGCCCGAAAGCAAACCGTCACGAGGAACAACAGACAGAAGGCTGAGAAAAGCTTTAAAAGCCAGACTACAGAGTTTGGGCTTTACTTTGTACACAATGAGAAACCAACAGCATCAGTTTCAAGCTGCGGAGTGACAGGAGACGAGTAACACTTCGGGTCAGTTAACCTGGCACCCCTACCTAGAGAGACACTGCGGGTAGGGAAAGAGGACGATAATCCAGCTTGGAAGCTATTGGACATTTTTAGGCATCTGTTTGGGAATCAGAGTTGGGTTTGACTTTACTAACTCCAACATACATTCCCCCCTCTAACAAGAAATATTACGAAAAGCTGGTCAAACTTAAAGTAAATAAATACAGTGAGTCTCTGCAACTATTTGCTGAAGGAAGAGACAACCCAAGTCATCAATCTTTGGCTTAGAAAACAGCAGATGGCATTTTTGGCAGGAGAGCCACTGTCCTAGTTATACATTTTGCTCAAGCTAATGCTGTACTTTGTTTGTATTTCTTCATCCTGCACCCCTGGAGCAAGGGGCAGGCAATCCCAAAGTGTAACAAGCAATAAAGGAAGCTGTACTGGGCTTCAAATTTGAGCATTCGGATAACCCAGACACAAGTACACTGGAGTAGATTATATTCTTCAATCTCCAGCGCTGGTAGTATTTGGGGGAGGGTCATTGCTGAGCACTCTGTAAACAATTCAGACCAGTTTCCCTCAAATCTTCAAAAGACAACAACAACAGAGAGAAAAGCATGGAGTAGAATCAGACAGTGATAAGTGGTTATGTATGCAAAGCTGGAAAACTCCTATACTGGTTAACAGATTTCTGGAAAATAACTGCTAAGTAAGACAAATAAAACTAGCTTTCTGAAAACTGTTTTTCTAGACTTGCCTTTTGATGTGCTCCTTTCTGCAATAATAATAATAATAATAAAGGAACTCTTGCAGGAGATGAAGTGACTCATAGCATTTTCTGCATGGATTAAATTTCTGCTACTTTCTGTGAGCAAATCAGTAACAGACCCAATGGCATTTGCATTTCAACAGCACCAACCCACTTAGGATGGTGCACAGCAGGGATTATAATCGGGGTGGGAGAGCCATCCTTTCCTAAAGAGTTTCATTTCATCCTTGCGATCCCACTTTATTCCTTTTGACAGAAACCTTTGGCAGGAGGAAAAACCATCTCTATTCTAATGGAAACTAATTTTTCAGGTATGGAAGTGAAAAATAATACAGCACTGTCTTCTGGACTTTTTTCCAAGCCTCCTTTTCAGCCAGGTGACCAGGACAGCCAACCAAATCCTGCAAATGGAATTCATCAAAAGCCTCGTGGATGATGTCTGATTCCAAACCAGTGGACCTCAACTGTAGTTTGGAAGCATTTGATTTAAGGAAACAAAAAAGGTCAGTCTCAGAGCAGAAAAGGGAGTTTCCTAGGAAGTGATGCCAAGAGAAGAAAATGAACTCTTCAGGGAAGTTCTAGGAAGAAAAAAAGGTAGAAGCAGCCACAGATAGGAGTTGGAGAAAGGTTGGGACACGAGAACAGTAGAAAATCCATTTCCCTGGATCCCAGGAAGCAGGATGACAGTGAAAGTGTGGAACTAGGCCTTGATCTCAGAGTGTTGGACAAAGGAGAAGAAAACACACAGGAGGGAGATACCTGACACAGTCCCAGGAGAAGAAAAAGGAAGGTAAGAAAATGGTCCATTAAAAGAAATAAAAACACTACAGAAACTCTTTTCATAACCAGAGTTGTAAGAGACTGCCATATCGCCAGAGCTGTAATTCTGCTGTAAAAACATGTTTTTAAAAATAAGGCCTCCATGGAAATAGAAGCCCAAGCGGGAAAGCCTACAAGGAAAACAAAGCAGCACTTCTTCTTCACACAGCACAGTTTCCTGCAGAAACACAGCGAATGAGAGTTGATTCATTTTTGATGAAGACAAAACAAAGGCCTCAATTCTCTGGAACACGCTTATTAATACTTAGTCAGTTACACACCGGCCTTTCCCAGTTGCCATCTCCCAGCCCATAAATATTTAGGAGAAGCAGACACAGGCACACAAACACACACACACACACACACACACCATACATGTGCCCAACACATGCACACACACACGCACGCACACTCGGTCACATGCACGCGTGCACACACATAGAAAATATTCTTTCTCGCCTAGCAGGAGTGGGACACCCACAGAATTGTCCATGAATTTACAAACCCAACCTTGCAAGTGGGAGCACTTAGAGCCTCAGCTCCCACCGTCACCACAACCAACTCCCCAGGGAAAGAATCTCTGACCCGCTTTCTCTCTCTCCAGATTCTAAATTCCTCCTTTTATTTTTCAAGCCTTCCGGAGGTCCCAAGGCCAAATAAAAATCCTACCCTCTTTAAGAAACCCTGGACTTGGGATGAGTGAGGCTTTTCTTTAGCTACAACCCCACTCCCATCAGTGGCACCCACTGCAACCGACCCGCCTTTTTCAGGCCTCAGGGTGTACACACAAATGGCTTTTGGAAAGAAAAAAGGATCTGACCCAATTTGATCACCAATACTGCCTGGTTTGTGTGGCCAAGCCTTCTTTACAACTGATAAATAATATGCCCTCCGCAAATATAAATGGTACCGATGACAATTACCATTTATTGAGTGTTCCCCATGTGCCAGATGCCTCTACAAACATCTAATATTTATAACAGCTTTAAAGGAAGGAATCATTAGCTCCATTTCACAAATGAGGAAAGGCCGCTCGGGGAGGTTAAATAGTCTGCCCAAGGTCACAAGGAGTAATTGAGGATCTGGGATTTATACCAGGGCTGGATCTGCTTACACTTTATCTTCTGCTGGATTCTTCCATCTGGCCCAAAAGGGTAAGCCCAGCCATCTCACACACACCGCCCCCTGCCCAGCACCCCACAGAACAAGAAGCCTGCATGTCAGCCACACGATTCTTCTGTAGCTTGCTCAAAACAGAAAATTTACGAGGATTTTACAAAAATCACTAGTCTGCAGAGGCTATGAAGTGACTTCCAGTTTTAAAAACTGACAAGAATCTCCCCAGAGCCAATTATTAGGGCTCATGTAAGCTCATAAAACAGACCATAAAACCGTTTCTGTTACATTAGTTCTGTGTTTTCCTCTTCCAGAGGCCTGTCAGAGGGAAGAGTGCTACAGAGATGCCTTTCTGAGGCCTGTGGTCTACCACGCCCAGGATAGCCTGCAGACTTGTGTCTTCTTTGCCTCTTCCCCTCCTGCCTCTCATCAGAGGCTCTCAAAAGTTTGTGCAAAGAAAACATCATCCACCAGCCTCCTCTACCACAGGGTGATCTCAGATGGGTCCCAAGAGCCCGTTCTAATTTACTTAAACGATTGAGATCTCCATCTCCCAGTTACTCAATCCTGCAACTCCGGCCAGCAGATATAATTTGCAAAGCAGGTAGGCTAAACTCACCCATCGGCCAATTCGGGTGCCAGCAAATGTTGCAAATTACAGGGTATAAATTTAGCAGGGTGGGTCTTGACACACATTCCTGCAAATTACATGTTCCCTTGCTAGTAGAAAATACATTAATTACTTAGGGTACATGCGCTATGTCCACTTACTCCGGGCTTTCAGGAGAGGTGAGAGCAACTCAGAGGAGTCTATGAAGAGTAAAGCATAAATATACAATGCCTGCTGGGGAGGTGGGACTTTTCCAAAGCTCTTGCAATCAGAATTGTTAACTTTTTCCCCACAGATTGTGAGTCACCCAGGCCCACTGTGAGGGGCTGAGACAAAAATAGGGGACGGGGAGGGGCAGCTTTGCACAGGGTGGTGGTGTAAGAGCAGCACCTGCCTCCCTCTTGAGCTAAAAGTGCTACCTACCCTGCAAGAAGCACAACAGGCACCGGTGCAGCCGGGCCGGTGCAGCTGGAAGTGAGGTCTGGGTCCCTGGGGCTGAGCCCATCTGGAGATTTCACCCTGTGCAACAGCGCACAAGCTACGTGCCAGACATTGAGTTAAGGACACAAACCCTGCATTTGCCTGTGATCCTTCGCTATAGCCGCGTGAGTGGGGATGGAACTCGCACTAACTTTACGGCGGAGGAAACCGAGGCTCCGAGACTAAACACTTTGCCCAAGGTCACATAATCAGAGTAGTGGAACCGGGTCGGTGTGACTCTCAGACTCATTTTGTGAAATCCCGGGAGCTGCAGCATTTGCTGAGGGGCAGCCAGCCCCAGATGCCCGTCAGGGCTCTGGGGAAGGAGAAAACACCACATGTCCATGCAGAGCCTCCTATGTCTCGGGCACGCAGCGCGGTGCCTTCACCAAGGCCGCTCTGTTTAATTCTTGGGACAACTCTGGAAGGTGTCCCATCTTCTTGACCTCACCCATGAAGAAACCAAGGCGAGGGAAAGTCAAGACCATCCAGCTAATAAGTCGCAGAGCTAAAATTTTAACCCACTTAAATTCAAGGCTTTTTCCTCTAAACTAAGAGCTTAATCTGTAACTTAACTGTCGCCATGCAGCCTTCGCAATTCAGGGAGAAAAAGGATTAAAGGAGACCGAACGGCTGGACCCAGAGAACATCGAATGGTGCCACCCACAAGGCCCCAGAGCCCATGCCGGGTGGAGAGCCACGACTACAGTGGACACTGGTGGCGGGGTTGGTTTAAGTTACTCAGCGTCCATTTCTCCCTCTGCTTTATTGGAATTACCTCTCTCTCAATGGCTATGCTATAACAGGACCATAACCAGGAGTCCTACACTCTCCAGCCGAAGGGAAGTGGTGTGATCTAAGCTGAATAGATGCTCCCTCCCTGGAGTGCGACTCCTGAGAAGAGGGACAAAGACACTGAAAACACTCCATTCCTTGCAAGAAGAAGGACGCGGCTGGACCAAATCTCTCTGACGCCACTCAGCTTGGAAAGCTCACAGGCCTCCGGACTGAAGGAACTTCTACTTTAGCAGGAGAGCCAGGCTGAGAAAACACAGGTAATGTAGAAGGAAAGCAACACATGACTCCCACAATGGCAAAATCTGCGTGCAGTCTACACTGACACAGAAAAAGGGTATTGGGAGGGAAGGTGGCGGGCATCCAGAGGGGATGCGCTCACTCTGATAGAAGACACTGCCTGGACCAGCCAGATAAGTTAGATCAGGCTTGGCCACCAGAAGAGCGCCTTGTCACAGCCAGATCGCCGTCCCGTCACATCTACTATTGATAGGACGTTTCCTTTTAGTCATCATAATTGGGTGGATTAATTAAACTTGGAATTCTTGAGCACTCAAGGTTATGACCTCGATCCTGACTTCAGGAAATTGCACATTCTTTGTCTTAACTGGAAATGTGTACGGTTTTACCTAACAAAAATGTGTATGGTAACCTAATAACACTCGCAAGGTTACTCTATACCAGATAGCTAATGAATAAAGTTGACACAGTTATATAGGAAATGGCTACCATTACATTAATAAATTTGTAGGATGATGGCGAGCTTCTGTTACATAAACACCACCTCATTACCTAGGTGGTCCCTTTCTGATTCTTTTCTACTAGGTAGTGGGAAGCAATGGATGGGGTGGGTGTACCACAGGGCCCCTTGACCCACCTAAGCAACCCAAGACCTTCTGAGATCCCGTCTGTGAAGTGAGACCCATTGTCCTGCAGCCAAGTGGGAGTCTGGTGGGGCCTGATGCCTGGATTAGGAAGACCCAATGTGGCCCTGGGTGGCTGCTAAGACAGCCAGAGCTAAGCGGGAAAAAAAGCACCCAGAGGAGATGGTGCTAACTGAGGGTATCACTGGGGCTCTTCTCCAGGCAAGGCAGTAATAGTAACAGAATAATGCAGTACTAGCCACGACTCTAGTTGTTAACAAAAGGATGACACAGGAAGCAGCCACAACACAGGCATGAAGCAGTGAGCTATCGGGCTCCTGTTCTGCAGGAACCATGCCAGACAACAGTCTCTGCTCCTGGCCATTCAAGGTTACCGGGGACATGAATGGGTGTTGGATTTCTGGGAATTTTTCTAATCCACAGAAATGACTACAGATGTGCACAAGTAACATCTTACAAACATGTTATCCACAGTGATGCTTAGGATAAACAAAAACCTGGCCACAACACAAATGCCCCAAATTTGGGAGTGGTTAAATAAATTATGGAACATCTACTGGACAGAATTCAATACAGCCATTAAAACTCATGCAGAAGAACTGGTGACTGGAAGTGGAAGCATCCTCCTTAGATGGAGAGCAGCTCAGTTAAGAGGGGTCTTGTGTGGTTTCAAAAAAACCAATTAGTATTAGAACAGACAACCTAAATTAGGAGACAATGTAAAAGCCTATTGTTTTCATAATATAGACTACAGAAAATAAAGCTAATAAAATTTATAATGACGAACAGAGTTAGGGGAAAAACTGAGGATAAACTCAAATAGAAATGTTTTAATGAACAGAAAAATGTTCACCATGTAAATATTTAAAATGAAGTTTTGTTTTGTTTTGTTTTTATTGGAGTATAATTGCTTTACAAGGTTTGTTAGTTTCTGCTAACAATGAAGTGAATCAACTATACGGATACCTATATTCCCTCCATCTTGGACCTTCCTCCCACCCCCGCTCCAGCCCACCCATCTAGGTCATCACAGAGCACCGAGCTGAGCTTCCTGTACCTTACAGCATTTTCCCACTAGCTCTCTATTTTACCCATGGTAGTGTATGTATGTCAATCCTAATCTCCCAATTCGTCCCACCCTCCCCTTCCCCCTCTGTGTCCACATGTCCGTTCTCTACGTCTACATCTCTATTCCTGCCCTGCAAATAGGTTCATCTGTACCATAAAATAAAGTTTTAAAACTATATATACATACAAACACATATATAACATGTCAGAAAGGATAATACACCATTTTTTTCTGAATGGTGGGATTACTGGTGATTTTTATTTTCTTCTTTCTGATTAACTGTATTTTCAACAACAAATAACAATAAGAAGAGCAATAAATGTGATTTTTCAGAATTTTAATGGGGGCCAAGACCATCATAGAACCAAACTGTCAAAGAGTACATCAAAGTAGGTTAGTTTTGACTCTGAAGAGACAGCTTCCCCTAATAATTCAATTAAAAGACTTTTTTGACAAAGAAACTATACAGTAATGCATAAAAGAAGCTCATTAATTAAAGAATTCCTCCACAGAATCTTTCTGAAATAAGTGGCATCCTTAATGTGTGACTTGGAAATAAATGTAACGGACACTTTACATTTTGAGCATGCCTGCATGACACTCAAATCACAAAATGTTGTGGACATTCACCTGACCAGTCAGACTCAGAGTCATTTTTTTCTCCAAGCTCTCATTCCAGCCATGATCTGCTTTTCTGGGCAGTTCCTTCACAGAGCAGGTACCACTGAACAGGTAGACACACAGCCCTCAAGTCTGGGTAAACCGATTCTACCACTTCGACAGCCAGCATCGCTTTGGAGTGTAAAGGGCACAGGGGTCCCACTGCCTCACTTCCCGCTCTCCGATTCACCCCCCTTCCCTCCCGACTCTGGCCCCCATCCTCTCTGTCTGTACCATCACTGCAGCACCCTACCCAGTCTCTGCGCCCCCAAGCTCTTCCCCCGCTCAGTCATTTTCACAGAGGGCTCATCACGTCCCTGTCTCCACTTCATGTCTCCCCACCTCCTCCACCCAAAACCCCACTGGCAAGAAGATTCATGGCCCACATGATGCAGCTTCCATCCACCTTCCATCTGTATCATCCACGACAAAGTTCCAGCTATTCCCACACAATCTTCCATTCTCTAAACATCCTTTTTAACAATATGAAATAGTTCAAGCATAAAAAGCGGCACAGATTTTGACGTAATAGATTCTCATGGACCCAGACCAAATTCACAAATATTAGCGTTTTGCCATATTTCATATCTTTTTTAAGGAATAAAATACTACTGAGATGGATGGTTGAGAGTACCCCCCCCATCATCCCATTCCATCCCACTTTCCCCAGAGGTAACTACAAACCTGCTGTAAGTCTTCTTTTCAGGTTTTGTACTTTTACTACAATAGTGTGTGTATATAATATATTCATGTACATATGTATATGTACATACACTATGTATGTGTGTATATACAATTATGTATCTATATATACACACTATACACATACACACTAGACAGACAGACAGATAGACAGTCCTGTTTTGCGTGGTTTCAAAATAAACTCAAGTGGCATATACCATATAGATCCTTTCTTTTTCCCACTCTAAATTTCTGGAAAGATTTATCCATGTCTGTGTGTGAAGACCTAGTCCCCTAATTTTAGTTGCCAGATAGCACTCCACTTTAGAACGCCAGCATTTATTTACTAAGTCCCCTTAGATGCACACTGAGACCATTTCCAACGTCTCACCACTGCACACAGAGCTGCCGTGGGCATCCTGGTAGACGTCTCCGCAGGCACAGTCAGAGACCCCCTCTTGAGCGACAATGCCTGGTCTGTAGCACACGTGGCTCAACCCTCCTAGGGCCCCTGAGGAGCAGGTCACCACTGTCGCCGTGCCGGACCCTGACGTCTGCTGACTGAACCAGAGGCGGGCCTCCGATCCAAGACGGGGTTACCAGGGGCCAGTGACACCCATGGCGTGACCAGAAAAGACGAGCAGGTGGCACACATGCCTCCCCTGGGGTCTTTAGGGCACAGTGGGCCAGTGAGCAGGAAGCTGAGTGGGAAGGGCATGAGGGAGACAGGACAGGGCGGCATGGACGGGAAGCTGAAGGAGGCAGTGGGCAGGACGAGAGCACAGCGGGCGTGCAGAGCGAGGCCAAGGACACCAAGAGGAAGCGACCACACAGGCATCGAGACAGATGGGGAGAGAAGCGGCCTCCGTCCTGGAGAGCCTTCTGGCTCCGGTCCAGGCCCCAAAGCAGTAGCCCTGCTTTAAGCTCCTTTAAAGTTAATCTGGTTGACTTTCATCAGCGAGGACGTCCTTCAAGGATCAGTTAACGTCACCTCCGCCACAAAGCCTTCCTCAATCCAAGTGATGGAACCAATCACTCCTCCCTCCGTGCTCTCGGCACCTTCCTGTCCCTCTCAGAACGTAGGCTCAGTTCTAGGCTGTGCCCTGTTAGGTGGTTCCAAGTCTGTCCTCTGCACAAGGTTGTAAGGGCCCCATGGGCACGCCCGTTCTGCCATCAATGTCTCCCTTACAATGCCAGGCACAGGGCTTTGCATGCAATAGGTGCTCGATCAGTGTTTCATGACTGAATAAGAGCTGTGAGCCCCTTAAAAGCTGGGCCCATTTTCAGCAAACCTCCTAGCTTCACAGTGTCCAGCAGAGAGCAGGTCCTCACTGAATGTGTGCTGAACAAAATGACTGAAACGTGGGCTGCTGTGGGCAGAGTAGTCTGCCCGAACTACCCTCCCAGGGCTCATAACAGTGAGCAAATTTCAAAGTGGAGGTGACCACGCCAAAGGATAATTTATCTCCCTATAGGTGCTAAGTGTCAGTTAAACGGCTGTATTTAATAGGGCCTGACTTCAATGGGCCATTTTGAACAAAAGCAATAACTGCTCCAGTAATGAACCTACTTTAAATTGCTATTACTATTACTACTCTGAGTCCACAGGATTCCTTAAGCCATCAGACCAAGGCCCCAGGTTAGAGGATCTGCCGCCTTTACAAACCACAGGCCCCCGGACTCACAACTTTGACCTCCCTGGAGCCACAGAGGATGTTTTTCAAGGGAATCCAGGATAATCCTCTCCAGAGGCTCATTCTAGGATTGTTTATTGGTTATTATTATTTTTTTTTAATCAGCATGCCCAACAGGCTCTAAGTGATTTCACATAGCTGCGCACACAAGTCCGATAGAGACCGAGTATGCTATGGCTGAAAGGAGGCTGGCGGGAGGGCCTCAGAAAAATCAACCTCGTATTAAATGTGTTTATTCAATTTCTTGGGCCCATCCAATACTTATTAGCCCCTAAGAATGTTTGCAAGCATCAAAGAAGCCGGGGGGAGGTGGAGGGGGGAAGCCTGTATCTGCCAGGACCGAATGTAATCTGTAACAGACACGCACAAAAGGCTGAAAACTGGATGACAAAGGAATCTGTACAGCCGAAAACCAGCCCTGAGATCGTCAGTTCAAAAGGGAGATGGAGGGCTTCCCTGGTGGCACAGTGGTTGAGAGTCCGCCTGCCGATGCAGGGGACGCGGGTTCGTGCCCCGGTCCGGGAAGATCCCACGTGCCGCGGAGCGGCTGGGCCCGTGAGCCATGGCCACTGAGCCTGCGGGTCCAGAGCCTGTGCTCCGCAATGGGAGAGGCCACAACAGTGAGAGGCCCGCGTACCGCAAAAAAAAAAAAAAAAAAAAAAAGGGAGGTGGAAATCAGCCCCAGTAATTCCAGGAACAGAGAAAGAGGGACGTGAGAGACAGAGGCTTAGGCTCGTGCACTCTTACACGCCCCGTGACTGCCCTTCTCCGGTGAACATCCTTGAGGTCACTTGGGTGAGTCAACTCCCTTTGGGAAGACCTGCAGATCTGAAAAGGCAGGAAGATCCAGTGCCCATTACCAGGGTGGCTCCTCTAAACTTAACCCCTTAATTAAATGATAAGCAAGGAGGACACCGTGGTGAAAAACACGAGGTCCAGAGTCAGGCACCCCTGAACTCGGGTCCTGGCCCCATTCCTTCGGAGCTGTGAACCCTGAGCAAGTGACGTGAGCTTTCAGTGCCTCCACTTCTGATCTGTCAAACGGGGATAAGAAAAGTCACCACCTGATCATATAAATGGCTGTCATTTTTTGAGCATATATTATGGGCCATTCTACACGTGAAGTGCTACGCATATACTGTCTGTCACCCCATGAGGCGAGGACATCACCATCCGCGGTTGACAGAGAAGGAAACTGAGGCTGGGAAAGGGAGCAAACATTCCCAAGGTCACACCGCGGGCAGGTGGAGGAGGCAGGACTTGAGGCAGGTCTACCCCATCTCAGTATCAGCAGTGTCTTAGCCTCTACATGGGGTTGTTGGGAAAGTTTCAGTGAGACTTGAAACCCAAACCTGTTTCTGTTATTGTTTTATTAAATATTACTTATATTTGCTGCTCGGATTCCCTCCAGCATGGTCCCTGCCCCCTACCCTCTCAATCAGGGCAGGGAGGTCATCAATTCCTGATCAAGAAGCAGGCTTCCACCCACACTGAAACCGTGCACAGCGGGCTCTCAGTGCTGTCACCCAATGTCAATCCAATGGCAGATGCCCTCCTAGGCAGGTAGGGGCCCCGGGAATCCGGCTGAAGGCCAGACCACTGGACAAACAGGCTGCTCCTTCCACCTCAGCTCCAGACCCCCAACTAAACAGGAGGTGTTCTGTCCCTGAGGTGGGCCCCCTTTAACCAGCACTAAATTCATAGTGGGAGGGAGAAAAGAAAACCTTGACTCCACGTGAGCCCTTTTTAACACAGGAAACGGTCCTGTTAGGAAGGAGCAAATATTTATGCACATAATTAACTAAGGAGGTAGAGTGTTCTGTCCAAAAGTTGAGCAAAACTTGGTGAAAAAATAGCCCTGCCCATGCAATGGTCTCTCACAGACCGGGGAGCAGACAGCAGGGCTGAATCAGCTCTTCAGTCCTTGGAAAGGAACCCTGTAGCAAAGGTACCAGGCACTTAGACTAACCGGGACTTTGGGTACCTCCACTCCCCACTCCCTCCCCATCCTTTACCTGGGGAAAAATTCTCTTCTATTTGTATCTCTGACCAGGGCTGTTTACTCAGGGCACAATTGATTGCCACCAACTGGCTAATGGAAGAGCCGCAGGGGAACCCAGCTCCTCCTTTTTCCCTAATTGCCTGTTTGTATTTTCCTAACTTTCTATCATCCCCTATCTCAAATTTTACTTCCAGTAGAAGGGCTAGAAGCCAGGCAACTAGGAATTTCTAATGTTTTTACTGTGCAATGCTCAGAAAATAGCATCTTTGCCTGAAAAATAAACACACAGGGCCTCCTGGATAAGCTGCGGCTGCATCGTGTGTCCTGGACTGGATACTGGGGCTCAATGCAAGACCGCAGTCAGCCCTTCTCTGTGTCCTGAGCTTTCCAGCACCCCAGGCCCCGCGAGAAGGTGTTTATAAGGAGGCTATTCATGACCAGTACCTTTTCTTAACCCCAAATTCCACTCACTCTTTTAAAAAGAACACCCAGCATCTTGGCAAGCACAGCTGACTGGGCATCAGAAGACCCAGTCTGTAGTCTCAGCTCAGCCACTAACAAACTGTGCAACTCTGCACTCACTTCTTAAGCTCTGGGACTCGGTTTTTTCATCTGTCAAAGGGAGTGGAATCTATAAAAGTGTGGATTATGGAATCGATTTGGTGGGTCACATGCAGCAACTTTTTAAAGAAATAGAATGGAACAGATTGGGATAAATCGGAAAGTACCAGACACAGAAAGAGTAAGTTTGAATTCAGCTTTACACAAATGTTAGTTTGCGATGTAAATGTGATTTTTAAGTTTGATCGAGATATAATTCACATACCAAACTGTTCACCTATTTAACGTATACAGTTTTTACTATATTCGGAGCTATGTAAACAGCACCACCATCAATTTTAGAACATTTTGTCACCCCAAAAAGGAAACCCCATACCCATGAGCAGTCAATCCCCATTTCCTCTTAACCTCCACCCTAGCCCTAGGCTACCACCAATCCACTTTCTGTTTCCATGGATTTACCTATTCCGGACATTTCACAAAAACAGAATCATACAGCTTGTGGTCTTCTATATCTGGCTTCTACCACTTAGCATAATGTTTTCAAGGTCGGTCACATTGCAGCGCTCATCAGTACATCATTCCTTTTTATGCCTGAATAAGATTCCATAGCAGGTAATATAACACATTTATTTATCCATTCATCCAATGATGGACATTTGGGTTGTTTCCACTTCTGGTCTATTTTGAATAACACTGCTATGAACCATTTACGTACAAATGTTTGTGAGAACGTATAAATACGCTTCTGTGGGTTGCTATCAACAAAGTTTGAAGCTAATGAGCTACAGGGTTACTGACAGTTAAACCATTCTGTGATTTAAAAAAAAAAATCACTTCATGGATTTTCCTTTGGAAAAGGAAACAAAGACCATCAAATCAAGGCTGCATTCCCGTTGATGCAGCCACCGAGAATCTATAACCAAAACTGCTTCACTGTGACCTTGAAGAACCCATCATCTCAGTGAATTTCATTGGAATATGTGCCTTCAGTGTCCAAACAGACTGAGGCAGGAGGCATTTCCATGCTGATGGAAGCTGCTGAGCTGCCAGTGGAATTCAGTAATGGGTAAATGTCCTTGTTTAAGCAGCTCCAAGATGAATCCAGTTCCAAGATGTGCATTCCTGCATCTCAAGGTCCCAGATACACGTGCACTCACAAAATAAGGTCAGAAGCTACTACAAGCTCCTTCCAACACACACACACACACACACACACACACACACACACACACTATTCAGTTTATGAACTGCTCCACAGGAAAGCTGTCTCCCACAACTGCAGCTATTAAAGGGCTGATGTAAGAGAGACAACAGTCAGAAGCAGCTCCCTCCACCAGCAAACCTGCATTAATAATTTAGCTATTAACAGCCATGTAACCAAAGAAGCTTGAGAGGGACAGCTCTGCAGTCGCCTGGGACACTGGGAGCATCTCCACGGTCACCTCTTTTTCTACTTCCAAATCAGAGATCCTGTTGTCTCGAAGAACTTGTCATCCTCAGAGAAAGGGAACGTGACAAATTTGTGAAATCTAAGGAATAAATACAATTCCTATATGCCTTAAATTTATGGCCCTCACAAAGCCTGCAAAATATGATAAACCATTATAGGTTTTTCCCGTCTTCCCTGACTTGGTCACAATTAATTTCGCCATGTTCGAGTATAATATGAAATGTAATATATGGAGACGGGAGATTTAGAGCTCTCATTGCCTCGCCGTGAATAAGCTTCTGCAGTTTGGGGCCCCGGAGGTAAAAGAAGCAATAATGACAGGCCTCACTTGGGGGAACTATTTGTGTGCATTTTCTGTTTTGCATTGTTAAGCAAGACAAAAGTGCCCGAAGGAAACCTTGACAGCACTGGGCTAAAGTCACTCAAAATCCAAATGGCAAACGTATTCTGTAATTGAGATGCATGGCAGCTCTTATACATACCCTAGAAGAGCATCATATTGCAAATAAAAGCTGTGCCTTACCAAAAAAACAACAGAAAATGCTCTGGCTTTATTGATACTCTAAACCTCAAAGGTCTGAAAATACAGAAAAATTCAGTTAGAAAGTTCCATGTAGGTTTTCCCACTCTATTCAGAAGAGTAATGGAAACTATTATTTATTGAAGACCCACTATGTGTGCGTACTGTGTTAGTACTTTCCCGAGGTTATTGTAGTGAGTAGAATTGTGTCCCCCCGAAAGATATGTTCAAGTTCTAACCTTGAGGACCTGTGAATGTGACCTTATTTGGAAACAGGGTCTTTTCAGATGTAATCAAGTTAAGAAGAGGTCATACTGGGTCAGAGTGAACCCTAATCCAAGGACTGGTATCCCTATAAGATGGAAATCTGGACAGAAACACAGGGAAGAAGGCCATTTGAAGATGAAGACAGAGATGAGAGTGATGCCGCTACAAAGCCAAGGAGTGCCCAGTGTCATCGGCAACCGCCAGAAGCCAGGAGACAGGCATGGTACAGACTCTCCCTCAGAGCCTCCAGAAGGAAGCAACCCTGCTGCCATGTTGAACTTGGACTTCTCACCTCCAGAACTGAGGGAGAATACATTCTTGTTGTAACTACCACAACATGGGTGGCTTATAGCAACAGAAGTTTATTCTCTGGCAATTCCAGAGGACAAATGTCCAAAATCAAGGTATTGGGAGGGTGGCTTCTTCTGGAGGCTCCGTGGGAGAATCCATTCCATGCCATTCTCCCAGCTTCTGGTGGCTGCCGGCAATCAGTCCCTGGCATTTCTGAGGTTGGGGACACATCACTCCAATCTCTGCCTTTGTCTGCACATAGCCCATCTTTCGTCTTCTTATAAGGAAGGACACATGCCATTAGATTTAGACCCCACTTGGGTAATCCAGGATGATATCTCAAGATCCTAATTACACCCACAAAGACACTTATTCCAAATAAGGTCACATTCTTAGGCTCTGGGTAGGCATATCTTTTGGGGGGAGGGGATTCAACTCCCTACACCCCCCTTTGGCATTACCATCCAGAAGGTACGCCAGCGCGTAAGAGCACCTCACGCCCACCTCTGCCCTCAACCCTCAGCTCGGCCATATAACCCAGGCAGGTCCATGTAGTTTATTACACAGATACAGGGAGAAGGCGGTAACCAGCATCGTCCAATAGAAATATAATGCAGACCACATGTGTAATTCAAATGTTTCTAGTAGCCGCATTACAAAAGAAAGTAAAAAGGAACAGGTAAAATTCATTGTGAGAATATGGTTTATTTAACCCAGTATACCCAATATAGGGTAAATATGGTCCCAGTCTTCAAAGAGGCCCTTGGGCCTAATTACTGCAACCCAGAACACCTAAGGAAGCAAAACTGGTGCTGGAAGGGCCAAGGAACTCAAACTCCCAGGTCACGAGGCCAAGTAAGAAGTGACCTTTCCTGATCTTCCACTGGAAGAACCAAGGGTGGGAAATGCAACTTTTCTGACATGAAACCAAAATGTGCCTCCTCCACACACAGAGCTCGTCCACAGTCTGGGCTGAGCCGGGATGCCACTGACTCCTGCTCACAGCTAAAGCCAGGGCACCGCCAACCTGGTGGGAGATGGAAGCACCCTTGGATTCTCAAGGCCATCCTGCCAGGGAGCTGTTTATGCCAATGGTGGCTTTGGCAAACTGCAGGCCAAGAGAGGGTCCCACTGAAACTGACTTCCCTCCCCAAAGAGAGGGGCGAGGGTCACAGGATCAGGACCATCTAAAGGAACATAAGAGAAGTATATTCTTAAAAAATATGAGGATGGGCTTCCCTGGTGGCGCAGTGGTTAAGAATCCGCCTGCCAATGCAGGGGACACGGGTTTGAGCCCTGATCTGGGAAGATCCCACATGCCGCAGAGCAACTAAGCCCGTGCACCACAACTACTGAGCCTGCGCTCTACAGCCCACGTGCCACAACTACTGAAGCCCGTGCGCCTAGAGCCCGTGCTCCATAACAAGAGAAGCCACCACAATGAGAAGCCCATGCACTGCAACGAAGAGCAGCCCCTGAAAGCCCGTGCGCAGCAACGAAGACCCGATGCAGTCAAAAATAAACTAAATAAATTTTAAAAAAATACAGCAAATAACATAATTCCTGCTTCAGAACTTAAAATACAAACAAACAAACAAATAAAATATGAGGATGTGAAAACAAACCTTTTCAACAGTATGTACACCTGCCAATAGGATCTGAGGTCTCCATGAGTTACTTTCTGTTCTTAACAATATTACAAGCCTTCCAGGTGCTAGCCTAGGACACCACTTTTTTATCAACACTATTCCATTTAGTCCTCACAACAATTCCACTGAGGCAGTTATTGCCTCTATGTTGCAGATGAAAAAACTGAGAGCAGAGAGGTTAAGTAACAAAGCCAAAGTCACACAGCAGAGAAACAGCGAGCTCGGGTCTGTTCCCAAGTCACTCTGTCTGCAGAGCCCTTGCTCTCACAGTAAAATCCTCCCTGCCATTGGTTCTGCCTTCCCATTTCCTTCTGTTATTTCCCCAAGGTGTGACCTAATGACCCATGAAAGTGGAGAAACGAGAACTAAAAGCCCCGGGCGTAGCTCTAGGTAGAACTTGGGCCCCAGAGAGAGAGGTTTTCTACATTTTTTTTTCTTTATATATGAAATTTCTCAACCATTTTGAAAACCAAAACCCAAATGATAATGCCTTGATCTTACTGGGGTCAGCCGTGGCCCAATGGTCTTCAACAACAGCTCCCAAACTGAGGTCCCCAGAGGGCTGGGGATACCGAATATTCCCAGGACTAATTCAAAAGTACCCACCAAACTTGTCCAATTGCCTAAATGTTGGGCAATTCACACAACAAATTTCTTTGTTCTTGGCTGAAATCAAAACACATTAGTGTGGTAACAACTACTTCCTTCGAATGGAATCTCTCATAGTTATAAAAGTCTTTCATTAATGTTTTAACAATACAAATTATTATTTAATAATTGCGGTTTGGTAGCAGCAAGCTATTTCAAAACATGTGGTTTGTAGGGGGATATTCTAAAAGAAGTCCTTGGCTGGGTTAGACACAAAGTAAGTAGACTAAGCTTTATTAGCGCCTTTGGCATGCACATTTGGGAAACTGGAAAAGGCCTGCATGAGGCCCAAAAGCAAAATCCAAGTTTATCGTTAATAAAATAACATTTTAGGACTTCCCTGGTGGTGCAGTGGTTAAGAATCTGCCTGTCAATGCAGGGGACACAGGTTCGAGCCCTGGTCCGGGAAGATCCCACAGGGCCACGGAGCAACTAAGCCTGCGAGCCACAACTACTGAAGCCCGTGCACCCTAGAGCCCATGCTCCGCAACGAGAGAAGCCACCAAAATGAGAAACCCGCGCACTGCAACGAAGAGTAGCCCCCGCTTGCCGTAACTAGAGAAAGCACATGAGCAGCAGTGAAGACCCAACACAGCCAAAAATTTAAAAAATAAAAAAACATTTCTCATACTGTCATTTTCCCGAACAGTTTAACAAAGTTCATATTCATTCATTAACCTTCCCAGTGGGAGAGCCAAATGAACTAGAATTTCCATTTTTTATATATAAAAACAAACAATTCCAAAAGGAGTAACTCAAACCAGCTAACTAACTGGCCAGCAGCTTAGTTGCCTAACAAGAGCATGCCAATCCCCAAAAAGACAGGGGTGACAAGGAGAGGGGAAATGCCAGGAAATCTTGAAATCTGAGTGTCATTCCTCTCCTGTGGTTTGACTTTTTTGGGTCAAAGAAGCCTCAATTTCCCCAGCAATAAAATGGGGTTAATATCTATCATCTGATAATGAAGATATAGCTATAAATTACTTTGAATTGCCTGGATAATCAGCATTATGCAAATTCATGGTATCATTAGAGGCCTACTAAACACAGTTATAAATCTTATAAAACTACTTCAATAGAAATTAAGGCTCAATTAAGAGCCTTATTTTAAAAAATTTTCCATTACCTTGTTAAAGACCAGAACATTCAAAACCAGCTTAGACATTTCTAGAGCAGGGATGTAAGACCTTTCTCTAACAGTCTTGATAAAGCTCAGCACTGATAAATAGTTGGCTAATAAGAAAGGTTAGAGGACGGATCTGAGAGCCAGGCTGAAACCAAGAGACTAGGAAAGCCCTCGCCAGTAGACAGCCACTGGCTCAAGAACATTGTCCCACCTATGACACCACATGTCTCTGCACAGAACTACGAGGTCCAATGGATCGTATAAATTCTCTTTCAAGCATGGTACATAGGAAAGAACTTGAACTAACTTGACGTAGTTTAACTTTGCTTATCCTAATGCCTTCAGAAGAGGCAAATGAATGACAACAACCTAAAACAAATGGACTAGAAACTCTAACACCCACGGTTTCAACACTCATCTAAAGCTCACTAATTTGAAAAGATACATGCACCCCCATGTTCACTGCAGCATTACTCTCAACAGCCAAGACAAGGAAGCAACCTATGTGTCCACCGACAGACAACTGGCTAAAGAAAATGTAGTAGATACACATAATGGAATATTATTCAGCTACAAAAAAGAAGGAAATCCTGTCTTTGGCAATAACATACAGAGACCTTGAGGGCATTCTGCTAAGTGAAACAGAAGTCTGACAGAGAAAGACAAATACTGTATGATCTCACTTACAGGTGGAATCTAAAAAGAAAAAAACGGAACTCATAGATACAGAGAACATATTGGTGGCTGCCAGAGGCAGAAGGTTGAGGGTGGGTGAAATGGGTGAAGGGGGTCAAAGGTACAAACTTCCAGTTATAAAATAAGTTAAGTCCTGGGGATGTGACATACAGAATGGTGACTATAGTTAAAACCACTGTATTGTATATTTGAGAGTTGGTAAGAGAGTAAAAGTTCTCATCATGAGGGCAAAAACAATCCGTAACTGTGTGGTAATGGATGTTACCTAGACTTTTGTGATGATCATTTTTCAGTGTATACACAGATCGAATCATTATGTTGTACACCTGAAACTCATATATGTCAATTATATCTCGCTAGAAAAAATTTTAATGGCTATAATAAAAAAGACAAATGATGTTAAATCAAGCAAGCAAGCAAGCTCTGCTAACCCAAGAGGCCCAACACTAACACCGCCCACTGCCTGGGGACTAGCCTCTGCCCGCCCTCAGGAAGGGAGCTCCATCAGACTGCAAGTACCTTGGCAGAGACCCTGGCACCCTTCAACCCATCAATATCAGAGCCAACTATTGCAACTGCAGTTCCCCAAGTCGAAAAGGTCATAGGCTGATTGATCCCCAAACTAGCCAAGATGATCAAGCAGTGAATTAAGGGACTATATAGCTGGGTATTTTCTTGTAAACCCTCTCAGGACCATCCTCTGCCTCATCTGGCCTGTGGCCAAACTCTACCACCGGGCTGTCCCATCTGGGATTCCCTGGTCCCACTCAACTGCAGTGTGCTCACAGCAGAAACCACACCACCTGCATCCTGGTGCCCAAACTCAAGGGACGCCATCAAGAGCTAAAGCAATCATTTAAGCTAGAAGAATCCTACTCCCTCCCTCTAACCCAAGGCACTAGGACTGTTAGAGAAACAACTCTGAATGTAGGTGATTAAGATTTAAATATTTCAATGAGCTGACTCTTCCAGGTTCAGCTGGTGATCAATTTACCTTTTAACTGTCTTTTCCAGCTCAATAATCTGCCCTAGGTAAAGCAGTGCCTCCTGCTTAGGTGAGACCAAGAGGCTAAGAAAACAGGGAAATCCTTTCAGGACTGCCACCTAGAGGGGCCCTCACATCTAGGGCACTGGGTCCCACCACACATGGCAAGCAGAGCAGCGCTGGGGACTCAAAGATGTGTGAGAAACAGCCCAAAGGGAACCAAGGAGCTTAGTACAGCAAGAAGAACGGATGCACACAGGGAAACACTGAGCACACCTCAGTACCAGGCACACGTCGCCTGAATGTTACAAACAGAAAGGATGGGGCCACTCCGCCCTGGACAGCCTGGATGGCCCTGGACAAGGACTGCATAGTGCAGCTCTGTACGGCAGGCACCCCAACCTCAAGGAAGAGGAGACTGCAGGAAAGCAGGAATCCAGCTCCCAGAGTCTATAGCCTGGATTTTACCTTTGATGCAATGAGGGAGATGCTTCGCTATGACTTCCCTTCCTCCCCCAAAACGTGAGTCAGAACTCCTAGTTGTAAACTGGCCATCTTACCCTGCATCAGTCTGGAGAATCACAAGCCATCATTAAATCAATAAAAAAAACCTCACCCTGGCTGGAGCATGTTCCACGGGGTGCTCACATGAGAAGGTGCAGCCCTGCAAACCGACAACCGCAACCCAGAGTGTCCACCGTGAGCATGGGGTTCAGGCTGGAAACCGCTGTCTGTCTTCCCTCACTCCACCACCTTGAAGCACCCTGTCGGGGCTCTCCCAGCCTGAACTCTCCCAGGGCACCTCTTATTCCTCTTTCAAAGCTGCCTGGGAGAACATGTTTTCTGTAATATACTAATGCAGTGACGCAACCTACCCTGTACCCTTTGTTAGCCTAAAAGAAGTTTTCAGCAACAAAACTCCATTATTTGGTCCTTTCTCCTTCATAATTAACCTCTGCATGCATCCCCTATTATGATTTTTCCTCTTCTAATTACTAAGAGGACTCCTGATTAGACCTCATCTCCTTTGTAGCAGAATGTGGCCATGTGACTAAGTTTTGGCCAACAGAATATAAAAAGAAGTTCTGGGTTTGACTTCCAGGAAGGATCCTTAAGAAAAGGGAGCCCACCCTGCTTAGTGTCTTCCTCCTTCCTCCAGACTGGAATTCAGATGACATGGCTGGTACTCAAGCAGTCATCTTGGGTCATGAAGTAGTTAGCAGAGGAAGACGTAAGAGAAAGAGCCTGGGTCCCTGATAACATGAAGCCACCAAGCCACCCTGAATTACCTGCCTCCAGCAAGCCCTGAAAGCTACTCAAGGGGCTTAATACGTGCCAGAGAAAGGCACTTTTCATGCAAATTAAGCAAGTTATTGAATTTGGCTTGAGTTTCAATAGGGCCATTACACCCAAACAAAACACTTTTATAAATAAGTTTTAAGCACATGTATTTCTAAGACTCCAAGAAAAATAAAAAGCTAAAACAACACATCTAAACACACACAAATACCACTGAAGTCACTGTCTACCCTGCCACACAATACAATTCAACCAAAACAAACTCTTCTGGGAAAGAAGTCTCATTCATTCCAACAGCATCTCAGATACCTGAAAGTGTGTTTCCGAAACACACTCCATTGAGCTCCTGGAGAGAAGACCGTGTTACTCAACTCAGAATCCCCAAGTGCCTAACACAATGCCTGAAACATAGTAAATTTGATGATGAATGAAACAAAATTCATCCACTGGCCTGGGAGAGGGGAAAGGAGTGTACAAGGATATATATATATATAGCATCTTCATTCCTGAGTGTGTCTGTGTCCGTGTTTCCAGGAAACATCCCTTGTCCATTCTCCCAGGACCCACGTCCCCTCTCTTCTCTATACGAGCTCCTTCACAGACTCCCCCGAGCCAGCTCCCAGCACATGCTGTGGTGGCGAAGCTTTCCAGTCCCACCACCTGTAAGTGCCAAGTCGTCTCTACCGATCTTCCTTTTCCCCCCAGGACACTGGCCTTCCCCATCTCTGGATTCACAGAATTAATCCCTACAACTATGTTTTTCTTAATTGCAAATTCAAATTCTACCATGATACGATTCACTAACAACAAGTTTAAGTAATTACCTGGCAGGTTCTGGCCAACATCACCTTATGCTACTCTGCTGCCCCCCAACTGTGGGGCCACCCCATTTCGACTTCAGGGCCTGGGCCTCTCTTCAGCACTCTGCACTCCTCGGGATATGAAAGCCCTCCATTCTGCACCAGTCCAACTCCACCTACCCTGAAAGCAGAATGGTCCCCTCTCTGCATCCACTGACTCTCCAACCCTGCCAAGGGCATCTTCTAAGTACCCGTTCTCCTGAGCCTTAGCACTTAAGTCCTTACTTGCTCTGAGAAGTTTCTACCACCATCAGCACCTTCGAGCAACATAAAAATTCTCTCTTTTGGTCTCAAATGCTTCCATTTTTCCAAAAGCCCCCTACTGCCCTCCTCTTCTAGGCCCGCTGTCTGGCCCAGCCCGGCTAGAGGGTCCATTCCCCAACCCCCATTAAGAACCAGTGCATCACTCTACACCTTTCCACCCTACAAAGCCCAGTGCCAGAGATTACACCATTAGCACACCAGTTCATCTACTGTTCATTATTGTTGGGTTTTTTTGTTAACTTCCTTTAACCCATCATCTCTTAATTACTTTTTACATCCACTCCTTCCAGCAGACCAATCGATCCATAATGACTTTTGGGAATGGGAATGCGGGCTTATTATTATTATTATTATTTTTTTTTGGTCACAAACTATAGGTAACAAAATTGACTTCAGGAAGTGTAGGGAAAACAAAAGTGGAGAGAACACAGCTGCTAGAATTTCCATCCTCCTTCCAGAGGCCTGTTGTGCACGCTCTTGTCCTCCAGAAAGAAGGTACTAACCCATCAGCATCTGAAACACCCCACAGCTTGTCCTATTACTGCCCCTACCAGGATAACATTTTCAAGTTGCAACAACACACTTGATTGCATCTAGAGGCAGTGGTGCGGCCAGAAAGTAAGTCATTAATATGAGCAGCATCTCTAATAAAACACAGAATTCCAGGGCCACGTGCATGGAAGTGAGGTTGCAAACTTCCATTACACCCAAGCAGTTGCTAGGTTATCTCAGCCTGGAGACATGGAACATGGACATGAAGGCAGCAGGCAGTCCCTCGTATCAAGGTCAGCCAAGGAATAGTGCCAGATGCTGAAGTGTCTCAGTGAAACACAGTCCACAGCTGGCCAGGGTTAGGCTCCAAGGCCAAGGGAGTTGGAAAAGATGAGCACAGCTCCGTGGCACCTCCTCCCGGTCTGTGAGCAGGTGTCTCTTTCCCTTCTTACTCCTTAAGAGTTTGTGGCATTAGAGAAATGATTTCAAATATACACAGAAAATTAAATTATAAAAAGGTAGGGTAGCAGACACACTCTTAAGAAGGCCCCTCCGGCTTCCGGGAAGATGGCGGAAGAGTAAGACGCGGAGATCACCTTCCTCCCCACTGATACACCAGAAAAACATCTACACGTGGAGCAACTCCTACAGAACACCTACTGAACGCTGGCAGAAGACCTCAGACCTCCCAAAAGGCAAGAAACCCCCCACGTACGTGGGTCGGGCGAAAGAAAAAAGAATAAACAGAGACAAAAGAATAGGCACGGGACCTGCACCAGTGGGAGGGAGCTGTGAAGGAGGAAAAGTTTCCACACACTAGGAAGCCCCTTCGCGGGCGGAGACTGCGGGTGGCGGAGTGGGAAAGCTTCGGAGCTGCGGCGGAGAGCGCAGCCACAGGGGTGAGGAGGGCAAAGCGGCGAGATTCCCGCACAGAGGATCAGGGCCGACCGGCACTCACCAGCCCGAGAGGCTTATCTGCTCACCCGCGGGGGCGGGCGGGCCTGGGAGCTGAGGCTCGGGCTTCGGTCGGAGCACAGGGAGAGGACTGGGGTTGGCGGTGTGAACACAGCCTGCAGGGGGCTAGTGCGCCACGGCTAGCCGGGAGGGAGTCCGGAGAAAAGTCTGGACCTGCCGAAGAGGCAAGAGACTTTTTCTTACCTCTTTGTTTCCTGGTGCGCGAGGAGAGGGGATTAAGAGCGCTGCTTAAAGGAGCTCCAGAGACGGGCGCGAGCCGCGGCTAAAAGCGCGGACTCCAGAGACGGGCATGAGACGCTAAGGCTGCTGCTGCCGCCACCAAGAAGCCTGTGTGCGAGCACAGGTCACTCTCCATACCCCGCTTCCGGGGAGCCTGTGCAGCCCGCCACTGCCAGGGTCCCAGGATCCAGGGACAACTCCCCCGGGAGAACGCACGGTGCGCCTCAGGCTGGTGCAACGTCACGCTAGCCTCTGTCGCCGCCGCAGGCTCGCACTGCACTTCGTGCCCCTCCCGCCCCCCGGCCTGAGTGAGCCAGAGCCCCCGCATCAGCGGCTCCTTTAACCCCGTCCTGTCTGAGCGAAGAACAGACGCCCTCCAGCGACCTACATGCAGAGGCGGGGCCAAATCCAAAGCTGAGCCCCTGGGAGCTGTGAGAACAAAGAAGAGAAAGGGAAATCTCTCCCAGCAGTCTCGGGAGCAGCGGATTAAAGCTCCACAATCAACTTGATGTACCCTGCATCTGTGGAATACGTGAATAGACAACGAATCATCCCAAATTGAGGAGGTGGACTTTGAGAGCAAGATTTATGATTTTTTCCCCTTTTCCTCTTTTTGTGAGTGTGTATGTGTATGCTTCTGTGTGAGATTTTGTCTGTATAGCTTTGCTTTCACCATTTGTCCTAGGGTTCTATCCGTCCGTTTTTTAAAAATAATTATTTTAATAACTTTATTTTACTTTATCTTCTTTCTTTCTTTCTTTCCTTCCTTCCCTCCTTTAGACAACGAATCATCCCAAACTGAGGAGGTGGACTTTGAGAGCAAGATTTATGATTTTTCCCCTTTTCCTCTTTTTGTGAGTGTGTATGTGTATGCTTCTGTATGAGATTTTCTCTGTATAGCTTTGCTTCCGCCATTTGTCCTAGGGTTCTATCCATCTGTTTTTAATTTTTTTTTCTTTTTTTCTCTTAATAATTTTTTTATTTTAATAAATTTATTATATTTTATCTTACTTTATTTTATTTTAGTTTATCTCCTTTCTCTTTTTCCTTCCTTCCCTCCTTCCTTCCTTCCTCCCTCCCTCCCTCCTTTCTTTCTTTCTTTCTTTTTCTTTCTACTTCTACTAATTCTTTCTTTCTAATTTTTCTCCCTTTTATTCTGAGACGTGTGGATGAAAGGCTTTTGGTGCAGCAGCCAGGAGTCAGTGCTGTGCCTCTGAGGCGGGAGAGCCAACTTCAGGACACTTGTCCACAAGAGACCTCCCAGCTCCACATAATATCAAACAGTGAAAATCTCCCAGAGATCTCCATCTCAACACCAAGACCCAGCTTCACTCAACGACCAGCAAGCTACAGTGCTGAACATCCTATACCAAACAACTAGCGAGACAGGAACACAACCCCACCCATTAGCAGAGAGGCTGCCCAAAATCATAATAAGTCTACAGACACCCCAAAACACACCACCAGACGTGGACCTGCCCACCAGAAAGACAAGATCCAGCCTCATCCACCAGAACACAGGCACTAGTCCCCTCCACCAGGAAGCCTACACAACCCACTGAACCAACCTTAGCCACTGGGGAAAGACACCAAAAACAACGGCAATTACGAACCTGCAGCCTACAAAAAGAAGACCCCAAACACAGTAAGATAAGCAAAATGAGAAGACAGAAAAACACACAGCAGATGAAGGAGCAAGATAAAAACCCACCAGACCTAACAAATGAAGAGGAAATAGGCAGTCTACCTGAAAAAGAATTCAGAGTAATGATAGTAAAGATGATCCAAAATCTTGGAAATAGAATGGACAAAATGCAAGAAACATTTAACAAGGACCTAGAAGAACTAAAGATGAAACAAACAACAATGAACAACACAATAAATGAAATTTAAAATACTCTAGATGGGATCAATAGCAGAATAACTGAGGCAGAAGAACGGATAAGTGACCTGGAAGATAAAATAGTGGAAATAACTACTGCAGAGCAGAATAAAGAAAAAAGAATGAAAAGAACTGAGGACAGTCTTAGAGACCTCTGGGACAACATCAAACGCACCAACATTCGGATTATAGGGGTTCCAGAAGAAGAAGGGAAAAAGAAAGGGACTGAGAAAATATTTGAAGAGATCATAGTTGAAAACTTCCCTAATACGGGAAAGGAAATAGTTAATCAAGTCCAGGAAGCACAGAGAGTCCCATACAGGATAAATCCAAGGAGAAATACGCCAAGACACATATTAATCAAACTGTCAGAAATTAAATACAAAGAAAGCATATTAAAAGCAGCAAGGGAAAAACAACAAATAACACACAAGGGAATCCCCATAAGGTTAACAGCTGATCTTTCAGCAGAAACTCTGCAAGCCAGAAGGGAGTGGCAGGACATATTTAAAGGGATGAAGGAGAAAAACCTGCAACCAAGATTACTCTACCCAGCAAGGATCTCATTCAGATTTGATGGAGAAATTAAAACCTTTACAGACAAGCAAAAGCTGAGAGAGTTCATCACCACCAAACCAGCTTTACAACAACTGCTAAAGGAAGTTCTCTAGGCAAGAAACACATGAGAAGGAAAAGACTTACAATAACGAACTCAAAACAATTAAGAAAATGGGAATAGGAACATACATATCAATAATTACCTTAAATGTAAATGGACTAAATGCTCCCACCAAAAGACACAGATTAGCTGAATGGATACAAAAACAAGACCTGTATATATGCTGTCTACAAGAGACCCACTTCAGACCTAGAGACACATACAGACTGAAAGTGAGGGGATGGAAAAAGATATTTCATGCAAATGGAAACCAAAAGAAAGCTAGAGTAGCAATTCTCATATCAGACAAAATAGACTGTAAAATAAAGACTATTAGAAAAGAAAAAGAAGGACACTACATAATGATCAAGGGATCAATCCAAGAAGAAGATATAACAATTGTAAATATTTATTCACCCAACACAGGAGCACATCAATACATAAAGCAAATACTAACAGCCATAAAAGGGGAAATTGACAGTAACACATTCATAGTAGGGGACTTTAACACCCCACTTTCACCAAAGGACAGATCATCCAAAATGAAAATAAATAAGGAGACACAAGCTTTAAATGATACATTAAACAAGATGGACTTAATTGATATTTATAGGACATTCCATCCAAAAACAATAGAATACACATTTTTCTCAAGTGCTCATGGAACATTCTCCAGGATAGATCATATCTTGGGTCACACAAATCAAGCCTTGGTAAATTTAAGAAAATTGAAATTGTATCAAGTATCTTTTCTGACCACAACGCTACAAGACTAGATATCAATTACAGGAAAAGATCTGTAAAAAATACAAACACATGGAGGCTAAACAATACACTACTTAATAACGAAGTGATCACTGAAGAAATCAAAGAGGAGATCAAAAAATACCTAGAAACAAATGACAATGGAGACACGATGACCCAAAACCTATGGGATGCGGCAAAAGCAGTTCTAAGAGGGAAGTTTATAGCAATACAATCCTACCTTACGAAACAGGAAACATCTCGAATAAACAACCTAACCTTGCAACTATAGCAATTAGAGAAAGAAGAACAAAAAAACCCCAAAGATAGCAGAAGGAAAGAAATCATAAGAATCAGATCAGAAATAAATGAAAAAGAAATGAAGGAAACGATAGCAAAGATCAATAAAACTAAAAGCTGGTTCTTTGAGAAGATAAACAAAATTGATAAACCATTAGCCAGACTCATCAAGAAAAACAGGGAGAAGACTCAAATCAATAGAATTAGAAATGAAAAAGGAGAAGTAACAACTGACACTGCAGAAATACAAAGGATCATGAGAGATTACTACAAGCAACTATATGCCAATAAAATGGGCAACCTGGAAAAAATGGACGAATTCTTAGAAAGGCACAACCTTCCAAAACTGAACCAGGAAGAAATAGAAAATATAAACAGACCGATCACAAGCACTGAAATTGAGACTGTGATTAAAAATCTTCCAACAAACAAAAGCCCAGGACCAGATGGCTTCACAGGTGAATTCTATCAAACATTTAGAGAAGAGCTAACACCTATCCTTCTCAAACTCTTCTAAAATATAGCAGAGGGAGGAACACTCCCAAACTCATTCTACGAGGCCACCATCACCCTGATACCAAAATCAGACAAGGATGTCACAAAGAAAGAAAACTACAGGCCAATATCACTGATGAACATAGATGCAAAAATCCTCAACAAAATACTAGCAAACAGAATCCAACAGCACATTAAACGGATCATACAACATGATCAAGTGGGGTTTATTCCAGGAATGCAAGGATTCTTCAATATATGCAAATCAATCAATGTGATACACCATATTAACAAACTGAAGGAGAAAAACCATATGATCATCTCAATAGATGCAGAGAAAGCTTTCAACAAAATTCAACACCCATTTATGATAAAAACCCTGCAGAAAGTACACAGAGAGGGAACTTTCCTCAATATAATAAAGGCCATATATGACAAACCCACAGCCAACATCGTCCTCAATGGTGAAAAACTGAAATCGTTTCCACTAAGATCAGGAACAAGACAAGGTTGCCCACTCTCACCACTCTTATTCAACATAGTTTTGGAAGTGTTAGCCACAGCAATCAGAGAAGAAAAGGAAATAAAAGGAATCCAAATCGGAAAAGAAGAAGTAAAGCTGTCACTGTTTGCAGATGACATGATACTATACATAGAGAATCCTAAAGATGCTGCCAGAAAACTCCTAGAGCTAATCAATGAATTTGGTAAAGTAGCAGGATACAAAATTAATGCACAGAAATCTCTGGCATTCCTATACACTAATGATGAAAAATCTGAAAGTGAAATCAAGAAAACACTCCCATTTACCATCGCAACAAAAAGAATAAAATATCTAGGAATAAACCTACATAAGGAGACAAAAGACCTGTATGCAGAAAATTATAAGACACTGATGAAAGAAATTAAAGATGATACAAATAGATGGAGAGATATACCATGTTCTTGGATTGGAAGAATCAACATTGTGAAAATGACTCTACTACCCAAAGCAATCTACAGATTCAATACAATCCCTATCAAACTACCACTGGCATTTTTCACAGAACTAGAACAAAAACTTTCACAATTTGTATTGAAACACAAAAGACCCCGAATAGCCAAAGCAATCTTGAGAACGAAAAACGGAGCTGGAGGAATCAGACTCCCTGACTTCAGACTATACTACAAAGCTACAGTAATCAAGACAGTATGGTCCTGGCACAAAAACAGAAAGATAGATAAATGGAACAGGATAGAAAGCCCAGAGATAAACCCACGCACATATGGTCACCTTATCTTTGATAAAGGAGGCAGGAATGTACAGTGGAGAAAGGACAGCCTCTTCAATAAGTGGTGCTGGGAAAACTGGACAGGTACATGTAAAAGTATGAGATTAGATCACTCCCTAACACCATACACAAAAATAAGCTCAAAATGGATTAAAGACCTAAATGTAACGCCAGAAACTATCAAACTCTTAGAGGAAAACATGGGCAGAACACTCCATGACATAAATCACAGCAAGATCCTTTTTGACTCACCTCCTAGAGAAATGGAAATAAAAACAAAAAAAAACAAATGGGACCTAATGAAACTTCAAAGCTTTTGCACAGCAAAGGAAACCATATACAAGACGAAAAGACAACCCTCAGAATGGGAGAAAATATTTGCAAATGAAGCAACTGACAAAGGATTAGTCTCCAAAATATATAAGCAGCTCATGCAGCTCAATAACAAAAAACCAAGTAACCCAATCCAAAAATGGGCAGAAGACCTAAATAGACATTTCTCCAAAGAAGATATACAGACTGCCAACAAACACATGAAAGAATGCTAAACATCATTAATCACTAGAGAAATGCAAATCAAAACTACAATGAGATATCATCTCACACCAGTCAGAATGGCCATCATCAAAAAATCTAGAAACAGTAAATGCTGGAGAGGGTGTGGAGAAAAGGGAACCCTCTTACACTGTTGGTGGGAATGTAAATTGATACAGCCACTGTGGAGAACAGTATGGAGGTTCCTTAAAAAACTACAAATAGAACTACCATATGACCCAGCAATCCCACTACTGGGCATATACCCTGAGAAAATCATAATTCAAAAAGAGTCATGTACCAAAATGTTCATTGCAGCTCTATTTACAATAGCCAGGACATGGAAACAACCTAAGTGCCCATCATTGGATGAATGGATAAAGAAGATGTGGCACATATATACAATGGAATAGTACTCAGTCATAAAAAGAAACGAAATTGAGCTATTTGTAATGAGGTGGATAGACCTAGAGTCTGTCATACAGCGTGAAGTAAGTCAGAAAGAGAGAGACAAATACCGTATGCTAACACATATATATGGAATTTAAGAAAAAAAATGTCATGAAAAACCTAGGGGTGAAACAGGAATAAAGACACAGACTTACTAGAGAATGGACTTGAGGCTATGGGGAGGGGGAAGGGTAAACTGTGACAAAGCAAGAGAGAGGCATGGACATATATACACTACCAAACGTAAGGTAGATAGCTAGTGGGAAGCAGCCGCATAGCACAGGGAGATCAGCTCGGTGCTTTGTGACTGCCTGGAGGGGTGGGATAGGGAGGGTGGGAGGGAGGGAGACGCAAGCGGGAAGAGATATGGGAACATATGTATATATATAGCTGATTCATTTTGTTGTGAAGCTGAAACTAGCATACCATTGTAAAGCAATTATACTCCAATAAAGATGTTAAAATGAAAAAACAAACAAACAACCCAATCCAAAACTGGGAAGAAGACCTAAATAGTCATTTCTCCAAAGAAGCTATACAGAGTGCCAAGAAACACATGAAAGTATGCTCAACATCATTAATCACTAGAGAAATGCAAATCAAAACTACAATGAGATATCATCTCACACCAGTCAGAATGGCCATCATCAAAAAATCTAGAAACAATAAATGCTGGAGAGGGTGTGGAGAAAAGGGAACCCTCTTGCACTGCTGGTGGGAATGTAAATTGATACAGCCACTGTGGAGAACAGTATGGAGGTTCCTTAAAAAACTACAAATAGAACTACCATATGACCCAGCAATCCCACTACTGGACATATACTCTGAGAAAACCATAATTCAAAAGGAGTCATGTACCAAAATGTTCATTGCAGCTCTATTTACAATAGCCAGGAGATGGAAACAACCTAAGTGTCCATCATCGGATGAATGGATAAGAAGATGTGGCACATATATACAATGGAATATTACTCAGCCATAAAAAGAAATGAAATTCAGCTATTTGTAATGAGGTGGATAGACCTAGAGTCTGTCATACGGAGTGAAGTAAGGCAGAAAGAGAAAGACAATACCGTATGCTAACACATATATATGGAATTTAAGAAAAAAAAGTGTCATGAAGAACCTAGGGGTAAGACAGGAATAAAGACACAGACCTACTAGAGAATGGACTTGAGGATATGGGGAGGGGGAAGGGTAAGCTGTAACAAAGCGAGAGAGAGGCATGGACATATATACACTACCAAACGTAAGGTAGATAGCTAGTGGGAAGCAGCCGCATAGCACAGGGAGATCAGCTAGGTGCTTTGTGACTGCCTGGAGGGGTGGGATAGGGAGGGTGGGAGGGAGGGAGACGCAAGAGGGAAGAGATATGGGAACATATGTATATGTATAACTGATTCACTTTGTTATAAAGCAGAAACTAACACACCATTGTAAAGCAATTATACTCCAGTAAAGATGTAAAAAAAAAAAAAGAAGGCCCCTCCCTGGTTCCTGGTGTCATGACCTTGTGTGATCATCTCCCCTTGAATGTGGACAGGACTGTGACTTGCTTCCAGCAAAGCAAAGGTGATGAGACGTTATAGAAGACTGTAGGACCCCCTCTTTCTCTTTCTGGCTTGATGAAACAAGAGGCCATGCTGGGGACCCACATGACAAGGAACTGAGAGCAACAGCCGGAAAGAAAATGATGCCTCAGTCCAGATGTCTGCCAGGAAATGAATGCCGGTAACAACCAAGTGAGTTTGGAAATGGATCTTTCCCCAGGCGAGCCTCAGATGTGACTTCAGCTCCAGCTGACACTTTGATTGGAGCCTTGTATAGAATCTGGCTAAGCCATACCGAGACTCCTAACCCACAGAAACTGTGAGAAAATAAATGTGTGCTGTTTTAAGATACTACATTGGTAAGAATGTTGCTACACAGCAACAGAAAACTAATACAGGTCTAGTCAGTGGGCAGGGGGCATTATTCAGTAAATGATTGGAAGAAATAGGTAGCCACCTGGAAAAAATAAATTGGGGCACTTGGCTCACACATGACACCAAAATAAACTCCACATGGATAAAAGATTTAAATATGAAAAATAAATCAAAAGGAGAAAACAATTTTTTTAGTATGTAATTTTGGAGTGAGGAAGGCTTAAGTGTGAAGTGAAAATCTGGAACAATTTTTTCATCTAGAAAGAAAGGATTAATAAATCTGACTAAAGTAAGAAGATATATTCTGCAACATATATCACAAAGAACTAATTTCCTTAATATATAAGTAGCTCCTACAATTCAATAAGAAAAGATCATTTGGAAAAGATGCTCACTCATTAAAAGAGCAGTGACCATGAGACAGTGACTATGATAAAATGTTTGATAACACAGTGAGTTGGAAAGCAGTGGGGAAACTGGCACCCTCATTTACAACTGGTTGGGGTAAACTGGAACAGCCTCTCCGGGGGACAATTAGGCAGTAATGACCAAATACCAAATGCACTTAGCTCTTCAACAATTCTACTTCATTGGACATTTAAAATAACCTATGTTATTTTAATGTATTTATATAATATAACATAACATTGTCTGTCACAGCAAGGATGTAAATCATCCAATCTACCAAGAGGAGACTGGTTAAGTAATTTATGGTGCACCCACATAACAGAATACCATGAATACCATGAACCATAAAAATAAGTGAGGCAGCTCTTTCTGTTCTGATAGAGAGAGCCCTGAAATATATTTGGAATTAAACAACAATAACCAAAATGCAAACAAACAAACAAGAGGTGTCTCCAGGGAGGAGACTAGGGGTGGCTGGAGACAGGAGGAGAGGGAGACTTTTCATTGTGTGCTTTTTTGTACCTTATGAATATTAAACCACAGGGTTACATTTCTTTTTCAAAACAAAATTCAAATCAGTAAATAGGTACAAATTGTAGAACAACCTGCATGCTATGATTTCTATAAAGAAATTAAATTTAGAATATATATACCCAATATTATATCCAGTATATACAACTCTAGATAGATATTATATATGGATATCCATCTCTAAACCGATGTCTATATATTACGTAGCCATAAACAGCTACCTCTGGAAGAACACACAAGAATCTGAGGGCTGGTTTCCTCTGCGTTGGAGAACTAGTATTAACTGGTACCTGGTAAACTGCATCGTGAGGCAGCAGGGGTGAGAGAGAGAACTACTTTTTCACCATATTTTCTTCAAATTCTGAACCATTACAGATATTACCAATTTAAAGACAGATCACGATGAAAATGCTTAAGCCACTGTGGTCCCTCTGATCCTCTGCTCTTCCTCCTTTAAGACCCCCTCAGCCCCCGATGGATCTCCCCACACATCCACACTAAAGATTCCCAATCTCTGTCTCCACCCCAGCTTGTGTCCTAAAACTCGTCTCCATTGCTCAGCACAGAGAGCTGGCCATTCCTCCTCTAGATCTCCTTGGGCGGCATCTCCCCTGAGGAGACGGAGTCCTCAGAGCTCTGTGGTCCAGGAAGCTCAGCTCTTCTCTGCTCAGGTGCGACCTCGCTGGCGTCCGCGACGTAATGCCCTCTAGATGCTAGCACTTTCCCAATCTCCATCGCTGCCCAGATCTCTCCTCTGAGCTCCAGATACAAAACCCAGGACGTCTTCTCACAGACAACTCAGACTCCTGGCTCCCCACGCCTGCAGTTCCTTGGGTGTTCCCCGGATCCACTCAACCAGGCAGAAGCCCAGGGTCTTCCTGGATTCCTTCCCCCACTCGGGCCCCCTCCCGGTAATCAATGACAAGCCCCTGTGGATCCTACCTCTACACTGTTCTGTAACCTTCCCACTTCTTTCCACCTCTGCAGCCACCACCCTAGTGCAGGCCGCCTTCATCTCTTCCCTGCAAGCTCCCAGCTGCTCTGAATGCCCATGACATCACGCCCATCCACGCTCCCCGCTGCTGCTACACTCAGCTTTGAAACGTCTCTAAGAGTCTGCTTGGGCTCCAGGACAAAATGCCACAGACTGAATGGCTTAAAGAATAGAAATTTATTTTCTCACAGTTCTGGAGGCTAGAAGTCCAAGATCAAGGTGTGGGCAGGGTTGGTTTTTCCTGAGGCCTCTCCCCTTGGCTTGTAAACAGCCACCTCCTTGCTGTGTCCTCACATGGCCTTTCCTCTGTGTGCCTGCATCCCTGGTCTCTCTTTGTATGTCCAAATTTCCTCTTCTAATAAGGACACCAATCAGATGGGATGAGGGCCCACCTTAGCCTCATTTTAACTTAATCACCTCTTTAAAGGCCCAATCTCTATCTTTAAAGGCCCAATCTCTATCTTTAAAGGTGCCCATTCTGAGGTACAGGGGTTAGGGTTTCAACACTTGAATTTGGGAGCAGTAGGGGGGGCACAATTCAGCCCATAACAATATCTGACAAGTCACGGCACTCCCCTCCATAAAAGCCTTCAGTTTTATGGGTGTCCCACTGCCCTTAGAATATCTTTCCAACACCTGACCCCTGCCTACTTCTCTCCCTCCCAGCTGAGAACAAGGAGGGGGGAAAGAAGCAGACGGAGATAAGAGCACAGCTGGGAACAGACAGGATTAGAGAGATTAGGAAGGATGGTGCCTTCTGTTATTTCTCTTCTTTCTTCCAACTGACAGATTTGGGGCAAGCTGTCCAACCTCTCTGAAGAATGAGGCTTGGCCCTTGATGACCTATGAGCCTCCCTGAATATACATGTCATGTCACAGAAATGACATCTCCACCCCATACTTAGATCCTCTGGACAAAATACCTGTGTCCCCTCAGCCAAAGCAAGGGTCCCCCACACAGTCACACTCAGAGAAACTTCTGGCTGAATCCAGATTGAAAGCAAATCTACACTGCAACTGAGTGACCCCCCTCTTAGTCCTAACTGCTCAGTAAGGTGACCCAGATAATGGGCGTCAGAGATTCCCCACCTCACCCTGAAAGCACAGCCTTGGCCACAGCACCATGCAATCCCTCGTTCCTCTGTCTCCACACACGAGCTGAGTGACCTGGGGCAGAATGCTCACTATCTCTGAGTCTTGGTTTGTGCGTCTGCAGAATGGGGTTAACGCCTTTCTAAATTCCCTTCTAGGTAATTCCTACTGTATTGTTTCCTAGACCTGCTTAACAAGTTACCACAAACTGGTGGCTTAAAACAACAGAAATCTACAATAGCCAAGACATGGAAGCAACCTAAACGTCCACTGACAGAGGAATGGATAAAGAAGATGTGGTACATATATACAATGGAGTATTACTCAGCCATAAAAAAGAATGAAATAATGTCATTTGTAGCAACATGGATGGACCTAGAGATTGTCATACTAAGTGAAGTAAGTCAGACAGAGAAAGACAAATACCATATGATATCACTTATATGTGGAATCTAAAAACATGATACAAATGAACTTACTTAACAAAACAGAAACAGATTCACAGACAAAGGAAACAAACTTCGGTAATTTATGGTACCAAAGGGGATGGGGGGGAGATAAATTAGGAGTTTGGGATTAACATATACACACTACTATATCTAAAATAGGTAAACAACAAGGACTTACTGTATAGCACAGGGAACTATACTCAATATGTTATAATAACCTATAATGGAAAAGAATCTGAAAAACAATATATATGTATATATATATGTATGTATGTATAAATAACTGAATCACTTTGCTGTACACTTGAAACTAACACAACGTTGTAAATTAACTATACTTCCAAAAAAAAAAAAAAACCAAAACCCCAGAAATATATTCTCTCCCAGTTCTGGAGGATAGAAGTTGGAAATCGAGCTGTTGGCAGGGCTACACTCTCTCCGAGGGCTCTAGGGAAGATGCTTCCTCACTTCTCTCCTAGCTTCTGGTGGTGGCCGGCAATCCTTGGCGTTCCTTGGCCTGTACCTACATCACTCCAATTACTGCCTCTGTCTTCGCATGGCCATCTTCCCCTGTGTGTATCCATTTGTGCGTTCCCTCCTCTTAAGGACATCAGTCCTTGGAATGCGCGCCTACCCTAATCCAGTAGGATTTCATCTTAAATAATTACATTTGCAAAGACCCCATTTCCAAATAAGGTCACATCCACAGATACCAGGGGTAAGGACATGAATATATCTTTTGTGGGGGGGCATAATTCAACCCACCTAGAAGACAGTGAGAGGATTAAAAAGAGACAAGGATGCCAAGCACTAAGAACGCTGCCAGGGGCACACAGGGCACTCAACAAGCCACACAAAGGAGCAGTTTCTCCCACACAGCAGCCTCCTTCCCAGATCAGGCCACACTTCTTCACTCCTCGTAAAAATAAAAACCACAAGCAAGAAACCAAAAGCCAACATGCCAGCATCCTTATGGCTGATGTGTCGTTAAGACTTTTAAAACGTACAACCAGGGCCTGGTACCAAGTCACTGATGTAAATATTCTATCAGTGGGTCTCTGAGCAAGCGTGCTCCGGCACGTGAGCCCCACATGCCTCGGAGGAGGGAGAAGAGCTAGTCTGCCAGTAAGGAGCCCCGAGGGCTGCTGGAAAAGGGTTTACCCAAGGTATGCAGCTCGGCTTCCAACATCTGGCTGCCTTCCAGCTGTGCAGAAACATCCAGACGTAAGGTCCTGTAAGCCCCATAGGCTGTATAGAGCCCGGAGCCGAGGCTGGGTCCTTCCCAAGGACAGCCGGGCAGGCAGTGAGGCCAAGGAAGCAATGAATAAATCATGGGCAGAGCCAGACTCCCATTGCCCGCCTCGGTGGAACCCAAATGCCCATCGCCACGATCAAAGCTGCTGCCCACGACTTGAGATTGACTTTGACGGGGCTCATTAAGGCATAAGCTCCTGCAGGGTGGATTTTCTCCATGGATAATGCTTGAAAATTAGGAAGTAAGTGGCCTGGGAGAACCTGGGACCCATTAACCAGCTAGCCAGACGGAGCTTCCATTAAAAGAGAAAAATGGCTGAAAATCTGAAAACCGTCCTTGGGCAGCTGTTCAAAGATTCCATTATGAGTTTTCCAGGAGGGCCTCCGGGGGGTTCATACCTCCCTCTGTGAGGCAGAAGCTCCACGGATGGGAGTGAGATGGGCCTGGACAGAGGAGGCAGCCCCAGGGTTCGAATCCTGGTTGCTCTGAATGTCGGGGATCCCTGTTTCCCGAGGGGGAGAAACCAGAGCCCCAGCTGCCACCCTCGGGTAAGGCACACGATTCCACGATGCAGGCCTGCGGATAAAATCGTGAAGCTGAGCCGGGGACTGGCGCGCACGCCAGACGCTCTTAGGAAATCTGTACATCGGTACGGTCCCGTCTGCCAGATACCAAATCCTGAGGCTGCGCTTTAGGAATATAAGCGCCTGACACAGTCACCAAGTCACAAGACAACCAACAAGGCCCAAGGGGAAACGCAGAAGGGCCTCAACACATCACGACTGTTACTCCAAATAAATAAGCCACCTTTTAGGTTCCAAACAGCATGTGAACCCCAGCTCTGCGACCTGGCTGTGACGTGACTTCGGCACATCCAACACCTGCGGTATCAGTTCCCTCATCTGTAAAATGGAATAGTGCCTCTGCCTCCCAGAGACTTCTTATGAGGATCACGTGAGAGATCTCTCACAACGCACCTCCGGCGGGTGTTAAATAAATGTCAGATCTTCCCCCACCGTTTTTCTTCCCTCCCTCGTCTCTCCGGCATGTCCCACCCTCCTATGTTCTCAGGAGCCCTCCCCAGTTCCTCTCAACATCGTCAGGGCTCCCTAAAAAACCCTTCCCTAAACCCTAAACACGCACATTCCTGAACACAGGTCACCGACATCTCCCACTGCCCCCAGCCTCTGCTTCCAGCTTCCTTCCCCCGCACTCACACCTCGGGACAGGACGGCCTCTACCCGCGGTTCCCGAGCGCGCATCGCAAGAACGCCTTGGTCCACTGCGAAGGGTTCAGTGGTCAGCGACGAAATGAGAAACTGAAGGAACAATTGCTGCAGCTCTTCTTCGAACTCCATTTAAAGGACCACCCTGTGTTCTGAGGATGAGCTACTCCTATATTGTTGTATTAAAATCTGATATCTATTATAAAATGGTGGCGATTTGATAAAAGTTGATTCTTTTTTCATTGTCCTCGTTTGATCAAATAAAGGTAGGTGAGGCAACATCAAAAGTCCAGCCTCTTTTGGTTTATTTTTCATTACTTTACTGGTCCATAAATTCAAGCATGGAAGTCCCCCGAATACACCCATCAGGGGGGTATGGCTGCCTCCACTTCATCCCCAGCTCAACTTCTTTACCCTAATTTACAAACCCAGCTTCTGCTCTCACCACACAAGGGAAACTGTTCACTCCAAGGTCTCCAAATCCAGGCGCCTTCCTGCATCAGACAGTCCAGAAAAGGCTGTCCTTACTCAGACATACCAGAGCCTCCATAAAAAGGCCAACCCCAGCCTTTCGAAACAGATTTGATCAAGGCAAAGCCTTCTCAGTGCCGATCACATGAGCCCAAGCTCTCACTGGCATCTCTGGTCATCACCACCCCACCCACCAAAGCACAGGCCCTAGAGCTGGAAAAGCCCAGGGTCCACAGCCTAGCTCTTACCCAAGTCCAGGCAAGTTTCTTTGTTTCTCTGAGCGTCAGTCTCCTACTAGGTCAAGCCATGACGGTGACAGTCCCTATCTTACAGGGATCTTGAGAAGATCTGACAAAATCATGTGTGTAAAGCACTTTCCACAGTGCCTGGGACACAGTAAGTGCCATTAACTGGGACAGTTAGTAGAAGCAGTCTTTGTAGTAGACATGCCCTCTTCCTAGCTTTATCTCCCATGGCTTCTTGAGACTCCAGCAAAACTACAATCTTTGTGAGTCCCCAGATACACCATATACCTTCCCACCTCTGGGACTCTGCCCCACCAGCCTGAAATTCCAGCCTCACTCCCACCCTTTCCTCCAAGCTCATGTCAGGGACCTCCTTCACAATCCCTGTGTATCCATTGCAGCTGGAAGAAGTGTGGTCCTCCTCTGAACTCGGGCAGCATCTGGTCTGTGCCACTTTCCTGACTGCATTGCTCTCCACATGACCACACATGCCTTATTCAGACCTATGTGCACATCTTCCCTCTTGTGCTAAAACTCAATTACTTAAAGTCAGAGGAAGCTCTGTACATCCATCAGTACCTGCCACAGTGCCTTACAAGTAAGTGATCAATAAGTAATTGTTCCAAGAAGCCAGTGATATCATCCCCAACAGATCATTTTAAAATAGAGAAGCAGATGTATTGTGATGACTTCCTATGTCCGATGCTGAATTTCTTCCTAGAACCAAAGCTAGCAACATTTATATGTATATAAACACACACATCTATATACAGGGCTGTGTGTATATATATGTACACACACACACACACACACACACACACACACACACACACACACACACACA
>NW_021703784.1:84773644-84856403 GCF_005190385.1 Monodon monoceros | reverse complement strand
ACACACACACACACACACACACACACACACACACACACACACACACAAATATGTTCATCCCAAAATCCCAGGCAATGCAAAAAGACAGTAATTAAAATTCTAATCTGATGGGATTGAAATCCATTGTCTCTGGGGCCCAGCACTTCCTCCACCCCACAATTCTGATTAACTGTCAGTACACGACTCCACTCTGCTCTCCCATTACATTTACAACTTTGCACTCTGACTTCCGTGTTGTTTTGATTACGTCTTCCTTTGGTTTAGTCTTTACCACATTATTTCCCTCCCTTCATTCAAGTCACCCTTTCCATGTGGCACTGTTATTTATTTATTCTACAAAGCTAGCCATTTACCCTCTGTTTTGTTCCTCATCCCCCTGGGTTTCTGGATCCACTAAATGGCCTTTGTATGGTGCCTTATGTATGCAAAGAACTCAAGTCCAGAGAGAGTTCAATTTCATTCCATTCTGCTCTCCTCCTCCGTCTCTCAAATAAATGAAAATTATTTAAACAGGCAAGGGAACAGTCCGTGTGTCTTCCTCTGAATGTACTTAGAGGAAGGGCATTTCTATTTCAAAATCTTTGAGGCTCTTTTGTTCACCGTAGGAACTCATTTAAAAGGAGGTGCTCCAGAGAACCCAGGAAACTTAATGATTACCTCCCAGAAGCAAGCTGTTCATTCCCTTGAAGTCAGAGCAGGACCACATATGGAAAATTATCACCAGTCACTTAGTCTGCATGATGGCCCCATAGGGTGTATTCACCCTCTTCGACTGAAAAGTGGAAAAAAGGATTTTGTAGAGGCAAAGGCTGAGACGAGCCATTTGAACTTGCAGCAGACCTACAATATATCCAGAATTCTCAGGACTCTCCTTCCAGAGTCTAACCTAGTACTGACCCTTCAATAAGAAGAGTACCCTCTAGAACTTGTACACAAGCTCCAGTGTGAACTCCAAATACTTGGGTATTTCAGAGCCACCAAACAAACAAACAAAAAAGCTGTTTGAATGTTTCAGAAAGGCCAACAAGGCAAGGGGAAAACATCTCAGGGAGAGAAAAAATGGGAAGAATAAAATTTTCAAAGTCAGTGTGAAAATGAGTCAGAAAAACCTAATTTCAGGCTCATGGTTGATGACCAGAAATTTCAGGACTGAAAATGCCAGGCGGACCAAGAGTCCTCATCTCTGTTTTAAGACCAGAATCACAGTCGTCCCTGGTCGAAAATATTTCCAGTACTCAATAGGCTGAACATAGCCTGCGGTACAAACTGAAGTTCATACATAAGTAGAAGCTCATACATTCATTCAACAACCATTCATTGAGCCCCCACTTCAGTACCAGCACTGGGCTGGGCACTGGGAGTTCAGACATAAACGACACCCCCAGCCCTCAAACCCAGCTGCAGAGCATGGATTAGTAAGCAGGTGGTGATGCTGCTGAAGTGCCAGGCACCAGGCTTAAATACCTTGCATCCATGATCTCGTCCACACTCCCCAAGAATGCTATGAGGCTGGCATTACCTCCCTTTTACAGGGAAAGAGCCCATTGAGGCACAGAGAATACCTCCAAGAATGCTATGAGGCTGGCATCACCTCCCTTTTACAGGGAAAGAGCCCACTGAGGCACAGAGAGGTCCTGTAACTGGCCTAAGGTCACACAGCCAGGATCTGAACCCAGACCATTTGATTCAAGAGACTGCCTCTCTTCTGAGCCATCGCTCCCCCACACCACCATCAGAAGTGGAGTCCAGAAAGTGGCTCCCCAGTGCTCTGCTGGTTTTCTCACCATGGAGCACCCTTAGTCCGGTGACCTCAGCAGCCCTTACAGGGTAAAACACCTACCAAGACAGAAGAGCCCAGAACCACCTTCGAGATGCTGAGCCATAGGAGCCCCCAGAATCCATGTCGAAAGCAGACATTCAACCCTTCAGCAGAATTAGACCTGATTACCCAGCCCCAAGGCCTGGAGTTCTGGACCTGGAAATTCTTGCCACGCCAACACGGAAGCAACCATCTCTCACCTGCACCTGTGCCGAACGTCCTCCCGATTCTCCATCTATATCCAGCTGGGGGGCCAGGAGTGGGGGGATGAGGTGGGGAGGTCTGGCCACAGCCTACCGCACTCCCCTCACTGGTAATCAAGGGAAAGGACATTGAAACCACAGCAAGTTACCACTTTGTGCCCTTGGGAAAACTAATGAAGAACTCAAGTCCAAATATTGGAAGAAATGTGGGGAAGCAGGTGCTCTCATAAACCACTAATGGGAATATAAATAGATAGGACCATTTCAGAGGGTAAGTTGGCATTACCTAGACAAGCGGAGAATGTGCAAACCCTTTGACCCAGGATTCTACTTCGAAAATATTATGAAGTCCTGCTCTGTGCACAAGGATTTTCACTGCAGTGTGGCTAGTCATGGTCACAACCTAAATGTCTTAAGAGATGAGTGAACAAGCTGCAGCATATTCATACAATGGGATACCTGTAGCAGTTTAAAAAAACACATCTACAGGTGGCAACAGGGATGGACCTCAAAATTACAAGAATAAATGAAAAAATTAAGTTGCAAAAGTACACACAGAATGATAGCACCTATGTACACTTTAAAATATTATGCATTGGAGAGAGACACACACAAATGTGGGGAAAGATAAAAACAGAGACAGAAAGGTATGTCAACTTGAGGATTGTAGTGGCCTCTGGGCAGAAGAGAAGGTAATGAGATGAGGGACAGTCTTCGAGAGTATCTGTAATATTTTTTTCTTTAAGAAATCTGAATTTATATGGAAAATGTTAAAAATCTGATAGATCTGTGTGACAGGTACACTAGCATTTGTTATATTATTCTTGGTTTTTTTATGATGTTTGAGAGATTCCAGAATTTAAGGTAATTAAAAAGTATGTATTTTGAAACACCCAGGCTACTCTTATAATCATTGAGGTTTAAGAACCACTCAAGTATAGGGAACGAGCATAAATAAATTAGAATACCACGTGTGAAGTTTAACATGAACAAAAGCAAGGTAGGGGCAGCCGTTAAGAAGTGAGATTATGCAGTATTATTCAGCCATAAAAAAAGGATATCCTGCCATTTGGAATACATGGATGGACCTTGAGGGTATTATGCTAAGTGAAATATGTCAGACAGAGAAAGACAAATACTGTACGATCTGACCTATATGTGGAATCTTTAAAAAACCCAAACTCATAGAAAAGAACAGACTGGTGTTTGCCAGAGGGAGGGGCTGGGATGGGGGGGCGGGTAGAGAAATGGGTGACAGTGGTCAAAAGGTACAAACTTCCAGTTTTATTCTTAATAAGTCCTGGGGATGTAATGTACAGCATGATGACTATAGTTAACAATACTGTATTATATATTTGAAAGTTGCTAAAGGAGTACATCTTAAAAGTTCTCACCACAAGAAAAAAATTTGTAACTATGTAAAGCGATGGGTGTTAACTTACTGTGCTAGTCATTTCGCAATGTAGACATATATCAATTTTTTTTGAAAAGAAGTGAGATTCATTCTGGGTTGGGAATTGAATATGGGAGGAAAGCTTTCTAGACAAGGAAATTCACTAGTAGAGTTGTGAAGGGTGCAGAGGAAGCTTTCTCTGAAAAACTGGACAAACACGGGCATAGCTTAAATCAATAGTAAGACCAGACAGCAAGCAAGGGTACACACTACAGACATAAGGCTGCATTTAGCTGTGGGAGAAGGAACGAGCTGGGAAACCCTTCTCAGTCAAGCTGGCCAGAACCATCTGCTAAAACTCCAGCAAGAAATAGGGATCACTTGGGCACCAACACCGTCCACCAAGGAAGTTAGGGCAAGGGTCATCTGTATCAGTTCAGCCCACTGGCAAGGCAGGGAGGGTGTTCCTGAAGAGGCCTGGGTGCCTGGAGGCCTGATGCTGCTGGGAAGGGCGGGGATGCAGGGTCCACCACTGCAGAGCCCTCTCCGAAGTATCCACTGGGATCTGCAAACCAGACGAAAGCTGAGCGCACAAACCAATTGAGAGTTTTCTTATTATTGATTACTAATGTAGTCTGGTTTCAGCCTTTTTTCTCCCCATAGGTAACATTTCCCACCCATCTGAACGGGGGAGAGGCATAGGGGTTTACTCTCCATGCAGCCCTTGTAAATCATTGCTGTAAAATGTGTGGGAGAGTTAATTTATGGGAAGAGGTGGATTGAAGTGTTTGGCAAACAAGAAGGTCCAAAGCTAAGCAACAGGCCTTAGAACAAAAAGCAATAGTAATGCCAGTGAGACCAGGTCAGGCACCCAGGGGTCCTGAGAAGATGTGCAGAATTCAACAATTGACTTACAGCAAATTGCTAGCTTTTGGTGACGGAAGGCAATCAGGGCTAGGTTTGATGGAATTTAGAAAAATGAAGAAATGCTATGTTGTGCCCCAAGTACCAAGGGGAAACTTATAACACACACATACTGCAAATCTGAATCATTCTGTTTCTTAAGAATTTTCTTTCCATGTAAGAATTATTCTTCGGGAACAGTGCCATCCAACAGAACTTTCTGCGATGACGGAAATTTTCCACATCTGAGCTGCCGAATAAGGTAGCCACTAGCCACGTGGGGCTAATGAGCATTTGGAATGTGGCTGGTGTGACAGAAGATTTTGATTTTTTATTTTATTTAATCTTAACTAATTTAACTTTAAGTACCCACATGTGGCAAGTGGATGTCATATTGGAGAGCATCCTTCTTACTGTCTGCATTGTATTCTAGCATATTGATGTGATACCTCACCCTTTCTAGGAAGCATTAGCTTCCAGCCTTTCACCATTAAAAGCAATGCTGGCACACAATCCTCAGAGCTGAATCTTTGTACACATCCCATCAGGATAAAGTCCTAGAAGTGGAATTGTGGAGTCAATGGGTAATTACGCTCCTAGGCTTTTCCTACATAGCAAGACCACCCATTACAGTAACATAGATGTGAGCAGAATTTTATCTATCACTAGCTGTTTTCACATACATGATCCTCAAAGGATCCTCAACGACTACCAGGTAAAATCAGACAGGGCAGGGAACAGCAGCCCATATGTACAGACAAGGAAGCAAGCTGTGAAAGAGCATGCCGCTGACTTGGTTGGTTCAGAGGATTTTTACAGCCGACATCAAAGAATACACCCAGCCATTCTGGGATGTTAGACCATTTGTTCTCCCACATCAGCTTAAGGAGGGAAAATGCCAATGCTACATTCACAAGTGAAAAGAGCAGGATATTGAAATTATATTCTCCAGATGATCAAAACGACATAAAAATCAAAGAAAATAAACCAACGTGTTAACAGTCTTTAGATCATAGAACTGTAAGTTATGTTTTTCTAAATTTTTGTCCAAATTTTTACAATAAACTGGAATAATTATTTAAATAACATTTAGTTATACGTTAGTAAACGTTAAACAACATTTAGTTATATTAGTGAGCAATAATAAAAGCTAAGAGACTCACATGCATTATCTGACTCACAGTATTTCTACATGGGAGGGACCATTATTATCCCTATTTACAGATGAAGACACAGTGGGTTGCAGAAGGTTGAAGAAACCTGGCCCAAGCTGAGGCAGTGAGCTGGGATTTGAACCTAGGCTGGCTCCCTGGAAAGCCTGTATTCTTAGCTACGACAGAAGTGCATCTCAAACTTGAACGAGAGCCGGAGTCACCCGAGGATCTTGTTTAAATGCAGGTTCTGATTCAGGTGATGCTTGATGCTGTTGGCCTGGAGACCACATTTTGAGTAGCAAAGCTCTCCACCATAATCCCATGACAAGATTACCTTCTGAAAGGAGCAAATACACTATACTCAACCAGGAAAATGTTTTCTAATAATTTAAATAATGTCAATGCTTACTAAGATATAAAAGCAAAAACAGATTTGTCTTCTCAATCACTTTTGCAGCCTCCTTTTCTATCCATACGGCAGGGCTTAAACTGCTCTTGTAAATTCCCACCCACAGACGCTGGTGTCAGAATAAGCCCAACTCGAAGCTTTATCAACCTTCTCGTCTCATTAGCAGGGAGGATTTTATCCCCAAAGCTTCCGTTAGCAAACAATTCCACAAACCCATGGAGCAGGTATGTGGAGGAAAGGCCCCAGGGTTGTCCTGAGGAAGCAGCCGGTCTCACCCGCCACCCCTGACGGCAGATTCTCGTTGCCGAGTCACCAGCACATTTTAGATTTGGTGTTCCCTATTCCCACGGACCTTTTCTTTGAAACATTAAAATTAGGTACTCTCTAAATGTTTTAACCTTCCAAAATTTGGCAAGCACTTGCTAATCTTGTCTCAAAGAACCTTCAACACCCTTTAATTATGTTCCTAATTCTTCATGTCTTTTTACATGGCATTATCAGATACTTGTTTAATGAAACTTTTGCCATTTGCAGTAACCCTGTTTATCTCCTTTAATGCTTAATGCTATGCAATTACTCATCTGATACCACGAAAGTAGCCCTTGCATATAGGATTTTATTTCCCTAACTTTTCACTCTATATCTTTTGGATTTTACTATGTCTCTTACAATGAATAGATGGGTAATTTTTTTTCCGCAAGAGTTAGTGACATTTTGTTGTACACTTAGTCTTATAATTGATGTATTTCTATTACCCTCCACTTCCCTCTAAGATTATATTGATTGATGCACTTCCTTCCTTGAATCATTTGTGTGGTTTCAGTAGCAAACTTTTATTTCCTTTTAAATTAGACCGGAAGATAACCTTAATTTTCTTATTGTTTAATGTTTTCAACACTGTTATTTTATAAGAGAACTGCTTTCACTTTTTCCTCGCAGTAACTTCTCACGTTCCTTAAGTAAACTGGGTAAACTCCCCTCAAATGGAATTAAGATGCACAGCAGTTTTCATTCACCTGTCAGAAACCCCTGTTTATACGCCACATGCTAGACTCCCAATTGTCTAATTTATCACCTGACTTTACAATTGCTATAATCTATTTCCCTCTCAAAGGCCTCTCTCTTTTTGTCATGTTTTTTTTTAAGCCACAGGTGTCTCTGGTAAAGATCTCTGCAGGTATTTGAAGCCAAATGAGACTGTTTTAAAATCTAGAGAAGAAACAATGTGTCACCAAAGGGCAACATCTAAATTTCATTCTTCCCTCAACTGCTTCTCTTCTTCAAAGTCACAGTCTTTAGTGATCACCTCCGTGCCTTCCAGGTAACTCACAGGAAACCCTATTGTGTGACAGACACTAAGCCAAGCCCTGACTCAGGTGCTGGACTGTAAAACAAATAAGATGGACATCAAAGAACACGACATCCCGCCTCATGGACATTCCCATCCCGCCTCATGGAACTTGAATCATACGAGAATGGGAGAGTTCTTTCTTCAGTTCAAGATTATTGCTGAGTTACATTTTATGGGTACTTTCAAAAGGTCCTGAGATTGCCCCCTCAGTGCCGGACTGTGTTCCTTTCCCTGAACATATAGTCCAATTTCATTATCATCTACTTGGGCAACATAACTGAACTTTGGGCATGCTAAATCTTCCCCTACAGCATCACTGCTGTCCTTCACAGGTTCCACAGATGTTTATCGTTTCTCTATAACATTTACAAGGTTAATGCAATCTTTAATTAATACAGAATATTCCTGATGCGAGTCATTCTTTCCAACTTTATCTCTTTTACAGTAATTAGCAACCATTCTTTCCAGTCCCGCTAAGCCAGGCCCCAGCCAGCTGGGCTCCCTCCTATCATACCTTTTAATCAAACTTTTATAAAGTCTGCTTCTGAAACTTCCATTCGGTTCTGTTCTGGTTTCTTTTAGCATCAACAGTTTTTTACAGCTTTGGATGTTTTTCTGATGAAACACCCTATACTGCTAATCACTCTTTCATCGTCCCCAGACTCCCCCACCTTATTTTTATAATAAAAAAACAAGTTAAATTTAGCACTTTCCAAACCAATCGAGAGGCTTTTTTTTCAACTGACTATGGAGCTACAAGTGTGATGAGGGCTCACTTCTCAGCCATGTCCAGTTAGTTTAATGACTCTCGGAGAACACTGCCCTGATTCAAGGCAAAAGCTGAAGGAAAATGCTCCACTAAGGCCATCAAAGACAGCGTACTTGTGATATCCCTAGAGCTAACCTCACTGGACCTTATAATAACGAGAAGGGATTTTTAATGCAATAAAGTTACACACCATTTATGTTTTCGTTTCTCTCTGCCAACAGGCACACGAGTGTCCCACATGGAACGCCGGCATCTTAGGTCCGCACGTCTTCTAAATCAAGTTATTCATACAGGCCATGTCCCTCCAGCGCCCAGTTCCTGAAGGCCTGCTCCAGAGTCAGCTAACTGGCTGCCCTCCCTCTTTGCTGCGGCCTCCCTCCAGGCCAGAGACAACCCTGTCTTTAGACTGGACTACGTCGCCTGTCGAAAATCACAGTTGGACTTGAGCACCTGCAAATTCACCCAAATTACAGTCTCCTGGTATCACAATGACTCATTAAAAAGAGAAACAGTTTTCAGGAGAGAACTTGGGAGTAAGGGTTTGGAATTCTGAGGCTCATTCTGGCTTGCCTGTATTTATTAACGCTTTTCAGACCTGCGGCGTTACTTCCGCACAAGACTGGACCTGCTGCCCACGAGAGCCCCTTGGTTTGAGGTAACAAGATGGGGCAAATTCTTGCCAGCTACGACTTCTTTCTGGTACAGTGCATTAACATTTCACCTTCCACAATAAATAACATCAATGAGTAGTTCAGAAAAAGTTCTCTCACATGTGAACTAAACAAGCTTAAGCTCAGAGTGAGAAAATAAGAAAAAACTTAGATTTTTTCTTTTTATATGAGGCATTATAATTAGCACTATATTTCTGCCTTAAAAATCTATTTCTAGACTTTATAAACAGCGGGCCCTTCTTTTTGGCACCCAGCACTATTTGAGGGCAGTACTGACCAAAAAGAAATTGCTTTTGGTTGGTATTCCAACAAAATATTTCCATCAAAGGGGGGGAAAAATTCTCCATCATGAATATATTCAAAGGCAAGTCTCATGGTGCTGAAATAATTTGTTTATTGTTGTTATTCTTTCTTTTAATAAAGGAAGCCTCTACAAAGGCTAATTTAAATGCCTATAACAACAAGTCCTCCATAGCAGGGAAGAGCAAAATGTCAGTTTCAATCGGCCAAGGACAGGCCACTTGAATAAAATCAACTTGAGATATGCCCCGACCAATGGCTCTCCAACAGATCATTCTATCCAACATAATAAGCATGGACTCAATACTGACACCACTACCCAGTGATGGAATTCTCTAGCACAAGCTAGGGAGTACACCTCCTTCTTCCAACACACGTGAACTTGTCTACTCAGTGCCAAAGCAGTAGAGCCAGCGGTCAAGAGCACAGGTTTAAGTTGTGCAAACCTACATGACAATTCTGAAACCACCTCTTACTGGCTGCGGGCTTGGGAAACTTCCTTAGCCTTCTAGTTTCCCCATCTCTGAAATGGTAGAGCATACCACCTACCTAAATGAACTGCTGTGAAAACGAAATAAGATTCATCAGCATAGGAGGCATGAAAAAAATTATGGTATTGACATATACCAGATGTTTTTAAAGCTGCTTTTAAAAGAATGGGTAGTTATATAAGAACTAAGAGAAAGATGGCCAAGAAGACACATACCTTTGGTATTGGAACATCTCCGAAATCAGGATGTGCCTAATTCATCTTTAATACTGTAACATCTCTGAAATCAAGACGTGCCCAACAGCCAACAGCATCTTATGAGAGCACAGGGTAAGCAGAAGCTGTGATCTATTGGTCGCTGGCAGTGCCTGGGTGAACTTGGTCACAGTGGCTGATATGAGTCATCACTTCCGTCCAGTTCTGTGCATTGTTGGTAATGCAGAGGTTGAATTTACCTGCTATTCAGAATGTCTTATAAGAGATGACACTAAAATTTTGCATTGAAATGAAAAATTATTGTGTATACAAAAAGGCAAGGAAACCGCGTAAATTTGAAAATAGGGAAACAAATATCTGTCATTGGAGAAAGACTAAAATTCCATATTTTCTTGCAAAGCATAAGCCAAACACCTTAAAGGAAGGTGCTTGAAGATATCCAGAAACAGCTGAAACCATACCACATTTTGTTTCTGAGATAGAGGCAAAAGGATTGCCATTCACGAACTGAGAAAGTGAACTGCAAGTGAAGTTGAGTGAAAAGGCCAAATGCTTTGGAATAACTGGAAGGTTTACACAACAGGAGGCAGGTGTGACCGATTCAGATACCTCAAAGTAGAACTGACAAAATTCAGTCTTTAAGTAAAAAAAGCAAGTCAAAAAACTACAAATATAGACAAGTATGAGCTCATTAAACTCTATGGGCACACAAGGACTAAACTGATATATACCAGACAGTTAATAGTAATTTTCAAAAGAGGAAAAAAAGGTAAACAGGATGAAGAGAGATTTTAATGTTTTATTTTAATGACTTCTGTTGTGCTTGAAATTTTTATAGTGAGCATATATTCAATGCATTATTTTTGTAATGTTTTTAATTCAGGAAGATTACAACAAAATGATACATGTACAGTCTTGGCACCCTGCCGGGTAGAGTAACCCTCCAGTGAGTGGTAGCCGTTATTACGCTCCTAGACCCCGCAAAAGAAATAAGAAATATGACATATACATTTAACATATGATCCTAGCCCTTAAGGAGTTTACAAGCTAGTAGGATTAGTGACTAAAAGAGGTAAGATATTATATAAAGACATGTATATATACATACACCAAGATATGTGTGTGTATATATATACATATACCAAGATATGTATATTATACATATATACACATATTTATCATATACAGTATATGTAGTATGTACATATATGTGTCTGTAGGTAGTATGATAGATAAAGAAGGTTGTTGCCTAAAGCCACAGAAGAAATGTCTCATTAGAATCTCATAAGCCTAGAGCTAAAAGAGCCTTAGAATACCAACAGATGTACCCCAACACTTTATCTGGATAGCTAAAGCTAAAGAAGCAAGCTAGGACATGTGTCATCACCTCTGAAACCTGATCAAGAATGACCCATCCGACCTGGAGGGCATTATACTCAGTGAAAGAAGTCAGACAGAGAAAGATAGATACCGTATGACATCACTTATATGTGGAATCTAAAAAATACAACAAATGAGTGAATATAGCATAAACGAAGCAGACTCACAGATGTAGAGAACAAACTACTGGTTACCAGTGGAGTGGCAATAAAGGAGTTGGGAGTGGGAGATACAAGCACTACTGGGTGTAAGACAGGCTCAAGGCTGTATTGTACAACACAGGGAATATTGCCAATATTTTGTAATAACTTTAAATGAAAAGTAACCTTTAAAAATTATATAAAAATAAAAAATTTTTTAAAAGAATGACCCATCCATTAAACATTCCCAATGACCAGATATCCACGTTTGCCAAGACCTTGTGACACACACACAGCTTTGTTCCCAAGAAGGCTGTGCATCCATCAGTATATCTCACATTTAGAAACACCTCCAAAACCCCACTTTTGGGAGAAGTGTCTCTGCCCTTCCCAGATCACGACAGAGGTAAACAACCCCATTTCCTTCACTGGATCATTTAATTCTTCAAGGGCCAAGAACAAGTTCTACACAGCTCTGCTCCCCTACAGCACAGAGCTGGTACCGCACTTGTGAACAGCCAAATAAAGGGTCAAGGAGAGTTTTCGAGTTACCCAGAGACAAAAGGGAGAAAAAGGGTCGCCTGCTCGGGAAGCTAGGGCTCTTCCCTGGAGAAGCCTTTTGGAAGAGGGCGTGATTGAGGCTCTCGTGTGCCTGAGGGAAGATAAAGAGCACTTCTCCCCTTCAAACCCAGCGCCCCTCTATTGGTACATCCTTTCTTCCCGAGAATTCACACACAAAAGAAGGCAGCGGCGGACAATGCACTTCGCTGGTCTGAAGAGAGGAGGAAGCAAAAAACACAAGGAAGACTGGCCACCGAACAAAGGAGAAGGACAAAGGAGGACAGCTGCGAGGAAAAGTGTCTTAAAGGAATGCAAGAGTTACAAAGTGACGCAGAGTGTAACTTTCCAAAGACTTCAGAGAAGAAAGCAGAAGATGAGAATTTCTCCAAAACCAACTGGCTGCTAGTACAGAGGATTCCCCTCCACACACTCCCGCCCACCTGCAGAAGGAACTCAAGTTATAAAAGCTTTTGATGGGAAGGGGGAGGGAATCACGGGGAGGGAATGGGAACTGAGCGGAACAATGACTGCTCTGTAGGGCAGAGGCAGGGGGACTTCCAGGGTAAGATTTCAACGCGCAACTCCCAAGGCAAACTTTCAGATAGCTTCTCCTCCAGTTCCCTGCGCTAGCGAGCCTCCCGAGCTTAACAGTTTACTCAGGGAACCGAGTGGCTTCTGGTGTCACGCCACCTGCCTTTTTTTTTTTTTTTTTTTTTTTTTTTTTTGCGGTACGCGGGCCTCTCACTATTGTGGCCTCTCCGGTTGCGGAGCGCAGGCTCAGCGGCCATGGCTCACAGGCTCAGCCGCTCCGCGGCATGTAGGATCTTCCCGGACCGGGGCATGAACCCATGTCCCCTGAACCGGCAGGCGGACTCTCAACCACTGCGCCACCAGGGAAGCCCCCGCCCCCTGCCTTTTACCTGCTTTCTCAGCCTGTCACTCCCAAGGGAACCAATTCCACAATCTCCAAGGTTACCCGCTTTCACTATGGCACAAGAGGGAAGCAGGAGGGAAAGGTCAGTGCTGAGGGTGTTTCTACATAAAAATGTATTTTCACACTGAACTTGTGGGGTTGCAGAAACAGAAAGCAGAAACCTGATGACTAAGACACCCTTGGGAGGAGGATGCCATCCTGGACCACTGCATCTAAAACACACTCGCAGAATGAGCAGTCAGAATGCTCAAGATGTATGGCGAGGGGGCACGCACACCAGACTAGGGGTTCTCAACTGGGGTACTCAAGTGGGGGTGATTTTTGCCCCCAGGGGGCATTTGGTAACAGCTGGAGATGTTGTTGGTTGTAACGACTGGGGGAGGCTGCTACTGGCCTCATGGACCAGGGATGCTGCTAAATACCCTACAATGCACAAGACAGCCTCCATAACAAAGAACTCTCAAGCCCCAATGTCAACAGCACCGAGGCGGAGACACTTCCCTAGACTAACCCCATCCCTGCAGCCATCTCCAGAAACCCTAACAATCCCACCTGAAATAAACATTTGCCATGCCTCTGACGGGGCAGTTACCGTGTCACAAAAGTCCACGTGTCCTGTAAGCAAGAGTAAACATCAAGCAGATGTGACACGCAGGTGCTACATCCTCAGAGGTTCTCCCAGGAAACGTCTTTAAGGGCGCTCCTCAGGACCCAGTAAAGTAGATTCTTCCACAACAATTACAGTGAAAGAAAGACACACACACACACACACACACAGGAGCTGTCATCTTAAAAATCTCCCCAATTGTCAGGTAGAGGCACAGGCAAAAATAGCTGTACAGTTAGGACGGCCCATGCGATTCCAAAATATTCCAAAGAGAGAAAGAAAGAGGGGAAGAGAACAAACAGGACAACTCCACAGCCAAAAACAGATTTGCCCCCAGGGCTATCTCATAGCTAAAAACAGTTCAATCACTCTGAGTCATCCATGGTATATAGCATCTTTTATTTTTTAATTGTAAAATATGATAAACATATAAGAGAGGGGAAATGTAAATATTGAACTTAATGAATGAAAACAAACCTATGTAACTACAACTCAGGTCAAGAAATAGAACCGTGTCCATTGGTAACTCCCTGCCAGGCGTGCCTCTCCCAGGCACAGAGTAAAAATACGGGTGCTATTTTGAAAGTTCCATTTTTACTCAAGGACTGGGATTTATTTCATTTTATTTTTATTTATTTATTTATTTTTGGTTGTGTTGGGTCTTCGTTGCTGTGCACGGGCTTCCTCTGGTTGCGGCAAGTGGAGGCTACTCTTCATTGTGGTACGTGGGCTTCTCACTGTGATGGCTTCTCTTGTTGCGGAGCACAGGCTCTAGGCGCGTGGGCTTCAGTAGTTGTGGCACACGGGCTCAGTAGTTGTGGCTTGTGGGCTCTAGAGCGCAGGCTCAGTAGTTGTGGCGCACAGGCTTATTCGCTCCGCGGCATGTGGGGTCTTCCCGGACCAGGGCTCGAACCCATGTCCCCTGCATTGGCAGGCAGATGCTCAACCACTGCGCCACCAGGGAAGTTGCTGGGATTTATTTTTATGTATTTACCACAAATACCAACTGCTGTGACTGCAAAGTGGACAGATTTGGGAAGGGGGGCTGTTTATGGAAACAAGCTCATGGATTGTTAATTCACGAAAGCACATGGGGGAAAGGCATGGAAGGATGCCTAGAAACAGGGGGGAAAGCCCAGACTGTGGCCCAAGAGAAACTTGAGTTAGAATCTGGCACCCTGGGCACAGATGACCTCTCAGGAGCCACAAAATGACTTCCCATCACATGATATTATTGGAAAAATTCAACGGGATCATGTGTTTCAATGGCGAGCAAAACACCTCATACACAGGAGACAGTGCACAAATACTGGGTTCCCTTTCCTCCCTCTCCTTGCCCATGAAAAGATGCAAGGTTGAAAAGGCCATGACTTTCATAGATTATGTGATTAGAAACCATCCTAATCCCCAAATTCTCTAAACTGTTTCACAAAAGTGATGATACAAGTCCACTTTCAAGTTACCCAGGTGACTTTGACAACGAGGCATCTAAACCAGTCTTGGAGGCCCAGAATGTACTGTCCTCCCTCGCCTACTGGCTCATATCCCTGTCTCTCCCTCACTTATCACAAGGTGAAAGGCTTAAGTGGGCTGTCAGGAAAAAACACCTCACACCCCAGTAGGGAGCCTTCATCCATCTCTTTGAAGACGAAAAGCAACAAGGTGTGTTTATTTGTACTTGGTGCACACGGCCTCATCGACCGGCCTGGGCTGCACGAAGCGACTCAGTTCGTTAAAAATAATAATAAAACCCACCCGCTCACACCACTAAGCAGATCTCTCCAGGAGAAAAGGTCAACACCCACACTCCTGGGTACACATAGGGGAAATCAAGCCTTTTCAAAGATAATGTCAGGCAGTCCCTAAAAGGTCAGCCAGGAAGGAGGTGAGCTGTCTGACCCCCTCAGGGCCCGGCCACCATTAGACATGCCTCACCATCCACGCACTTAAATCCACCAAGCCCACCAGGGGAAGGAAAGCTGGGTATCAGATGGGCTGAGCCTTTCTCACAGGCTACAGTAAAAAATAATAGCGGTCAAAATCGATGCTTCACTTCCCTAACACAAACAATAAAAACAAAGGAAGAAAAATACATACACAAACATATGAAGGCGTCTGAGAAGGTTCCTGAAAAACAAAGGCCTCCAGATTGCTCTAGAAATGCCTTTCAGACCTACAAAGACCCGGAATTCAGACTAGGGCTCCACTCTGACCCCAGGTTTCTTTACAGACTATCAAAAGAAGACAGAAGTCAAAAGCACCAGCTTTTATAATCTCTCTTGTTCTATCAACTTCCCCGAAGAGGATCGAGCTGTAGGATATGGGATAGAAGGGCAGGGTCCCTGGCCTACTATGAACCCCAAACTGAACCACCATGCAGGCTTCAGGAAAACTGACCAGCCCTGTTTCTGGTAACACTTCAGGTCAAAGTAGAATCCCTGCTAGAAGGATGATGCTTAATATAACAGGAAATGCATACACCCCAACCTGCCTAGAAGTTTCTAAACCAACAACTAACTGTAAAGGTGAGACAAAACCACACAAGCTCAATGACCACAGGTAACAGAAAACTACCAACTGGGACAGCTAGGCATTCTGTGACCACACCCCCTCCATTTTTCCCTCCCCATTATGACTATTTTATTTATTTCAGCCCTATTTTATACGTACACACACATATTAAGTAACCCGTGCTGACCAGAGAAAGACAAAATTAACTTTACAGTTATTTTTACAGAGTTGGAGACTCAACCAAAGCAACCCAGTACTAACTGGGAGATGCAATAAATAACACTTTCTACTGAGCCTCAAGCAGCTCTCTGAGGACAAACACAAGTCCCGGCTTCCAGACTGTCCTGCTTGGGTGTTATCAGGGGACACACCAGGGCAATGCAAATTGAGAGCCTGAATCTAGGCAGGTCTTTGTGTCTGAGATGTCCTGGAAATCTGCCTGTTCTAACAGCCTGCAAATAATCATTCACCCCTACCCGTGAGTGCCAGTGCCCTCTTGGAACTCTCTCCCTGTGGTGGCCCAACAGTTCAGGAGGAACAAGGCACTGTGACCCAGACCTGGTTAAAAATCCACAGCAGCCACCAGCATTCCACCCTCACTGGAAGCCACAGCAAACCCACAGACATCTAAACGGGAGTCTCCAGGAGTGGGGATGATGTCATAGGTCTGAGAGTGGGGGAAGGCTACCCAGTGGATTCTGAGGATGGCCAGGACCAGGGACTTCAAGGAAGGAGGAGATTTCTCTTTCCAAGTGCACACCTGGCAGGGAGGGGAAAGTTCAAAATTAAGTGAGTCTCCACTTCCCCAACAAACACACCACCAAAGACACCTCCACAGCAAGTAGCTAGAAGCATCTGGGAGAATCAGGCATTAATTAGACACGAGGATGGCACCGACGTCAGGCAAGCCAACTTCTGCTGAAGAAAGTTCACTGGGCCCTGTCACCTACTTTTCTGGGCATCAGCTGCCCAGAAATAAACATCAAGGGGCCAAGGGCGTGGCGACCCTAGGAGGGGCAGCTGACAGCTGTGGCCGGCGGGCAGGGGCAGGGGAAGGGCTCCAGGCTGGAATTCGGAGCGCGCCCACATCAGCAGAAAAGTTCCCTGGAATAGCATGCTGCTCCTGGGGACCTCAGGATGCACACGCTACGGCGATGCCAGGTTCAAAGGGCCGGCAGATGAAGCCCGGATTCTCTCCCAGGGCATCTCGCCATTGTAGGTCGAGTGGGGGTAATCAGATGATTTAAATAAATGTCCTGCTCCCAGTATCAATGGGAAAGATTAATAATTCCCAGGTCCGGCCCTGCTTCATCTCTCTTTGCCCAAACCAAACACAGTCCCAGGGAGGAACGGAAGGAAACGGCGATTACCGGTCGCCCTGCGGTCCAGGTAGGAAACTGAGGCACGGGGGTGCACACAAGAGAAACCAAAGGGGACCTGGAGAGGCTAGCACAGCACGGAGCATCCCGCGTCTGGGATGATGGGATCAGGGAAGCGTTCTCTCCCCTCCCCTCCCTTCCTCCTTTCCCCTACACAACACACACACACACACACACACACACACACACACGCACGAACTCTCCAGCTACGCCCAATCAGGGCAGCTGCCGGGCTCCCCAGAGCCGGACTGCACACAAAGCCCCGCCCGTGCACACACAACACAGCACAAGCCGGCGCGCACGCCCACACAATAGGACGGCGCGCACCCCGCCGCGGCCCCTCGCCGGGGTCCCGGCCAGCCCGGCGCCGGGGTCCGCCCTCCGTGCACACCCGCGCCGGGAGACGCAGCCCGGGCAAGAGGAGGGGGCACGATCGCAGCCCGGCCGCCGCGTCCCGCGCCCCGAAGAAAGTTCGCCGGACGCCCCCCGACTCACCCGCGGCGCTGCTCAGCAGCAGGCACAGCGGCCCCAGCAGCCACATGGCGCGGCCGCTGCTCCCGCTGCCCGGCGCCGTCGCTGCCCCCGCGGCCTCGGCGCTGACCCCGCCCCTCGCCGCGCCGGCCCCGCCCCCCGCTGTCCCTCCTCCCGCCCGCCCCGCCCTCCTCGGCCAGGCCGGCCCCGGCCCAGCTCCGCGAAGTTTTGCGAGCGTCCCGGCTGCGCGCCGAGCCCGCGTCCTGCCTAGAGTGTCCAGGCTCGGAGAGGCCGCGGAGGAGGCCGCGGAGGGTCCGGCCCTGGCGGCCTCTCGCCGCCAACCCCGTCTGGCTGCGAAGATCTAGTAATAGCCCGGGCTCTGTTCTTGCCTTCTCTTTCTCTTTTTCCTCCGCCTTTTGCTCCTCCATCGTCTGGGGATGCCGCGCTCACCATCTCCTCCTCAGTCCCAAATTTGGATTCTTTACGGAACTACAAAATGAGTGTACTCCAGGGAGGGAAAGAAAAAGTTGGAAGAAAGGGCCAAATATTATAAGGAAAAAAATTTTATATATATATATATATATACACACACACACATATACGTATGTATTATTTTTAGTAGCTAGAGTGTAATACGGTGAGTGCTTCTCAAACTTCTCAGACGCATCGACGCACCGGGACTCTGACTCAGTAGGTATGGGGTGGAGTCTAAGATTCTGCTTTTCTAACAAGCTTTTAGGTGATTTGGAAACTGATGGTGAACCACATGTGGAGTAGGCACACATAATTGTCCTGTGCTTTATTTCCTCTGGATCTTGTCTACCTAGACCAGGGGAACTTTGGGTCCCAATTTGCAGAAAAGGAAAGTAAATGTGAAAGTAGAAGCCCACATACAAAAAGAAGTTGGGGCCCCAGTGCAGTTGGGGCTCCAAAACAGCACTGGTGACAGTTCTCAAAGAATTTAGATGGAGGAAGAATCAATGACACTTTCGTGCTCCACTCTCCAGCCCCTCCCCTCCCCAGAAAACAACCAAAGCAAAAGTAACAACAACAAAAAACCGAACGCAAGTAATCACCCAAAACTGGAAATATCCATCAACTAAGGAATGGATAAACAAATTGTGTTCTATCACCTAATGCAACAACATGAATAAATCTTAAAAGCATGCTAAGAGAAAGAATCCAGCCTCCAAGGGTACATTCTGTATGATTTCATTTTTTTTTTAATGTGGACGATTTTTGAAGTCTTTATTGAATGTGTGACAGCATTGCTTCTGTTTTATGTTTTGGTATTCTTTTGGCCCTGTGGCATGTGGGACCTTAGCTCCCCGACCAGGGATCAAACCCGCACCCCCTGCATTGGAAGGCAAAGTCTTAACCACTGGACGGCCAGAGAAGTCCCCTATGATTCCATGTATAAGACATGAGGGGTGGGCTTCCCTGGTGGCGCAGTGGTTGAGAGTCTGCCTGCCGATGCAGGGGACGCGGGTTCGTGTCCCGGTCCGGGAGGATCCCGCATGCCGTGGAGCGGCTGGGCCCGTGAGCCATGGCCGCTGAGCCTGCACGTCCGGAGCCTGTGCTCCGCAACGGGAGAGGCCACAGCAATGAGAGGCCCGCATACCGCAAAAAAAAAAAAAAAATCAGGCAGAGAGATGGTAGGAGACATCCCACCTCCCTCCCCCCAGTCACTTCTGTGGCTCACAGTTTCACAAGGGCTCCATACTCCCTGCCCTATGCTCTACCTTTCATTCATCTGATTTTCATTCTTCTCTCTGGTATGTGAAGAAAACAGAAATTCACTTGAGGATACAGCCACGGAAGGCTTGTTCCACTCCAACCTGTAGTGGATGCTGGAATGTGTCTGTTGAAAGGCTGCCTGGTGGAAGAAGATGACTACACTTCTCCTGAAATGCACAATGCCCAGCACACACACACATGCCCATGTGCACTGTCTACCCCTCACATGTTATTATCATGAGTCCAAAAAGTCAAGTAACTGAGGAACAGGCTTCGAAGTGGTTTAACACACCTGGACTCCTACATCCCACCACTTACTAGTTCTATGAGGCTGAGAAAGTCACTTTACCTCCAACTGTCAGTTTTCTGTGAAATGGACATAACAATTGTACCCACCTCCTAGGGATGTTGCAAGAAGCAAGAGGACTCACTGATCCCCTTACCTTTTTGACAGTTATTGAGAGAGAACTGCGTCAAACACTGTTCTAGACTCTGGATTGCTGCGGTAAGCACACATTTCCTTGTCCTCATAGAGCTCATATATCCAATTGTAATACAGTGCCCTTTATCATTGGGCAATTTGAAGCATTATGCAGAGTTCCTGACTCACAGCCCTGATTTGTTCAGCTCTTATTTGTATAACTGGCTGAGGACCCACATGTAAGTGGGAAGTAATACCATTAAATATGAAGGTTAAAGCTGCAGAAGTCTGCAGTAGGCAACCTCTGATATGGCCCCCAGTGATCCTACTTCTTGGAATTCACACTCTTATGTCATCCCCTCCCTTGAGTGTTGCTGGACCTAGTGATTCAATTCTAACAAAGAGAATACAGCAGAAGTTATGGGAGCTATTTCCCAAACTACATTACACCAACACTCAGGCTCCTGTTTCTCTCTCCCTCTCCCTCTCTCTCTCTCTCTCTTTTTCTTTCTCCCTCGTCAGCTGCCAATTTGTAAACTGCACTATGGAAAGGTTCAACTGGCAAGGAACTATAAAAGCCTCCAGCCACAGCTAGTGAGGTACTAAGGCCCTAAGTCCAACAGCCCACCAAGAACTGAATCCTGCCAACAATCACATAACTGAACTTGGAAGCAAATCTTCCCCTCAGTCAAGCCTTCAGATGAGATCACAGCCCTGGCTGACCACTTGGCTGCAACCTCATGAGAGATCTTAAGGCAGAGGGACCCAGCTAACTGTGCCCAGGTTCATGAGCCAGGAAAACTGGAAGATTATATATGTTTGTTGTTTTAAGCCACTAAATTTTGAGATAATTGGTTACAGAGCAACAGATTAATACAAAAACCTTACGATAAAATTGAGTCCGTGAACATTCGGCATCACTGAATCTCACTTACCCATTACCCTGAGGAAGGCAGTAGGAGAGAATTGTCATTAATCGTGCCTGTATCAGACATTGTACATTTGTGGTAACATTTGTCTTTACAGCAATCTCTGAGTTAGATATTATGATACCTTTTGCACAGATGGGGAATCTGAGGTGCAGAGAATTTAAGTGACTGGCCCCAAATAACCCACGAAAATAACCGAGATTTGAAGCCAGATCCTTTTGATTCCAAAGGATTCCCAGGATGCTATGCTGAACCTCGCTGCCTTCTACAGCAAAATAGCTTCCAATTCATGAAAGCCAGAATGTATCTGCAGCTTGAAAGATAATATGTTCACTGGGTTTGGGGCTAGAAAGGTAAAGATGCTCGGCGCATCAAATAGAACTTGATTTATTATGTAATACAATTCAACTTCCAGAAAACTTTTCTAGATGCATCTAATTATAGTAGTCCCCACCCCCAAAAGATGCTGAGTGAGAATTCTCCTGGCTAGAAATTAAAGTCATCCCAGAGCTGCCAAATGTATAGATATATTTTTAAATTGTCAGACTAATCTACAGAAAAATTCACGTAAACATGAATTACAAGAGTTCTTGTAATTCGTGTTTAATATAGTCACTAGCTTGAGGAAGAGAGATCTGCTGACATTTATTAATGAAAAATGTGTACCATCTGAAAGGATGAAAATTTTATCCCTCATTTACAAAAAAACATGCAGCTTGTTATTTATTTTAATGCCTCAGTTTTATTGCCCCTTGAATGAAGTTGTCTACACCCTTAAAAGAGTTATTTTTCATTTGTGACCAGTCCTGGAACCAGCAAACAATTACATGAAAAAGAATTTAAACTGCAATTTATCAACAGGGCCATGTTGCCAGTTTTCATCACAGGCACTTTTCTTTTCCTTCTCAGTTGGAAAGGGAGAAAAAAAAGGTAGATTCATTAAATGTATAAACCTATTCTTGGTTGATCAATTTGAGAGGGAAAACTGTCATTGAATTATATAGATCTTCAGTGTGCAATATGGTAGCCTCTAGCTACATGTGGCTACGTGTAGCTATGTTGAGCTCTTGAAATATGGCTACTATGGTAGGCGCTAAGTATAAAACCCAAACTGAATTTCAAGGACAGTACAAAAAAGAATGTAAAAGATCTCAATAATCTTTACGTTGACCGTAGGTTGAAATATAGTAGTTAGATATATAGATTTAAATAAAATAATATTAAAATTAACTCCACTGGTTTCTTACTACTTCTTTAATGTGGAAATTTTAAAATTTCATATGTAGTTTGCATTTAGGGCTCACAACATATTTCTTTTCAAGGGCACTGATAACAGATATTTTATTTGCTGAATGAACACATGACCTGTCTGCTTTCCTTGCATCATTGTTGAATATAAGTTCACTTGGAGATCACTGACTTAAGAAAAACGTTTTTCCCCCCAGTGTCTCCATCTGAGCAATTTTGTCTCCAACCCCTCTTAACTGTATATTTTTGTCATCCAAGTCACTTGAAATAAAAGTGATTTTAATGTCATAATTTCAATATTACAAATGCCCCACAGGGTCAAGAAGAAGGAAGTAGGGGAATGAATAGAGAAGAAAGATACCGTCTTTTTAAACATTATGAACATTTGGCACTTGAGTTCTGAAAAGAGCCCAACACTGAATAAGATCTCCATTTTCAGCAGGGAAATTTATACAGTAATTAACTACCAAGCCAAAAGCGATAGGAGATATTCACTCGGTGACAAACATGAGGCAATGTTTGCAGCATGCCGAGGTCTGATCCCCTTCCCTAAGTAACAAGCTCTTTTTCATAAACAGGTAAGCAGTAGACTTTAATAAGAGCACTTGAAAAAATCATCTGGAAGGTAAATAGATTTACATTTTTAATCTGACATTATTGGAACATTTTCCCTGAACCATGAAAACTCCGCTTTAATAATTTAAGTTGTTTTCCTCGCTGCACCGCAGCCTACTTCTTTTAAATACCTCTTCATTTCAAGTTAGATTCTTTGGGCTTGATTGATTTTGTTTAAAAAGCTTAATTTCTGGTGCTGTTTGATTGCCTAATTTGGGGCTGATGCTGTGTGGGTTTGCAGTTCAATTCTGGGCCGGGGGCACCAGGGGGCGGGTGGGCAGAGAAGAAGGATTTTTTTTTTTTTTTGTCAGTTTTCAGTGAATTCCTATACCCAGTGTGGAAGGGAAGGAACAAAAGAGACAGGGAAGGGAAATTTTTTTACAGTTTCCAGGACCCTTCAGCACGCAACTAATGAAAATGCGATAGAACTACAGGTATTGTTTGCTTCTGTTAGGCATAGCTGGCACCCTCTACCTTGTTATTCAAGCCAGAAATCTGGGGATAAGCCTAGACCCCTCACTCACTCCTCCCGAACATGATCAGTCACCAAGATTTGTAGGTTCTACCTACTTAATGCCTCTTGACTCCAATTCACCCTTCTCCTTCCCTCCTGCCCATCCCTTTGTTCATATCCACACGCACCTACCGCTCATGCCTGAGTTGCTTCAACCTTCTTCTAATTGGCCTTCTCGGGTCTTGTCCTGCTGCCACTCAGTCTGCTTAAAACCTCTATGGCTCCCTATTGCCCACAGGACAAGTTCAGACTTATCAGTCAAGTATAACCTTCATGAGCTGTTGCTGAGCCTGTCATAGAGGTTGGGAGCAGACAGAGGGGTAAAGATGAGACCAGAGGAGTGGGCAGGAGATTTGGGGCATGTTAAAGAGTTTAGTCATTATCCTTTGATCAATAGGAAGTCACAAATGGTCAGTTTTAAGCAGGGTCATGCATGAACAGATGCTCACTGTGGTTAAAAGCGAGGGTTCTGGGATCAAACTTAGTTTCAAAGTCTGACCATGCCACTTAGCTGGGTGTCCTTGGGCAAGTTATGTCACCTTTCTGAGCCGGTTTCTTTGACTGTAAAAGGGAGATTAAGACGCCATGTGATAGGCATAGTTATGACATCTAAATGAGGTAGTACTCAGCATACTGCCCAGCATATAGTAAGCACCCGACTAGTCATAACTAATATTACCATTAATAACTCTTAATCTTCCTACACTTCTTCCAAGAGGCCCTCCATGAGCCCTCAAGACTGAGTTAAGGGCTTCCCCGGTGGCGCAGTGGTTGAGAGTCCGCCTGCCGATGCAGGGGACACGGGTTCGTGCCCCGGGCCGGGAAGATCCCACATGCCGCGGGGCGGCTAGGCCCGTGAGCCATGGCCGCTGAGCCTGTGCGTCCGGATCCTGTGCTCTGCAATGGGAGAGGCCACAACAGTGAGAGGCCTGCGTACCGCAAAAAAAAAAAAAAGACTGAGTTAAGCCTCATTCCCATGTGCTCTTTTAACACCTTGTGTTTATCCCTGTTTGTAGGATTTATGTGTCTGTATCTTAATTGACCATTAATGTGTCGTTTCCCCACAAAACCATAGCTCTCTAAGGCTGGGAACTCTGGCAAAAGTTCCTCTGATATTTACTAAATGAACAAATACCTTAGATTACTTCCTACTTTGATTCACATGATCTCTTTTGTCCTATCTTTATTACCACTTTACAGTTGAGGAAACAGAGGCTCAGAGAAATCAAGATATGAGCCCGCAGTCCTACAGTCAAGGAGCGTCAGAGCTGCAACCCGCCTCTGGTCTCACACCTCGTGGCGGCTGGCCAGGCGGGAGGAGAAGCTGAGAGCAGTAACACCCTCTAAAACGACCTTTCCAGAGCAGGATGGGTGTCCTCACTAAACTTCATGAAATGGCAAAGTGAAGGAATAAAACATTTCAGCTGGAAAAACAATAGATAGCCAGAAATCAAACCCAATCCTACCAGAAGTCATAATTCCAGGAAACAACTACATACACAAAAAGGCAATATACTCCAAGATACACATAAGAAAGTCACCTTGGCGATGCCCGGGCCCTCGTGGCCAAGCCAGAGAGGGATTGAATTTAAAGAGAACTAGAAGGAGGACTTTTACCCACACAAGCCCATCCGAAGAGGTATGCCCACCCACCCGCAAGATTCAGCTCCCTGCCATATAGCCATGAGCCTGATCATGGCGAAACGCCATGGTAATTACAATGAAAATTTCCAAGGGGGAAAGATCAGGCCATGGTAATGCTAGAAGCGTCCATGAAGGCCAGTTGGCTCAGATCTCTCAGCACCGAGCCAATGAAGCCAAAGTGGAGGTTGATACTGTTGTGGGCCAGTTGGCTTTGCCCTGAGGGGAAAAAAGTGTTCTATGGTCACTGGCTAGAATCTTCATCCCACTCAGTTGTCCTGCCAATGTTGGTATCCAGGATCAAAAAGGGATTGGGTAAAGGACTCCGGAGAACCTAATGCCGATCTCGACAATGAGGGCTGAGACACAGGCAGGGCAGCACACCCCAATACAGACAGCTGACTGCCTGAATAAAGACACTGAGTCCCCCGAGCGCTCTCACATGAAGCGGGCTGCCCAGCTCCTCCCCAAAGCAAGAGTGAGAAGCGGAGGGAAAGGCAAAGAAGCACAGAAACCACCAGCTTCCAGCATTGGGGGAAGAGTCTGATTTCACAGGATTTGCTAAATGTGTAGCCAAATGAGCCAATGTTTATCCTTTGGTATATTTTTTGATTTGAATGAAATATCAAATGAGGAAAATGAAAGTCTCAACATGCATGTTGAATTTGAGTTCCAAAATTGGTCTTCCTAGGAATAGAAAAGTTTTTCCATAAAAATAATAAGAGCAAATATTTATTGAGAGTTTTCTTAGTTGGGATTCCCTCAAGCAGAGCTTGAGACAAGGACTTGGACCAGGCAGTTTAATGGGAGAGACTCGGTGATGTTGGAGGTGGGATCCAGCCAGAGTGTGTGGGGAAGCTGTCCACTGTAGCCACAGCCCAAATCCCACGGGGGCAAGTGATGAGGCTTCCGATATGCCAGGTATCGGACATTCCACAGGTAGGTCCTATTCTTTTCCTCATTCTCAGAAGAGGAAACTGAGACACAGGAAAGGTAAAGTACTTTATGAAAGGTCGCAGAGCTAGGAGACGGCTGAAGATCAAACCTGCCTTATCCAACTCCTGAGTCGAAGCATTTCTCCTTGTGAAAGTATTGCCTATAATGGGACTTCAGAAAAGAAAAAAAAAAGCAACCATTTGTGGATGGGAGGGAGGGAGAAACAATAGCAGGGAAGATTTTATATACACACTCCCTTCTTTTTATGGAAATAGGGAAACAGCTAATCTGGCCATAGATTTTTTAAAACTCTTAAAAGTGTTTTCTAATGACTTAAGGAGACAGAATTACAGACAATCCCCTACCCCCAGTACTCAAATATACTATATATTTAAAAGCACATGTTGCTTATTATTCCAGGGAAAGCCCAGTGGATATTGAGGCTACCGATGTACCACGCCACAGCTCTAGGAAGGCTGAGGATCAATTATTGAGTGTAATTCTTTACATGGTCTATGATTCTTCTCAGCTTGGATTTCTTAAGAGGTCAAAACATGGCTTTCTCTGAAACAAAGCTCAGATGTTTTGGGTAAAGTTATAGACAGATGACATTTAGAGCAGGAAGCAGAGCTAATACAGCCATGGGTTCAGCTGGTCTACCTAAGGTCAGAGTGGATGAGAATTAATATTTGGGATGAACTTATTTTCAAGCCCCTTGTCCTACTGGGAGTGTGGGGTAATGTTATGCATGTGACGTGCCAGCTGTCCGCAGATCTAAGCAAACCTGGAGATCTGGTTCCAGGTAAATGATCTCCAGGGAGGCAAGGGGTAGCTTTTTACACAGATAATAAAGGCCACAAAAATGACATGGTTCCTCTCATTAGAGTTCTTTCGGCTCTATCTCACCAGTGTCACACCTTGTGATCACTGTCTGATTTCACCAGAAGGTTCTCTGAGTGAATTTGGAGCTTCTGAGTCATGATTGAGATCCCGTTGGTTGCTCTCATTCTCTGCCCTTGGGCTCTCCTGTCCAAGTTTTCTCGAACTTGATGTCTGCCCTACTTTAGATGAGATGGCAATGGGGTATCTGACACACTTCCCGTGGAGACTGTACCTCTGCTTGGTAAATCACAAATAGGAATCCACTATCCATACTTTTCTACTAGTGGAAGAAAAAGAAACAGAACCATCAGAAAATGCTTAAAAGGTCTAAGATATGCAAAGAGGAAGAGCTATGTAGTGTTGTGACAGAAGAGATAGTAATTGTTTCCATTATGTGACTCTGTGCAAGCCATTACACTGTAAGGTCAGTCCCAAGGGGAAGTACCATTTGATAAAGACCAGTCCAGACAGACAAAAAGTAATTTACAAGTTCTTAACTGGAGAATTTTAGAAAATAAAAGGATTCTCATTTGTAAAATCTCACACATACCCAACATGTCTTATGATCACTTTTTTTTCCAGTTTACGTACACCACACACTAACACCCTCTTCTGGAAATTTCCTGGCAACATTCATTATGATAATTTGTTAGGCACATATTCACTCACTTCCTCCTCCTCTCGTTGGGGAGGAGACTTCCCGCCTCACTGATGATGGCCTGGGCCACGTGCCTTGCTTTTGCCAGTGGAATATTAGCAGATGTAACCAGAGCAGAGGCCTTAAATTTGCTTGTGAGTTTTGTTGACCTCGTTTGCTCTTGTGATCTAGCATGAGAACACACCTGGGTATTTTCTGCTCCTTCCATGCAGGCCCCAGATCAAGCATACCTGGGGCAGAGCTGAACCCATTCACAGCCTGGAGCTAAGCCCAGTCAGCCCACAGCCTGAAGCAGAACCACCCAGCTAAGCCCTGCCACCACCAGCCTACTTGTAGCCAAAACCAGATCCATGTGCATGATCGTTAGCCCCTGGGGGGTTGGGTGGTCTGTCCCTGGTCAACGTGTCTCTTTGTACGTTTTTCTCTCATTTGTACTAATTCTAATTCACAAAAGCCCAAAAGAATGGTGGCCCCCTTTCAGAGGAGAAGGAAGGGAAAGAAATATGTTAGAGCAAAGTCAGAATCTTCATTAAGGCACAGAGGGAAGAAAAAAGGCCAGAACTATTCATGTGTTGATAATTTTTGAATTGTGAATAACACCCATGATAATAGTTACCATTTATTTGCTCTGTGACAGGCACAGTGTTAAACAGTTTTTTATAAGCAGTTTATAAGCCTGAACATATTTAATCCACTCAATATCCCAAGAAGTCAGAATAACTATCGCAGTTTGATGGAAAGAAAACTGATACTTAGAGAGGTTACATATCTTGTTAGGAGGTGCCAGAGCTGGAATTAAAACTCAGAAAGTCCCAATAATTATTGAGCAGCCTAGACAGTGAACCAGTGTTAAAATGAAATACCATTCTTTAATGCAACAAATTGGCAAAGATTAGAAACACTCTAATACTGAATATTGGCAAGAGAGCGGCATCTCATAAAATACAGGTGAGAATGTAAATTGGCGCTAACACTCTGGAAAGCAACCTGGCAATATTTATCAAGAACCTGAACATTTGCATACCCTTTGAACGAGTAATCCCACTTCTCTGATTATATTATAAATAACTAATCAGAGATGCAGTCGAAGATGCGTGCACAAGACTGTTCTTCGAGGCGTTGCTTATCATAGTGAAAAATTGGAATCAACTGAAATGTAGAATAGTTGCAGAACGGTTAAGTAGCTGGTATTGCTACAGGCTGGAACCATATGCAGCCATTAAAAATCATAATTTTGTGATGTGAGGAAAAGTTTGTGCTATGGTCTGAATGTTTGTGTCACCTTAAAATTCAAAAGTTGAAATCGTAACCCCCAAGACAATGGTATTATGAGGTGGGGTCTTTAGGGGGTGATTAGGTCATGAGGGTGGAGCCCTCATGGATAGGATTGGTTCCCTTATAAAAGAGGTTCCAAGAGAGCTCGCTCGCATCTTCCTACATGTGAGGATACAGCAAAAGGATGCCACCTATGAATCAGGAGCTGGGTTCTCACCAGACAACCAGTCTGCAGGCATACTGATCTTGAACTTCCCAGCTTCCAGAACAGTGAGAAAGAAATTTCTGTTGTTTATAAACCACCCAGTCTCAGTTATTTTGTTACAAGCAGCCCAAATATGGATCAAGACAGTTTGCAATACACTCTAAATGGAAAAAAAAAAAAAAAGAAGTAGAATATAAAACTGAATACATAATGTGACTCCAGTTTGCAGAGTATGCGTATGTGTTTGTGTGTAAGATAATACACTAGCGAGTAATCACGCGTTATTGCTGCATGGTAATTATCATTTTCTGTTGGATTTTTTTGTATTTTCTAAACAGTTTTATATTTCTCAAATTTTGTAGAATAGCAAATATTACTTTTGTTCCTAGAGAAACATATTTAAAATGATAATTTGGAAAAGCCAGCAACTATTTTCCCTGTGGAATATGAGGACAGGAGTCTCTACCTGTTTTGTTCACTGATGTATGCCCAGAGTAGCATCTGGCTCCTCGTATGTGCGCAGTAAATATTTGTTGAGTGACTGAAAGGTACACCCTGCAGCATGTGCAGATCCAGTGTGTATGTTGCGTTTATCTATGGACTCAGAACCAGCCACCCACAAAACAACAATCATTTTAATAGGCTCACGCATTCCCTAGAGAACTGCTCAGACAAGACACAGTGGGATGACTTCTCTCTCTCTCTCCATGGTATCTGGGGCCTTAGCTAAGAAGATGTGAGGTGACTGGAAGTGACTTCAGATGCTAAGAGCAGGAAGCATCTGGAAGCTTCTTTCTTCACAGGTCTGGTGCCTGAATTCCCATTCAGGCTGTTAACTGAAGCAACTACACACACACTGTGTCTCCACCCAGCTTGGGCTTCCACAGTGGATTCTGCGTGAGCAGAATGAACCTTTATTACACTAAGCCACTAATACTTTGGGATTTATTATCATAGCAGAGTCTACCTTAGCCTGGACTAATACGATTTCCAAATATGGAACTATGTCGTGTAATGAGAGGTACCTGAATTTACCTTGTCTTCTGGTCTTGGTCAGCCTGGAGACCCAGCCTGAGGAATGTCTTCCTGTTCCATCACGGGCAATCTGGAAAGCTGGCTTTCCGCTCAGTGCGGCACTTGAGACATACACGACTCGGATGTGGGTGCCTGCCCTGCCATTTACGAGCCACACGCATGGCCCTGGATACGTTACAGAATCTTTCTGATCCTGTTTCTCATTTGCAAAATAAGAATGATGCTTACAGCACCTGTCTCAGGATTGTTGCGAGAATTGAATGGGATGAGGTATCTTTTATAAGGCACTTGACAGGGCATTACCACTTATTCAATGTTAGTTGTTGAATTCATTCTGTTAGCATACAGTGTCCATAATCTCCTGATCTGAAGGCTAGGATGGTGTCAGCTATGCACAATTTAAAAAAAAAAGAAGTCATCATATCCACAGAGGATTTAGCATCTTTTGGGTGTGATTAGGGTTAAGGGACAAGAGATAAAAGGAGGTGTTGAACTGCTAAAGCCATAGATAAGAATGGAGGAGAAAGACCTGCTCTTTTGATGTATTAAATACCTACTTATTTATATATACTGCCTGGTACCACAGGAGAACAGAACAGAGAAGGCAGATTTCATGCTGTCTCATAATTTGGAAAAAAAAAAAAGACACTAAAACAGGGATGGGGCTATAAAATAGAAGCAGAAAGTAGCTCAAAAAAAACCTTACCACGGGAAGCTTCCTGCAGACTTTGGCTGAGTGCTAAGCTCTCTAGCAGACTGTGCAAAAGGGCCTTGTGGGGCTGCCCAATGCAGCTTTTCACCGGCCGGTCACGCCTTTCCCAAGGGAAGGCTGGAAGGTGTGCAGCTGGCAAAGATAACTGAGTGACTGCTTGGGTGTCGTGCCCAGCACTGTGCCATGTGGGCTGGGTCACCCCAGAGGTCCAAGATACAGCTGCCAGGCCCTGTGGGGGGGCAAAAAAAGAAAAGAGAAGCATGCAATTTTTGTGTTCATCACCATCACTCAAATTCGGAGGAGAAAATGTCTAAAAAAATTCTCTCTGGCTTGCATTTTTTCAGGCCCTTTACTTTTTTATTGTTGAGCACGAACAATGAAACAGAGTGGTTTCCTGTTTCTCTGCCCCCACTCCACTGCTGAGGAATTTGGGTTTAAACTGCCGGAGAGGAACATTTACATTCTATAAATTAACTTCACTAAAGATGCTTAAGCGTTTATGAAAACATTGCCATTTTATACTCAGCTCTATAAAATCTTAAAGAAAAAGAAAAAAAAAAAATCCCAAACTGCAATGGGAAGCTAAGCTGGCAGAGAGACCACTCTGCTCAGTGCAAACATGCCAACAGCTTTACAAATGAGGAATCTGCAACTGGGATTAAGAGCCTGCAGATCATTTATCAGGGACAAAACAAAGATCCTTAGCCTCTGTACTCCAGTGCGTGGAGACTCCCACAGGCTAAGAAATGCACCTCAGAAACAACAGACAGGGTTAACTCATTACACCCACATTAATGCTGGCAGCAGGGAATACTACTGCACCCCGTCTTGGGTGCCCCAGACAGGTATTTTGATGTAAAGCAGAGTTTGGCTTCAGGGAGTCCTGGGTTTAAATCCTGGTTTACCTGCTAACCAGCTAGTGACCCTGGACAGTGGACTTAATCACTCACAGGCTTGGTTTCCTTCTCTGAAAACAAAGGACAATCATAACAAATTCCCTTTGTGTCTTCACTTCTGGACAAACAGAATAAAGCAAACAAAACTGCAGAGGTGTTCCACTGTGTATATGTTCAAATAAATGTGTTTGGACACCCATTTCCCTTCCATCACAAAAAAAGAGAGTGTGCCAAAGAAAGAAAATGAGAAACTCTGGTTCATTTCCCCCTTTACCTCTTTGCCATATTTTTTGGACTACACCTGGGCCTTCTCTGGCGCTAGGGAGAAGAGGTCACAGCTAAAATAAAAGAGAGACTAAAGAAATTAAATTTGGCTTGTGATTCTGAAGGTGATGGTTTAAGAATCATTTTGACTCTTGACTTTAGAGAATTTTCCCCTTAAGTGCTTACTTTAAAATCTGTGACCTCCCCATCCTGTAGTCCCCTAACCCCTAAACATACAGACCTATCTCATTACTCCCTTAATGGGGGGGCAGCAGCCCAGCAGAACATACACTGGTGTTCACTGACTTGGAGACCTAGACCCTGTTTTGTAGCCTAACTTCTTGGGACAGCAGATTCCAGACCCCTACAAAGAGGGAATTGGAGCTGACACAGAAACTCGTGTTCACTAAAACTTAATGAAACATACTAAGTGTTTCTAGTTTTTTCCACCTAATTGACATCTTTTCTGTCCATCAAAATTAGGTGGTCACCCCAATGGATCAGCATCGTCTCTGAAGCTATATCCTGAGCAGCACTTAGAAGAGGAGAATTTCCAAGGATGAATCCCGTATTTAATAACCATCACTACCACCAACATGCTATCACTATTTGCACAGTTTTACCTTTACTATGACACATCTATTTTCTTTACAAACTCAGTGGACAATGGCTTAGCAGAGTGGCATTCTTAGTTCCAATGCCTGCTTAGTGATGTTCTAGGCCAGCGCTTCCCAGTAGAACTTTCTAGGATTCTGTAAGTCTTTTCTACCTGTGCTGTCCAGAATGGTTAACTACGAGCCATATATGGCAATAGCACTTGACAGGTGCCTGATATAACTGAGGAACTGAATTTTAAATTGAATTAAATATAACTGTCATGTGGGGCTATTTGCTACTTTAATGGACAGCACAGCCCTAGACACGACCCACTTAGGACTTGTGCTGTCCAGTGGAAATATAATGAGAACCACATATGTAACTTAAATTCTTCTAGTAGCCACACTAAAAGAAAAAAAAGAAAGAGATAAAATTAATTTCAATAATATATTTTATTTTTATTGACTATTCAAAATACTATCATTTCGGGACTTCCCTGGCAGTCCAGTGGTTAAGACTTCACTTTCTAATGCAGGGGGTGTAGATTTGATCCTTGGTTGGGGAGCTAGGATCCCACATGCCTTGTAGCCAAACAACCAAAACATAAAACAGAAACAATATTGTAACAAATTCAATAAAGACTTAAAAAAAAAAAAAAGGTTCACATCAAACAATTCTTTAAAAAATAATACTATCGTTTCAACATATAATCAGTAAAATGTTAACTAAATATTTACACTCTTTTGTTTCATACTAAACCTTAAAACTTCGGTGTAAATTCAGTGTAAATTTTATAATTACAACATATCTCAATTTGGGCTAGCCATATATATATTTTTTTTCGGTACGCGGGCCTCTCACTGTTGTGGCCTCTCCCGTCGCGGAGCACAGGCTCCGGACGCGCAGGCTCAGCGGCCATGGCTCATGGGCCCAGCCGCTCCGCGGCATGTGGGATCTTCCCGGACCGGGGCACGAACCCGTGTCCCCTGCATCGGCAGGCGGACTCTCAACCACTGCGCCACCAGGGAAGCCCTGGGCTAGCCATATTTCAAGAGTTCAACAGCCACATGTGGCTAGTGGCTACCATACTGGACAACACAATGCAGATACTGGCGACTCTGAGGCTAACTTTTCTATCTGTAACATGGGCGTGTTTACAGCAACTATAACCAAAAACATTCTTGTGTTTAACTAGGGATGTTAAAGAATTTTCAACACAAAGTGTTAAACATAAACACCGAACTCGCCATATTTATTTTTACCAAAGTATGCATAGTAATGCAAAATATTTGGTGTTTCCTCTCCTTTCTAAAGATGTTTCTTGTTCTTTTGCTTTATAGTAAATAAATTAATTTCACTGACATGTCAATATTTACTGCTAATTATACAGGAACAATTCTACCATTTGAAGAAATGGAATGTTATTGTGTATCAAAGATTTCGTAAGCTCAGTGCCTAATAATTTCCATATCAATAATTTCCATTAGGGCTTCCCTGGTGGCACAGTGGTTGAGAGTCTGCCTGCCGATGCAGGGGACACGGGTTTGTGCCCCGGTCCGGGAGGATCCCACATGCCGCGGAGCGGCTGGGCCCGTGAGCCACGGCCGCTGGGCCTGTGCGTCCGGAGCCTGTGCTCTGCAGCCAGAGAGGCCACAACAGTGAGAGGCCTGCATACCGCCAAAAAAAAAAAAAATTTCCATTAGTGTAATGGGACACAGTAGAAGCTGCTCCAGGAATAAAAACGTGTAATGAAAAAAGCAATCATTGAGAATCATTTAGCAGCAAAGTAGATAACCAATAAGCCAATGACCTGATCAATGGGTATTAGGTACATTAAATGCAGAAGATGATTCGAAAGTGTCCATTAGCAGAAATTCTAACAAATAAATTACAAAAAAATAATCAATACAGGTAGCTGACAATGTAACCTATAACAGTGGATCCGGAAGCAATTTCAAAGATTTGCATTGCTCACACTTGAATGCCTTTTCAAGTTGTACATTGCAAGCTACACTTCCTCTCCCCATCTTAAGCCCCCTCTTTAATGCTTTTTCTAAATTAGCTTGTTGTGTCATCCTTACCATGTAGTAATGAAAAATGGATAAAGGCAGTTATGTGGATTTTTTGTCTCTTCAGAACACACCTTACGGAAACATACTCAATATATGCTAATGACTCTGGAGGCAAAAGCTATGGTGGTACAGCCTTTGCTTTTGAAGGCAGAGGGAACTTGAGAGGGAGGTAGCATGAGGGGTGGACTGGGGGGACCAGTTATAAACACTGGATGGATGCCTTTTAAACTTGGACAGGAAAATCATTTTGCTATGATTGTCCAGAATGTCAGCCTGGCCCCTGACTGTGTTCTTGGAGGGACAGTAGTCTTGAGCAGGATCTTATTTCGCTGCCCCGGGACTGAACTTAGACGCCAGTCCAGCAGGGGCTAGAGGCTAGAAGCAAAATTCCCTGATTCTTACCCCGTTTGAAAGCAAAAATGTTTCAAGGAGGAAAAAAACCACAAACGAGATACAAAGTTTATTATTAGAGACACAGCACAACATATAGGAGAGCACACAGGGAAGTAGTTTATTTATTTAAGTCAGAAGCAGGGCAGAAATACACACCCAGAGTGGAGTGTGGGCTCCTGAATGAGGAGCGCAGTAAAGAGGTGATTTAAATCACTTATACAGGACAGTCCTTCCGGGTCTTTCTTTACATTTGGCAGATTATCTTGTTTCTTTTTTTTTACACCTGACTGGTCCTAGGACCCTCCCCAAGATGCGTGCGCAACTTTTTGCTAAGATGGATCCCACCACAGAGGCCTGTGGGTGCATGTCCACAGGTATTATGGGGTGCCCTCCCTTTTAGACGCCCAAGAGCCTTCCCGCGCATGTGCAGACAGGGAAGTTTTCCCTGACTTAAGGAGTGGGCCCCTTATCTATTTACTTGAGCAGAGCTCAGCTTCTGACACTACCTTTGTCCTTGGAGTGTCTGGGTGAGAACAGAGTTTCAATTTTACTCCACTGGACAAACATCGGCTGTCCAGACCAAGAGCCCATCTATCTCCTACCTCAACTGCAGAAAGGGAAGCAAAATACAATTCCTGTGGCCTTGTACTCTGCCAGACTGATCGGAATCATTCCTTCCACTTTACAACAGTTTACGTAGTTTGATTTTGTATGTCCGATAAGCGTTTACACATTACAAAGTTAGCTGACTGGGAGAAGACAGGATACTGATACAGCTATTACATATTATTTAACTGGTACGATGCTTTCGTTTGTTTCTCTGGCAGAAGCAAGATTTTGCTTTGCTTAGGAAAACAAGCAGGAGTGGGCTATGAGCCATACTCACTTGTGAAAGATGTGCCCTGCCTTCAAGGAGCTTGAGCCCAGGATAAGGCAGGGATCCCATGTCTTTTCTCTCTTCACTCTTCACCGTGTGGCTGGAAAGGAAGCAGAGGGCTGTCGTTTACCGAACACTTACTTTGTATCAGGCATCATGCTAAGTACAGATTACTAATCACTGCTAGGGATGAGAAAAGTGCATCATTTTGAACACAGAGGGGAGAAAACCCTCTGCCCACCCCAAGAGCAAAATCCTAGAAGCCCAAGATTCCAGGAGAAAATGTCAGCAGGGCCCTTTGATATTTTTTGTACATAACGAGGAAGTTAACCTAAAAGTGGTAAGGTGGGGCTGTTGTTTGCCCTTTTTAATGCTAAAGAGATAGTACTGGTGTTACTGGGTGCCAGGGTTAAGCCACTTCAAGTGAGATCAGTAAAATCTAGAAACACCATCCTTTCAAAGCACCAAATAGTATCAGGTGTCAAGAGGTACAATTTGAATACTTCTTTGGGGTAATTTCTGGAAAAGGGAAAGAACCCTTTAGTTATGCATGTAAAAGTAAACAACACATCCATTGTTTTAAGAGAAACTATGAGATAATTATTATTATAAAGGTGATGTTAAAGTATAGTATTTTTAAACTCATGACTCATACAAATATAAAATGAACACATGTCAAAGATTTTATTCGACTCATTCATTAATTAAGGAACCAGTAAGATGATACAGTGAGTTCAAGGGAGAATTCAAAAAGCAGATACATACATGTAGAGGTTGATATAAATCTGTTTAATAGATGCAAAACTGGCTCTACGGAGGGTGGTAGGGGCAATTTTCAAAATCTATTTGCATGTTGCGGTAGGAAGAATTTTGAGCTGTCTGCCCCCTGATGTATACATCCTGTATAATCCCCTCCCCTTGAGTATGGGCAGGACTGTGAATATGACGGCTTTCTTCTCATGATTAGGTTACATTAGATGACAAAGGTGAAGTGAAGGGATTTTTGCAGGTGTAATTAAATCTTTGGGACTCTGATTTAATCAAAAAGGAGATTAGCCTGAGTGGGTCTGACCTAATCAAGTGAATCCTTAAAAGATACCAGACCCTTCCTGAAGGAAGAGATTTGAAGCATGAAGATTCTGCTGGCCTTTGAGAGGCAAACTGCCAAGCAGTGGAGGGCACATGACAGGAAATGGCAGGCAGCCGCTAGAATCTGAGAACTGACAGCCAGCAAGAAAGCAGGACCGCAGATGTATAACTGCAAGATGAATTCTGGCAGCCACCAGTAACCTTGGAAGAGGCACCCAAGCCCCAGAAGAGACCAGGTCACGACCTTGATGTCAGCCTGCTGTGACCTTGGGCAGAAGCCCCAGCTGACATGCCTGGACTCCTGACCCACAGAAAATACAAGATAATAAATTTATGTTACAGTTAAGTTGTCAAATTTGTGGTAGTCTGCTACGGAGCAAGAGAAACCTCTTACATATGTCTACAGAAAAGAATTATTTGCATTGGTACCGATTAGCTACCACTTACAAAGCTGTAAGACAGCTCAAGGCAATGAAAGGTACAGAGACCCCACAGAATCAAATAACCTGGAAGATAACACCTTGATTTTTATTGAAGGTACCCAGTAATCCATTTGGTCCCTACTATGAGAAATGTTTCATTTGGTAAATTGCCTGTTTCACAGGCAATATTGCTTGATTTTGTTTTTTATTTGAAGAAAACCTTTCTTCCCTCCTGAAGAGATTTAGACTACACTTTAATTTGTTTTCCTGGGCATATGAGGGGGTGAGGAGTGGCTAAGCTACTGGGAATTACAGAGTGGAGACCCAAGAAGGCTGCAGAAAGCACCAGCAGGTCTGAGCTCCCTCACGCACTAGTCATGGCTGAGAAAATGGAACTGGGCAAAAGCCAACCTGGGCTGTGAGGCTGATATTCTGTGTGAAGTAAAAGTCAAGGCTGATTCCATCCAGTCACATCCATTTATTCACTCAATAAACAAATCCAGTGCCGACCTGATTCTAGACAGAGATGCACTGGTGAACAAACACCGTCAAGTCCCCAGTCTCACGGGGTTTACATTCCAGAGGAGGGAAAATAACTCAGATTTGGGGATCTATACTGAAAAGTTCCAGAATTTGAGAACTATACTGATATTTGACCATTGCGTTCAGCCACGAAGAAACTTCTGAGGTTAAAGGTTGAGCTCATACCTCTGTGGGAAGAGTTTCAGAGAAAGTTCAGTCGTTAATCATCCTGGTAAGAGTCAGATCCAAGTACAGAGAATGAGGCGAGGATACTGGGTTCTTAGACCAGCCTGAGGCTGGACACACAGGCGCCCAGACTCCCAAAGAAATGCAGACTTAATAAGGAATTGCCCTCGTGCTGAGGTCAGCCCTTGGCTGCCACACAGAGGTTGCCCTGTGCCCTGCATAAAGAAATATAGAAAATACAATAATAAATTAATGTTCCGTTAAGCTGCCACGTTTATTTCTGTGGTTAGTCATAGCGACAGCTAATACATACAAATACTTACACTGAGCTCGTCTTTTTCCTAAGTATTTTACATATAATAACTTACTTAATAGTCACAATAACCCAATGTGGTAGATACTATTATTATTCCCATGTTACAGATGAGGAAATTGAGGCAGAAAAGGGCTAAGTGATTTCTCCAAAGTCCCATAGCTAGTGAGTATGAGAGCTATGATTCACACCCAGACAGTCTGGCACCAGGCCCCTAGTTCCTAACCCTCACTAGGCACCATCTTTGCAATAAGGGTTCTCTTCAGCATGGACAGGAGTAGTTCTGCCTTGTCCTTCTACTACCCCAACACTTCAGTATTCTCAATAGCTGTAGTCCATCTTCAGCTGTACCGCAGGAAAAGAAGGAATTTTTATATTTTCTTCTGGCCGCAGTGTGGGGGGCTGCTGATTGTACACCAAGTAAATCCAAGAGTTACTTTACCATTCTGGCAAACCCATCACCTGTTAAAAAATGCTTCTTTCCTCATCCCTGAGCCGCATTTCTACTTTGTTTTTGAAGAAATGAAGTTTCTCCTCCGGGTATTCTGTCTTAGAAATATATACGGCTCATCTCCCCACTAGGATTCACAAGCTCTGTGATGGCGAATCCCTTGCAGCTGCCCACAAACAATAAGTAATACAAAGGATGACTGAGGGTTTCAAGTTTCCTGTTTACAGCCTCCATCCAATGGGGAGCTCTCGGGAGAAATGTAAGGCTGGCAACAAATTAACAAGGGTTCAGTTATTTTACAAGGGAGAACAATGGTTCCTCTGACCACTTTTGATTTATTCCATCTCTGGTTTCCATGGAGCGTCATAAAAGGATCTATGTGTGTGTCATGAGAGTGGAGAAAGAGAAGTGGCCGGGAGCTAACAGGGGAAGAAGCATCCGCCTGGTGAGTCTCCTCGGAAAGAGAATATCTCCAACACTTAGTATCCAGTGCCTGTGCCGCGGGCTACTTTGCCCGGGTAATGACAATCAGATCAGGCAACACAGCCCTCATTCCAGCAGCCTTTTACTTCCCAGGAGATCTTTGCCCCAGGGTTCCGCTCCCTTTTTAGGCTTATTCTTGTCTCCAACTTCCCCCTTCTATCGCCCCTTTTATCGCCACTAGTTGGAAAAGCTGTATAAGAAGTTAGACGTGCCTGCCGAGCTCCTCTTGGAGGAAACAGTTAAAGAATTTTCTGGAGCTGACTTGGGAAGTTAGGGGCACCAGTGGCGGGCATCTGTGGCTTTCTGGACACTCAGAATCCACTCCTTCTTTTGACAACTTCACCAGCCCCTTCCCTTTTCAATCAAGTGATTCTAGAAGGATTAGACCCAGGGGTCAGGAATAGAGCATGTGATTTAGGCCTAAGCCAATCAGAGCATTGTATTTCCTTGGCTGCCAATGATTGGCTCATTGATAATATGACTTAATTAGCGCCAATTAGAGAGGCAACGAGACTTTCCCTGGGAATTCTGGGAAGGAGATTCTCGGTCTATCCTCGCTGGACTTGAATGAGAGGTGTGAGATTGAACACCTGGTAAGCATCTTCCTTGCTGTAGCGAGCACATGTCTGGAAATACTATCAAGTCGGGAAAAGAATGAGACGCTGGACCTTGAGGACAGTGCTGGAGCCCCGGAATCAGTCTATCTCTGAAGCAAGTCCTGTTTCCAGCCTCTCGATTACGTGATTCAGTGAATTTTATTTGGGCTTCTACTGTGTCGGGCTGGATTTTGTTGGTTGCAGCTGAACGAGTTGTCTCTCTCCCACTAGGGGAAGTTGAGAGGAGGCGCCAAGAATGAGAGCTGCGAGGCGGGGAGTGGGGGCAGATCACAGCCCTTCAGCCCGGAAGGAAATTCTCACCTGAGGGTATTTGTCCCTTCACATTTATCATGAGAAGGCAGAAGCTGCAAAATATGTTTGTACAGCCATTAACCTTTCCATTCCTTTCCATGTAACACTTGATGTTTCTATGGGCAAAAAATCTGTCCAGTTTATTATTCAAGTGATTGCTGGATCTGCTTTAAAGTGAAGGCAGATATGGGTTGAATTCTCAAAAAGTCATCCATGTCGTTTCGTTGGTCACCATGCCTTTTAAGTGTTTATGTTACCATCTCAATTACACCATCTATTTAGCTCAGGGATGGTATACAAAGACGTTTGGCCAGGGGGACCCAGAATCACCTGAATCCTGTCTTGGCCTACCGACCCCATTCTCTGCAGCGCCCCATGCAGGCAATAAGCAGCACTTTATTTTTAGAGAGAGCTTTGGTCCCAAGCCCTAGTGCAAAGTCAGGAAGGAAGGATGGAACTCATGTTCTTTCTCCTCATTGTTCAATCCCAATTCTCAGATATTCTCAGTTTGGATAGTCTCTGGCACTTGTTGACATGTGTTGAATCAGGTGTTTTGTCGTTGTGGTTTGGTTTGGTTTTGATTTTTGGTTTTTGACATAACGTCAGAGAAGGAAAAGAGCATTGTGTCACCTTTGCCCAGAATATTTGCCCAGTTTCTGCCCAATTCCTATGTCAACAAAATTCAACTGAGTAAATTTTAAAGATCTTATTGGCTTTAGTCAGTCATTCAGGAATTGGTCAGCATCCAGTCTAGCAGCTGGAAAGGTGCTCCAATGCATTATACCAGGCAAGAGATTTTTTATAGACCAAAGTGAGCAGGGGCAAGGAGGTTATACTGGGCATTTACTGATTGGTTAAAGCAGGGTTGCTTTCCTTACATGGAGCAAAAGGAAGCCTCGGAGAAGGTAACTTGTGTCAGGTAACTTCTGTTGAGCGGGAAAGCCCTGATTGGTTGACCTCAGTCTTCCTATTCTGGGAGAACGGAGCCTCGAAACTCAGTTAAGTTTTGGTTCGCTGACGTGGGGCTTAGCATGAGCGACTCGATCTTGGGCTTCACCTGGCTACTTTAACACCTGTCAGGCCGAGTCAAGAACTCTGAATCTGCTTCCAGGTGGAAGGATGAATGTGTATCCAAGCAGAGAGAAAGTAGAGGGGTGGGGAGAGGGGAATGTAGGGCTGCCCTGCCATCCTGGCTGCAAGGAAGAGCGAGAAGAAGAGACTACTATGTTACATGTGCTAGAACCTTATTCCCACTGAAATGTCACCTTTAGAAAATGTGAGCCAATAAGTGTCTTGGAAGCAATCAGATAGATACTTTCCTTATCAGAGGAGAAGAAGGCAAGAGGTAAAAAGAGAATTTCTGAAAACTTGTTCTCAATAGTTATCATTATTGTATTAGTTAGGATAATGCTGGCTACAATAGCAAATCATCTCCAGAATTTCAGTGGCCTAACATAATAAAAGTTTATTTCTTGTTCATATAACAATCTAAAGTGGATACTTCTCACTGACAGACTGCTTTCCCACACTTAGTGATTTAAGAACCCATGTTCTTTCCATCGTAAGGCTCCACTTTAAGGCAACAGTTTTCAACTTTTCACTGCATTTTTTAATTACCTGATGAGCTTCAAAAATGCTGATACATGCGCCCCCCACCCCAGAAGACTCTGATTTTATTGGTTTAAATAGCAGCTTGGGCATCAAAATGTTTAAAATACCTCTCAGAGGAGTATAAAGTGCAATCAGGATTGCACTAGGGCGTTGCTCTAGGGCAGTGGTTTCCAACGCATGGTCCCCAGACTGGCAGCATCAGCAACATTTGGGACTTATAAGACTTGCATATTCTCAGATCCCAACCAGGTCTGCTAAATAAGAACTCTAAGGATGGGGCCCAGCAGTCTGTGTTTTAACAGCCTTCCAGTTGATCCTGATGCATGTTCAAGTTTGAGAATCACTGCCCTTCAGCCCCAAAGTTCTCTGCATCCAGGTGGAAGAGAAGAGAGGGAGCTAGAAGGAACACTCCTGCTTCTTCACTGCCTCCCAGTCTCTTGAGCCCAGCTCAAGGCAGAGAGGACTGGGAAATGGGACCCTAACTGGGCAGCCTGTGTCTGCCACAATCATACACTCTTATCTGCACTGTCCCTGAATTCCACACCGATTCAGGACTGAAGGAAAATGAAAGGCAATTCTAAGTTCTAGGTGTAACACAGATGGCCAGGGCTCCCAGGTACTAGGAGTGTGAGACTAAACAAAAATTTGTAGGAAGACACAGGTAAAGTATGTATGTTGATGTAGAGTAGAATGGGTTCATTTACACAGAAGAATTAACACAAAAATTGCACAAATTTATATCATGCCTTGTAATAGTAATTTTTCACTTAAGTAATTTTCTTAAGTTTTCATTCTGACTGGATCTCTCACCTTCTACCCACTTCCTTTCCCTCAACAGCTCAATAGCAGCTCTGAGGCAGAGATGGAAGATTGTGGATCTGCTGGGACGAGGTTATCTCAGAAGCCAAACCAGAAAGAATATCCCAACCCAGGACTCCACTATGCGATAATGGAGGGAACAGAGACCTTAAAGTCAGGCAGTTTGGGGTTCATGTCCTTGCTTTGCCACTTCTTTCCTGTGTAGCCTCAGGTGAGACACAACCTCTCTGGGCTTCAGTTTCATTTTCTCTGAAAGACATAAAAAGTTCTGGCTTGTAGAATTATTGGAACGACCATATGAAATAACAGGTAAAAGTGCTTTAAAAATCTTAGCTGTTTTAATCCCCATTTTGGTTGCCTTGTAATGACAGAAAGAAATCAGGCCATTCTTATCCTTGACAAGCCACATACAGGAGAAACAGATAAGATGCTTTGAGATTGTCTGAGGGTGGCTGAGTACAGCCCATTCTTATTAAAGGTACTTATAGTGAGAAACCATTCAGGTCAGGCCTGCCTTTCCAGTCTGCCTCATTGGCAAGGTGGTGGGCCCCGGGCTCTGTCTCTTGTGTGTTCCTTATGGTTTCTATCTGCTCTGGCTTTGGTGGTTTGTTTCATTCATACTAGATGCCAAGGGGACAATATGGTCCAGGGAGCTGAGGAACAGACTGGATATCTGGGGACTTTGTGACACTTCAAAAAGTGACTCAGCCAGTGGTACAGAGAAGAGAGAACACATCATCCATTTGAGGGCAGAGGCAACTCTGGCCATCTGAACGCTTGAAATTTATACCAGCCTCTTGAAACAAAAGGCTGATTTGCGCTCCATGATTCTTTAGAGTTCAAGTGGCCAAGGAGGGTTTAGGGAAGGGACTTAAATTTTGTGTGTCTAAAATAAAATGGATAGATTCTAGATGCTTTCAATTCCACATCTCAGAGTCAGTTCAGAGCTCATAACAATACAATGACAAATGTAATAAACTCGTATACGTATAGTGCTTTCCAATTTACAGACCATTTCATACACTGTAAGAAAGCTGATTCTATCTCCTGGGGGCACGTACGTTATCACACTTATGTGTCTTTGGTGGCATGGAATACAAACCCACTCAGGGTACCAGTTGCATGTGTGAGAGTCAGACGGCATCACTGTGCCTTTCTAAGTACTACAGCCCTGAATCAAAGTAGTGTTTTTCTCCCCAGTCTTGCCTGAAGCTGAGGCTTGGCAATCAAGTCTTGCTGCCAGGTTTACAACATGGTTGGGATGGTGTGAGCGCTACAGAATTCACGTGAAAGGTAATCCACATTCCCTCTCTTGCAGCTGCCCTTAAATTTACAAGGAAACATTCCTTCTAGGAGTCTCTGGATATTGGACTAAGATTGTCACACACCATTAACACAGTCCAATTCTGCAACCTCACTGATTGGAAAACCTGATTCAATATTGCAGGCTTGTTTTTGGCAACTGCACCAGCATCTTCCCAAAATTCCCCTATTAGAGTTGCCACTGACAGATGGTCTGAGATGGGCCCAGGGAGGCTGTTGACAGATATCTTGAGATGGATCTTATTCCATTGACATATCTGAAGAATGTCCCGTGGGAAATGTCTTCACGGGCCTGGAGGCTGACAGAACAAGACGGAAACCCTTCAAGAGAATTGCCAATAAAGAGACTGAAAATGGGCACTACCTTCTGGAGGTAATTTGGCAATATGTATTGAGCCTTAAAACATTCATACCCTTTGGGCTTCCCTGGTGGTGCAGTGGTTAAGAATCCGCCTGCCCATGCGGGGGACACGGGTTTGATCCCTGGTCTGGGAAGATCCCACATGCTGCGGAGCAACTAAGCCCGTGTGCCACAGCTACTGAGCCTGCACCCTAGAGCCCGTGAGCCACAGCTGCTGAAGCCCGCACGCCCAGAGCCCGTGAGCCACAGCTGCTGAAGCCCGCACGCCCAGAGCCCGTGCTCCGCAACGCGGGAGGCCACTGCAGTGGGAGGCCCGCGCACCGCAACGAAGAGTAGCCCCCGCTCAACACAGCTAGAGAAGAGCCCACACGCAGCAACAAAGACCCAACGCAGCCAAAAATAAATAAATAAATAAATTTATTAAAAAAAAAATTCATACCCTTTGACCCTGTATTTGTCTTCTCAAGTTTTAGCTGAAAGTGCTGCTGAGACGTGTGCACAAAGATTTGTGTATAGAGACTTTCACGGCAGCATTAAACATACAGAAAGTCTGCTTATCCAAAACAATTTAACCCCTCCCTCTTTCTATAGCATAAATACCTCTGTAGGCTTAAAATAAGGGCTATAAAACTAACCCCTGGATTGCACCAATTTAGCAGATTTCTTTTTGAAATCTACTGACTGTTCTTTAAGAACATCTAATTTAAATGTAACTCAATCCACTGGAGAGACGGAATAAGGGATTAAAAAAAAAAAAAACAGTGGGTGGAAAATCTCTTAAGCATTAGGAAGCAGCAACAGTAGTAAAAATATTTCTGTGATGGATGCAAATATGAAATTGAGGATGACAGTACCACACGAGAGACTGTGGCTAAGACACTGACTTCATGTCTGTGATGACAGTGACCTCAAAGGAAATTTAGGAAAGTATGAAAATTCAGTATTTAAAACTCAAAATCAGAACTGATTCAGAAAACAAATCTACTGCCTTCTAAAAACAATGCCAAACCTGCAGTTGTTTTAATGAGACCTGCCTCACACAATTCAAATCAAAATATTACTTTCATCAGAGAATTATTTGCATTCTTCCATAAAATAGCACAGGAAATATGTTATGAAATTACTTGCCAAGGTCAAGAAAACTCATAATCTTGACAAGAGGGGGGGAAAAAAAGAATAATCGTGCCTCTGTCTACACTGGTAGCTCTCAACTGGGGGGCATTTTGCCCCTTGGGGAACATTTGGCAATGTCTGAAGGCATTTTTGGTTGTCACAACTGGGGGGAGTGCGGTCGGGAGAATGCTATTGGCTTCTAGTGGGTAGAGGCCAGAAATGCTGCTAAACATCCTACGGTGCACAAGACAGCAAAGCACTGTATGGCCCAAGACGTCAGTAGTGCCAAAGTTGAGAAACCCTGGTCTAGATAGTGACAAATGATGTGGGAAGAAACGACCAAATACAGAGCCCCTACGTTCTGTTCTCTATTGGGGGTGGGGGGTTGATAGTGGGGCAAGGGCTAAGGGAGGGACTCGCTTCTCCTCCAGTTCCACCTGTGCAGGGCCTGAGGCCAAGGGAAGGATGGCTCCCAACTCCTGATGGCTGAGGCCTCAGTGCATCTTCCATTAGGACTAAATGAAAATATTTAAATCCGGTAAAATCTTGATTTTACTGGAATTTGTATAGGCAAAGCCCCCAGTTTTGCAGACTTTTTTTTTTCTTCTTCTACAAGGAAAAAGGAGCAAAATACATGGAAGAAGCTTATTCAAGGAACTTCAAAAACATGGCCTGGGGTCAAGTACAAATTCTACCCAATCTCCTGTTTTGTTTTGTGGACAATGGGAATTGGGGTCCAGAATGTTTAGCCTGAGGTCCAGGCTGACCCTCGACTATCAGAGAAGCATTAAATCACGTTCACAGTGAGCTGTGCTTCTTAGAGCAGGAAATACAACTCACACCTTTCAGTAAGATTTCAACATCAAGCGTTGATGGGAAAAGGATTTTCTGGGTAACTCCAGGATAACCTGGAATCTCCCATCCCCTGGACATTTTGACTAATTGGAGTTTTCCTGTGGTTTACATTCCCTCAGATGTTCTTGACATTGGCAAGATTTACAGGAAAAGCTACTGACAGTATTACAAACTCCAATCCAAATCTTCCCTTTCTACCTTTTATGTCTGTAATGTTGGAATGCATCAAAATAAGCATGTGACATTTCTCCATAATGAAGAAAACCAAGTCAGCTGCTTTGTTTTTTAAATCTAAATAAAACTAAGAAAACAGTCACTAGGTTGAGAAAAGTTAACTGGCCTACAGAACAGCAGCAGGAGAGGATAAATAGTTGGTTCCGATTTGCAGCATATTCCAGATGGGCAGCTTTACGTGTCGGTGACAATTTTGAGTCTGGAAAGTTTGATCTAAACAGCTGCATGATTGTCTTGCTAGGAACAAGCCACACTGAAATGTACAGTTTTGCCTGATTCTCCCTAATCTCATTCTGACAGCTTCCCATACAAGCTGGGAACAGCGGGCACTAACTCTTCTCCAACATTATTGCTAATTGGCAGCAGCAAGACAGCCTGTGAGTTCCAGTATGTGAAAGATAGGGGAAAACAAAACCAAAGCCCAGCCCTAAAACTCCAATCAGCTTTAATTAGTCAAGAAAAATCAACAGCTTAAGAATGTACACCTACTGTGATAGTCAGAACCACATGGTTACAAAGTGTTTCTAGGTCCAGGTAAGGCTCCTGCACCTGTCACTTACCTTCTCTGGCTTTTGGGTTTTCCGCCTTTATAAATAAGGTGCTAAAAATTCTTGTCCTCTGTTTCTCCCAGATGTGGGAATGATTAATTTAGAAAAATGCAGAAATATCTTCATAGACCTGGTGCTAGGCGGTCATCCTCCCTGTGTCTCTTTCCTGGAATATACACATGATTTGATATTAGGATGGTAAATACTCATAATAACCAGAGTCAAAAGTCCATTAATCAGAATCTACCTAATGGGACATCCAATCAAGGCACATTTTTTTTTTCTCCTGTATGACAGCGTGAAATAGTGAAAACATCATTAGCTGTGGTTCTCCTCACATCAGGGTTTAAAATCTTCCTACCCTTAGCAAAATCAATCAGCTTCTCTGAACCTCTGTTTCCTCATTTGTAGAATGATTTTACAGTGATTGCGGCAGAGTATGTGGTGAGGATGGAGTAAACAATGCGTGGAGAGCAGACTGCTGGAGCTCAGTATGTGTGAGTCCCATTACCTGCCTCTCCGGCCCACAGCACTGCACGCACCACTCGCACTTGACTGTCGTCCTTCCTGCGAAGTGTTTTGTTTGAATACTTCCTTAGGGAAAAGAATTAAAGCTTTAGAAACTGAACCAATAGTTAGGATGGACTTCAAACAAAGGAAACTTTTGTAGCAACTTCTGGGGTGAACTTATGACAGGTATGACTCATTTTCTTCTGTTTTCTGCACACGGAGCTCTGACTAATGAGAACTGAAGTCCTTAATGATGACCCTAAAAGGCCACAGAATCCTCAGTCACCCCGGAAAAGGGATGCTGTGCTCTCATGTATGGGTTAGGACTCTTCGGCTGCAAGGAACGTAAGCTACTTCAAGCTAGCTTGGATCTGGATTTGGGTGTGTGTGTGTGGGGGGGGGTGGATTTCAAGGGGACTTACAGAGCCAAAATGTGTGTCTATGTCTCTCTGTATATCTATTTCATTTTTACCGTCCCAAACATCAGCTTTTCACATCCCGAATGACACACAGACAGCTGCCCGACAATTCTGGAAATTTTGTGTTACAGGCCCAACCATTTGAAGATACTGATGCAATCAGATGGTGCCCCCATTCCAGATTCCCAGGGAAGAGAAGCTGATTGGTCCAGCTGGTGTCCACTGTACACACTTCAGCTCCAATCATCTATGACCAAGGAGGCAACAGCCCATTGTACAGACATGGATGCTGAGGTTTACTCCTGCCCTCCTGCGGATGGGGATAAAGGAGGAAGTCTCAAAGGGCAGGAGAAGAGGAGTGTCACCGTGTAGAGGCACCAAAGATGTCATCCCACTTTACATAGTAGAGAAAAAAGGGGATTAATGTTTCAGAATAATTTTCAATAACCAAGGTCACAATCTAAAAGGTTTTCTGCACATACCACGGTTAAGCCAAAAGTTCAACTTAAACATATTTTGCTCTGCATCCCAATTGTTGCAGACACAGATGGTTGCCCACCTAACAGCCTGTTCCCCTTTCTGCTTAACTGGCAGGATCCCACATATATTTGGGTGTCCATTCCTCCCTCATATCAGTCATAGAAAGCTTGCCCTATCCCTGTGCTTAGAAGTAAATTAGTCTAATGGTTGCACTGTGATCCCTTTTGGCTTAGACATGGGCATATGACAAAATTGCGACCAATAAAACATGATGATGGATCTTCTGAGAGGCCTTCTGCAAAGATATTTTTCTCACTGATAAAAAGAGACTCACAGGAACACTTCCTATCCATCTAACACTTCAGTATCTGGATGTGAGGCCTGGAACTGTGGCAGCCATCTTATGACCATAAGGGGACCTAGCATGAAGACAAGAGAGCAGAAATATGGAAAGAACTTGGGCCTTTGATGACCCATTTGAGCAAATGAGTTAACCCACCTGGGACTGTTTTACCTCTGGCATTCTGTTTTATTTTATTTATTTATTTTAAAAATGTAAGTATAATTAACATATTAGTTTCAGGTGTGCAGCGTAATGATTTGTTGTTTGTTTATATTGTAAAATGACACCACAGTGAGTGTAGTTAAAATCTGTCACCATACATAGTTTAAAATTGTTTGCTTTTGATGAGAGCTTTTAAGATCTACTCTCTTACCGACTGTCAAATATGCAGTTCACTATTATTAACTGTAGTCACCATGTTGTACATTACACCCTAGATTGTTGTTACTTGATAAAAGAAGTATTGTTTAAATCAGTTATTTTTAATTTTTTGTTACTTGCAATCCCAAACATCCTAATTGATGCACTTCGTAATTAATAGAAATCACAAAGCCACAAATAAGACAAACTTTAATAAAAGCTGACAATAGCTGGAGAATAATTCCAAAAATGCTTAGAAGAAGGTGTCCCTTAGGCAATATTGAAATAGGTAGCCAAGAGATCATGAATCATTTCTAACACTCCCAGAGCCTTACCAAGACACAGCATTTTGCAGGCAGACCATTATTTTTTTATATTTATAAAAAGCAACTCAAAGAAATTATTTGTTTAGAGTAGCTTTTTTATGCTTCAAAGTCTTTGCTCCTGTAGATGTGGAGTTGGACAAGTTTAAAGTGGTTTCATTGTGCATTCTGCTTGCTCGAGTTTGATAGGCCGTGTTCACATGACAGGTCTATCCCTGCAGCGGATGTCTGGGATGCTTTGATGTGGGTTGCATTCGGACAGCCTAATACTAGGGGAAAATGTGCTGAAATTGAACAAGATTGCTTTCTGCCCAGCTGCTCTCTGAAGGCTCAGACATTTTTAGCACTGAGCTAAGAAGCTTGTATTTGTTTTGACGGTCTTGGCAGGGAGAACAATGGTTGATTATCCCAGCACTTTACTAACAAATAAGACTGCCTCCAGCAGAGATAAAATATGGGTCTTGACTTGATTGCATTTCATGTCCAAGGAAATTATTTTCTTTTCATTCTGATGCCCTTTCATTATGCAATGTACCTTTTTCTTTCTTTATCCTTGCCCCACGTGGTAACCCATGGCTTTCACTCTGAGAAGGCTGATTCCCAAAATCACCATAGCAGGGTGGTTTGATTAGCATATAAAACATGTATTTTCACTTCTCTAATTTCTTAGAAACTAATTTTTTTGTTTGTTTTTGGTTCTCCAGATTTGTATGGTTAGTTTCTTCTCTAATTTTCTGTCTGCTTGCTTTTGGCATTTCTTTACGTTGCTGCAACTGTTTCAGCATAGAGAAGTCTCAGATTTTACATCACACCTACATTTAAAAGGTCTATCCCAGGTGTTTTCTTCACCCATACAGAGAAGTGCTTTACCCAGAACAATTGTGTTTTCTTCAAAACAAAGGGACTTTTAAATAGTTTTATGAAAACATTTCTATTTTTCCTTTATTATTTTCTTTCCAAAAGGTTTTAAGAATTAAATATTTTGTAAGTGTAACATATGCGGATAAGGGTACGGCTCAATGTATTTTCATGAAGTGAACACACAGACGTAACCATTATCCCCTCAGGCGCACCCAGTCATCACCTCCCCACTCTATCACCGCCTGCCTCTCCCCAAAGGTAACAACTGTGCTGATGTCGGTCATCACAGAGGAACTTTCCCTCTTTTTGCTCAATATTATGTTTGTATGATTCAGTTATGTGCTCATGTATAGTGGTGATTTCTCCATTTTTACTGCTGCATACTATACCATTGTGTGAATACGATGCAATTTATGCTGATGGACATTTGGTTTTCATCTCTTTGGAGCTATTACAAACAGTACTGTTATCACATTTTTGTGGATGTCTTTGGATGAATATATACACATATAGTTTTAGTTCTGTATACTGAGGGGCAGAATTGCTGGGGGACAAAGCACAAATATCTTTACCTTTGGTGGACTGTCCCAATTTACACTCCCATCAAAGGGATGTGAAAATCCAGTATTAATTCAAATCCTTGCCTGCACTTGGAATTATTGGCCTTTTAATTACAGCAATTCTATTAAGTGTGTAGCGGCATCTCATTGTGGTTTTATTTTGCATATTCATGATGACAAATGAAATTACACAACTTTTATCTTTATTGGCCAAGTCAGATATTCTCTTCTATGAAGTAACCTTGCACAATTTTTGTCCTTTTTCTAATGTGTTATATATATATATTTGTTATTAATTTGTAAGACTTCTTTATTATAGAAATGAATTCTTTGTTGGATATGTATATTGTAAATACATTCTCCCATTCTGTAGATTGCCTTTTTACAGTCTCATGGAATCTTTTGATAAATAGAAATTATGAATGGTTTTAAACTTTTTAATTTGAAATAATGTTAAACTTACAAAAACTTTGGACTTGCAAAAATAATAGAGTTCCTGTGTACCCCTCATCCAGCTTTCCCTAAGAGTAACATATTCCACATTACATAATGATAGTGCAATTATTGAAGCCAGAAAATTAATATTGTCACAATACTATTAACTAATCCAGAGACCTTAATCTCATTTTGCTAATGGTCCACTACTATCCTTTTTACAGTTCAGGATCCAATCCAGGATTCCCACATTGCCTTAAATTGACATGTCTCCTTGGTCTCTTCCAAGCTGTGGCAATTCCTCAGTCTTTCTTTGTCTTTTATCACCCTGACACTTCTGAAGAGTAATTTTGTAGAATGTCCCCCAATTGGGTTTGTCTGATGTTTTCTTATGATTATCAACACTATTTTAAGCATTAGTAACTATAAACATGATATCTTTAAGAAGTTTTTGTTTATTGGTTTTTTTTGCCACCCTATTTAGCATTCAGTTTTGAATTTTGATAAATATTTACAGTCATGAAACCACTACCACGATCAACATATAAAACAGTGTCATCAACCCCCTAAAATTCCCTCATGTGCCTTTGTAGTCAGCTTATTCTCCCCAATCCCAACCCCTGACAACTACCTATTTGTTTTTAATCCCTGTAGTTTTGTTTTTTCAGAATGCCATATAAATAGCATCATACAACATGGAGCCTTTTGAGTGGCCTTTCTTCACTTAGCATAATGTATCTGAGATACATTCATGTTAGTATATCAGTAGTTTGCTCCTTTTCATTGCTGAGTAGTATTCCATTGTGTGGATGTACCACAATTTGTTTATCTATTCACCAGTTGGTGGACATTTGAGTTGTTTCCAGTTCTAGCTATTACTAATAAAGCCACCATAAAAATTTGTGTATAAGTCTTTGTGTGAGCACAAGCTTTAATTTCTCTCAGATGAATACTAGGCATGGAACACTGGGTCATATGGTAAGAGTATGTTTAACTGTATGAATAAGTAATTGCCAAACAGGTTTTCAAAGTGGCTGTGCCAGTTTGCATTACCACCAGCGATACATAAGAATGCTGGTTTCTCCACATCCTTGGCAGCACTCGATATTGTCAATTTTTTGCATTAGTTGAGATTATGTATTGGGCAGGGGGGTGGGCAAGGATACCACGGATGTGATGTTGTGCTTCTCAGTGCATCAGATCAGAAGGCACATATAGTAATATATCTTATTATGTCCAGGTTGACTTTGATCAATTGATTAAGGTGGTGTGTGCCAGGATTCTCCAAAGTAAAGTTACTGTTTTTCCCTTTGTCAATAATAAGTATCCCCTGGGGAGATACTTTGAGACTATGCAAACACCCTGTTTCTCATTAGACTTTCACCCACTAATTTTAGCATCCCTTGATGATTCTTGCCTGCAATAATTATTACTATGTTGTTTGCCTGGTAGTAATTTTCTACTTCTATAATTCCTTCCAAATTTATAAATTGGAAGCTCTGCTGTGGGGAAGGGCTGTCCTTTTGCTCCCGTTTATTTATTCAATTGTATTAATATGGATTCATAGATACTTATTTTATTCTTTGGGTTATATTCCTTTTTTTATATTTATTTTATTCCTCAAATTGCCCCAGATTTTGTGCTCTTGTACCTTTTCTTTTTTTTTAAATTAATTAATTAATTTTTGGCTGCGTTGTGTTGCTGTGCACAGGCTTTCTCTAGTTGCAGCGAGCGGGGGATATTCTTCATTGCGGTGCACAGGCTTCTCACTGCAGTGGCTTCTCTTGTTGCAGAGCACAAGCTCTACGTGCGTGGGCTTCAGTAGTTGTGGCACGTGGTCTCATTAGTTGTGGCTTACGGGTTCTAGAGCACAGGCTCAGTAGTTGTGGCACACAGGCTTAGTTGCTCTGTGGCATCTTCCTGGACCAGGGATTGAACCCATGTTGCCTGCATTGGCAGGCGGATTCTTAATCACTGAGCCACCAAGGAAGTCCTGGCTCTTGTGCCTTTTCAACGTCACCCACCTTTTTTTTTTTCTCCCTTTGCAATTCCTTCCTTTCTGGTTCCATATGATGCTCCATGCTCACCTTGTATTTTCCCTGTCCAAACCCTAGACTTAATCATTTTTCCAAGGATCCCTGGTTCCTTGAATTATAGGTTGGTATTTAGAACCAAGATCTTGGCACTAGGTGTGCTCATTGCTACTGGGGTGTCATTGCTTCTAGGCCCTTTCAACAGAAGGGAATAAGAAGTATATGTAGATAGGGATAAAATCACACACACACACACATCTATGTATATGTGTGTGTGTGTATATTAAAAGCTATGAATTCATGCTGATACTATAGATTCTATCCAACACCACAGGGCTCATTTGACTCTTCCCATTTCTCTAATTTTTATCTTCTTTCTCTGATAGTGAAAAACCCAGCTGTCGTGACCTACAATGTATTTACTTATTTGTTCAAACGTCCTACACGCATAAATTAGTTTCAGAATTCCTAACCCATGCCCTTTATGAGGAACACTAGAGTACAGTATTTCTACACAGCTCTTTTTATCTTTAGCTTTACAGAATATAATCATCATCCTGTTTTCCAAAGTAACTTAAGTTAGTTCTTTTCTCCTTCTCCCCCTTCAGTGGGATTATGTTATCCAAGAAGTTGTTAAAGTAGTCATATTTATCAATCCACCAGGAATTGAGTTTTGGTACCCTTTTATTACAATATAATATACATAGAGAAAAGTATACAAATCATGAGTGTACAACTTGGTGTATTTTCACAAATTGAACATCCTTGGTAACCAGCACCTCAGAAGCTCTGTCATGCCCACTTCCAACCACTATCCACTCATTCTGGTAACCACCATCTAACTTTGAACACAATAAAGTCTGTTTTATACACTTTATATAAATAGAATGATGTACTATGTACTTTTCTCTGTCTTTGGCTCAACATTCTGTTTGTGAGATTTCTTCATGTTATTGAACGTGATTGTCATTTGTTTGTTGTCATTGCTGCTTAGTATTCCATTCTGTGAACATACAACATTTATTTACAGCGTTGACATTGACAGGCATTTGAGTGGTTTCCAGTATGACACTGCACGTGGGCTAGTATGACAGTACGTTCTTCACATGTCTTTTGAGGAGCATATGAATGCATTTCTGTTGGATATCTTAGCAGTAAAATTTGCTGAGTTATAGGGTTGCGTATGTTCAACTTTCATAGATACTTTCAGTTTGCAGTCCTGTAAGCAATATACAGGATTATAGTTGCTCCATATCCTAGCCAATGCTTAGTATCATCTAGCTTTTTAGTTTTACTCATTTTGGTAGATGTGATACACATTGGAGTTTTGGTTAGCATTTCTCTGATGTCTAATAAACTTGAGCACTTTTTCATAGGTTTATTGTCCATTTGGCTAATCTCTTTTGTGAAGTGTCTATTTAAGTCTTTGCTATTTTTCCATTGACTGACTTGTATGTTTGTTTACTTTCTTGTTGATTTGTAGGAGTTCTTTATATCTTCTGAATACAAGTCCTCGTTTTGAATTATGTATTATACATAACTTATCCCACTCTGCGGACTTCCTTGGCACTCTTTCAATCATGTTTTCAGAAAAATAAAAGTTCTTCATTTTAACATAGCCCATTATCCTTTATGTTTAGCACTTTTTATGTCCTTCTAAAGAAATATTAACTACTCCAAGGCACAAAGAGGTTCTCCTACTTTTAGAAATTTTTGTTTTATGTTTCAGTTTAGATTGCAATCATCTAGAATTGTTTCTTATGTGTAATGTAAAGTAAGGATCAAGATTTATTTTTTTCTTCCTGAAAGATTTCTAATTGCTTTAGAACAATTTATTTTAAACAAATATGTTTTTCTAGTTTATCATAAATTAAGTGACCATATACATGTGTATCAATTTCTGGACTCTAAATTCTATTGTTTTTGTCTATTTGTCTATTTTTTACAATAATTCTACACTCTATATAACATTATAGGTCTTGATACCTGATACTGTTAGTCCTATAGGTCTGTTCTTCCTCAATATTGTTTTGGCTATGCTTAGCACTTTGCATTCCCATATACTTTAAAATCAACTTGTCAATACCCACCAAAGACACATACTCTCACACAAAACAGCAGGGGTTTTGCTTTGGCTTGCACTGAATTTATAGATCAATTTGGGAACACTGTCATCTTTACAATATTGTGCTTTCCAATCCATGAAGATGGCATATCCCTCCATTCATTTAGGCTTTCCATAATTTTTTCCCAATTGTGTAGTTATCTTTTTGTTACTTCTCATTCAATTGCATTGTAGGCCAAGAACATGCTTTGTGTGATTTAAATTCGTTTAAATTCATAGGGATTTGCTTTGGTCATGTATACTGTTAATTTTGGTAAATATTCCATGTTCACTTGAATAAAATTTATACGCTGCAGTTGTTGACTATGGTGTTCAGTGTAGGTTAAGATTATTAATTGTGTTGTTCTATTTATTGATTTTTTGTCTACTTTATCATCTACTGAGAAATAGACTTATCTATTTCTCCTTTCAGTTCTGTTAACTTTTGTTTCATATACTTTGAGGCTATATATTACATGCATAAAAATTTAGTAGTGTTATGCTAAACAGAGTTAAATCAATCCTGGTGTACTGACTCTTTTATCATCATCTAATATCATTTCTTTTGTAATATTTACTTTGTTATGTACAGCTACACTATCTTTGTTTTTCTTAATGTTGTATGCTATATTTTGTTCCATCTTTTTACAGTTAACATTCCTGTGTCCCTATATTTAAGGTGTGTTTCACATAGTTGAGTTTTTAAAATTCAGTCTAACAATCTTTAAATTTTAATTGAAGTATTTGGTCCATTTACATATTAGTGCAAATACTGAAAAAATTATATATTTGGTTTAAATCTACCTCTTATAATTTTCTCCTCTTTGTTCCACTTCTTTCCAATTACTCAAGCCTGTTCAATCATTTCATTTCCACCCTCTATTATCTTTTTAGATATTACATTCTTTTATCTTTTTTAAGTGGTTTCCCTAGAAATTATACCATACATTCTTGACTTAAAACAGTTTAATACAAATTAATGCTTTTGCTACTTCCTGGACAATGCAAGGACTTTAGTAGAATACTTTAACTCCATATATTTCCTTCCACTCAGGTAGGTTTTGGAATATAGTTTTGAAGATAAACTACTGGTTTTCTAGGCAAAAAGGCAGGAGGAAGACATTGCATGTAGTAAGAACAGCGAGTCTGGGTACTGACTTTGCCCTCTCCCATCTGGCTCATTCTGTTTTTTCTCTGTGACCCATGAGCTGACCTCTATGACTACATCGTCAAGCAGGCTTGCCCTCTGGCTTTCTGTTTTGTAGCCAATAAGAGGCTCTGCAGGTGAGTGAAAGGTTAGAGCAGTTGGAATACTTATTTGCTCCCTCCAACCCTACTACGATTTTGACAGCAGCTACATACTGCCCCGCCCCCACCCCCAACCCACCAGCTCCTGTTCCAAGCTCCTACTCCCACCAGGCTCTGCTGGTATGACTCCTTCCTCCTGCTTCTTTAGACCTTTCCAGGTAACAGCTCCCTGCTGTTGCTGGTCCCTGGGTGATTCACTGTACTTGTTGCTTCCCCTAGATCAACTCTTACCTTTATTCATAGTCCCTAGGGTAAACTTCCTGCAAGGAAGTATTTTTCCTGTTTAACCCTTGATGTTGATACATGGAGGAGAGGCAAGGAGAGGGTATTCAGAGGAAGCAGCATAGTTTAATGTGGTCTGACAATGGGGTTGAGATGAGGGAGGCCCAGAGACAAGCCTGGGAGTGAAGATGGGGACTTATCATGAGGGTCTGCCCAGTCCAGTCTGGACTTCACCCTGTGGGCTGTGGGATTCACTGGTAGTTTTTAAAGAGTGATATGGCCAGGGTCACTCAGGTGTAGCAAAATAGAGGAGGGACTGGGAAGGAAGGAACTGACACGGGGAGACTGGTCTGAAAGCAGTTGCAATAATATTCCACATCCAGTGGCTGCCCAGTGTAGATAATCAACCCCAAACTCCTAATGGTGGTCTACAAGGCTCTGGCTGATCTGGCCTCTGTCTACCTGTCTGACCTCAGCTATGCATTCCCCTTGCTCACTGCATCTTTGTCAAACTGTGCGTTTCTCCCCTGTTCAGTCAACATGTCAGGCTCCTTACAACCTCAGGGCTTTTGCAATTGCTGTTTCCCTGTTTGGACGCACTCCAGACTTCTCATCATTCAGGTCTCAGCTCAACAATACATTCTTAGAGAGGTCCTCAGCAGCTACCCTCTCTAATGTGGCTTCCTTTGGAAGCCACATATTACTGGAGGTTTTCTCCCCATAGGACTTATTACTGTCTGAAATATTTTCTTTATTAGTTGTTGACTTATGTATTGTCTGCCTCCTTTTGCTAGAATGTAGAGTTCATCAGAGAGGGGCCTTGTCTTATTCACCAGTATACCTTTAACTCCTAGAAGACTACCTGGAACATAATAGGTGCTCAATCATTTCTTGAATGAATGAATTAATGAACTTATCTCTCTGTTTGGCTGCCAATACATACATACATTCAATCCTTTATCACCTCTACCCCATCCTTAACTTTCACTTAAATTTTAATTGAAGTATTTGGTCCATTTACACATTAGTGCAAACACCAACAAAATAAGAACTTTTTGGGAAAAGATCATTACTGCTGCTGATGAAAGATGACTCCATTGGGGAAAGCTTCCTGCAAGACGTGGAATGTGACAGGGTCTTCAAAGAGAGGCAGGGAGCTTGGATGTGTGAAACCATCTATCAATGAATTCAAGCCTTAGACTATCAAAAACCAAAATAAAACAAAAAATCCAGACTAAAACATTAAAAAAATAAAAGCACTTAGATATTGCTAGTTTTCTAGTGGTGTGTAATAAACACTTAGCAGCTTAAAACAATACTACTTACTCTGTCACATTTCCGTAGGTGAAGAATCCAGGCGGGCACTTCTGGGCTCTGTTCAGTATACTCCAAAGTTGAAATCAAGATGATTTCAAAGTTGAAATCAGCCATCAGGGCTCTTATCTGAAGGCTCTGGGGAAGATTCTACTTTCAAATTCATTCAAGGTGTCAGCAGAATCCAGTCTTTGAGGTCGTAGGACTGAGGTCTTTGCTGTTGGCTGGCTGTCAGCTGCCACTCATATTCATTCTTACATAGCCCCTCCATCTTCAAGTGAAAAACAGCATGTTAAATCACTTTTGCTTTTTGAATATCTCTGACTTTCCCTTCTGCCTTCCTCTTCTACTTTGAAGGGATCATGTGATTACATTGGGCCCACCCAGCTAATCCAGAATAATCTTCTATTTTAAAGCCAACTGAGGGCTTCCCTGGTGGTGCAGTGGTTAAGAATCCACCTGCCAATGCAGGGGACACAGGTTCGAGCCCTGGTCCGGGAAGATCTCACATGCTGCAGAGCAACTAAGCCCGTGCACCACAACTACTGAACCTGCGCTCTAGAGCCCGTGAGCCGCAACTACTGAGCCTGCGTGCTGCAACTACTGAAGCCCATGTGCCTAGAGCCTGTGCTCTGCAACAAGAGAGGCCACGACAGTGAGAGGCCCAACGCACCTCAATGAAGAGTAGCCCCCACTCACCACAACTAGAGAAAGCCCGCGTGCAGCAACGAAGACCCAGTGCAGCCAAAAATAAATAAATTAATTAATTAAAAAAAGAAAGTCAGTCACCAAGACCAGCACACTTTCAAGGGGAGAAGAATTCGGCTACATCTTTTGAGGGAGTGTTGTCAAAGAATCTGAGGACGTATTTTAGTCTTTTCCATCAGTGGTTGTTCTGCAGATAGCTGTGAATTTGTTGTCCTCGTGAGAGGCAGTGAGCTCAGGGTCATTCTACTCCACCATCTTGGCCACTCTCTCCAAGGACATATATTAAAACATTCTCCTATTCTATGAATAATGATAGATGCATGGCAGATTTGGAGGTTGATTCCCAAATGAGCCAGTGTCTTTGTTCTTTGTCCCTCTAATTACCCAGTTTACCCCTCCTGGAAAAAGATTTGACATTTCCACTCTCCAGCAGAGTTGAAAATAAGCCTAGAAATGGTGCAGAAAATGGCTATGATTCAAACCCCAAACTCTTATCGAGTGCCTTCTATATGCCATGTCCTGTGCTGTGCAGTAGAAATAAAGAGGTGATTAATATAAATCTCCACTTTAGAGGAACTGCTGTCTAATGAAAAGGCAGAGAGGTAAAGAGGAAGTTAGCATAAAATAGTATAGGTAATCTTTACCTCACTCCTTATTTTCCATTTCTATATCCTCTTCTTTCCCAGTACTTAGTACAAATGGTATTTCTCCACTTATTTGCTTCTTTTACTTGTTTATTACTGTTTTCTTTCCACTGTATCCCCAGAGCCTACCTCAGTGGCTGCTACATAGACATGCTCAGGAGTACTTGTCAATGAATAGCTGGGATGTGGTAAGCACGGTGCACTATGGCAGCAAGTAGCAGGGACACCCACTCCAGCCTGGAAGGAAGGCTCCCTGGAGGAAGAAATCCTACACTGAGATTTGAAGTATGACCAGGAGTCCTCAAGGTGGAGCATGTGTGAATTGTTCCCATCCTCAGGAACAACATCCCAAGCGGAAAGAAAGTCCAGTTCATTCAAGGGACTGCAAACACTTCTGAGTGCTGGAGAGGAGAAAGCGGCAGGGCCTGGGGAGTGGAGTGGAGAGAGGATTGCAGAGGGAGTAATGAGAGATGACGTAAAAATACAGTAGGACCAGGTTATTGAGAACGTCCCTTGTGAGAAAATCTGGGGAGTATGGACTTTATCCTAAAAGCAATGGGGGAACTATTGAAGGTACTGAAATAGGAGAACGACAAGGTCAGGTGTTTTTAATAGTCTAGCAAGGATTAGAAGGGCCACCCTAGATCCTTGCTCCATGCTTTGAGAGTGGGGGCTACAGATGTCTCAGGAGCCAGACTCCAGAGGTTACATTGTAGAAGTTATTCTAGACCATCTTTCTGCAGAAGGCACAATACCCCCTCATCTACCCTGGGGCCAGGGACAGGGGTATGGAACAGCAGCTTCCTCAGGCCCATGAGGCCAGGCCTCACTGCGCCCCTACCCAGTGGCCGTCACAGCTTGTAGAAACCAAACCCTGCTCCTCCTCATTCTCTGGCTCCCTTTCAGAAGTGGAATTGAAGTGGGCACCCCAAGCCCAATTACTAGAACACACAGACTATGAGTTGGAAAACATATTTTCCCTGCAACAAGAGAAAACGTGCTGAGGTTGGATCTCCTAGGCTCTCCCCACTGGAATCATCCATGGAACGTGCAGAATAACAGAAAAGCAGTTTTTTCTTGGAAACATATGGAAAATAGGTTGTTTGCTTGGAGGAAAATCATAACTTGTTTTTTTTCCCCCAGAGGAAAATTAAAACTCTCACACATTTAGTCATTTCAATCCCTTGTTTGTCTTGTGCTTTTGAACTAAAATGCAGGCCTGGGGAGAGTGGTGTTGTTGGTGAACAGGAAATCTTAGAGGGTTAATTCCATTGGTCAAACTATAGGAATTCCAAACTCAAATTGTCCATTCATTGTCTCTAAGGCAAGAATGGGGTCATTAAGCCACAAAGCCAAATGATGCATCTTTTGCAGAAAGGAGGATGGCATTGATTATGTAGTGTGTATATGGGGTGAGGGTGGGGTGTGCAGAATGATAGAGAATGGTGAAATGTGAAAAATCCAAATGTAATCGCCAAAGCAGTCTTGAAATAATCCTCTCTTTGGAGACCTGATCTTCCCAGTCAAGATGGAAACCAAAGAAAATGGCCTGGGGTCCAGAAAATGGGCCCCAGGAAGATGAGGTGGAGTTGGGTGTTTGTGGTGAATAAAAAGAGCCAGGAGGCATTTGTTGGGGATTTCTTTTGCCCAAGTGCCTCCTCCAGCTGGTCTTCCCCTCCCAGGAGGTCCCACTGGAGTTGCCTTCTTCCTCTCTTCAGCATCCTTCTTTGAACAACCTCAGAAGCTCTTTTCTTGGTAACGTGAGAAGCTACATGGGAGGCTTCAAGGCTACATTCCGAATGATGACTTATGCTAGGTTATTCACAGCCTCCCCTTCCCACCAATAATTCTTCCAGAGAGCATTTAGCTAATTTGGAAAAAGTGTATCAAATCCCCCAGAGAACAGTGTGCCTCTTAACTGTGGATGAATGTAATTCTAATCATTCTCCAAATGCTCAAACCTCTCAAACTGAGTAACCCAAATGTGCAAAAAACTGCTTGCCAGCTTCTGAAGAGAAAGTTGATTACCCTGAGGGGGAACTGGGAGTGGGAGGAGGAGATGGAGATTGATTCTCTGGATAGAACACTTGATAAGCCTTGTGCGTATTTCCAGAAGTAGGACTTAGGTGAGCCAAAATAATCACACCCTCCTCCTTAAAAACCATCTTACTAAGCACCTAATATGTGCCAAGAGCATTACTCAGTGTTTGTAAAGATTTCCAAAAAACACAGCCAGTAAACCTTAAGCAAAGGAAACCCATGAAGTGAGTCCCACGTTCAGTCTAGCTTTCCCGTGGGACATGCTCCAAATGGCGGCATGAGAAAGTAGATATTAAAAGACAGCAGTGGTCTCACTGGGTGGTGACAACAGGGTTCAGGCTGCTGCGGTGACTGGAATGGACGGGATAGGGTATTAAAGAAGAAAGAACTGAACAGATAAGTTGCCCCAGAAATCTGCATTCATGTGCCCTTTAGGCTTTGGCCAAATACAAAGCTGTACATGTGCAAGGCAAGACCCTGCATGGTTGGGCAGAGAATGGCTACGGAGAGACAATGAACTGATGGAAATTCTTGAGGTTACACAGTGATGGGGGACGTTGGGCTTCTGGCCAGTCTCAGTGTAGATACGTTACTGAACACTCTGGGCATGTAGCTGAGACCCCAGAACGTCCAATCCAAGGAATAGGACTACTCCAGACCTAGCATGTGGACTATTCTTGACCCACCTTAACAAAGCCAAAAAACAAGCCTCAACAGGATCAAAGTTGAATTAAATGCTTGCCAAAGCAATACTCAACACTCAATACTCAACATTCTTTAAAAGAAAACAGCATAAAGCAAACTCAACATTGTAGCATTCATAATGTCCAGCATTCAGAAAAATTACTGGACATGCAAAGTAGCAAGAAAATGTGACCCGGAACTTCCCTGGTGGCACAGTGGTTAAGAATCCGCCTGCCAGTGCAGGGGACACAGGTTCAAGCCCTGGTCTGGGAAGATCCCACAGGCTGCGGAGCAGCTAAGCCTGTGCTCCACAACTCCTGAGCCTGTACTCTAGAGCCTGCGAGCCACAAGTACTGAAGCCCGCATGCCTAGAGCCTGTGCAAGAGAAGCCACTGCAATGAGAAGCCCATGCACCGCAGCGAAGAGTAGCCCCTGCTTGTTGCAACTAGAGAAAGCCCAAGCGCAGCAATGAAGACTCAACACAGTCAAAACTATATGAATAAATAAATAAATTTAAAAAAAAGTGTGACCCATAACCAGGAGAATAAAGTCAATAGGAACAGCCCCAGAGATGACACAGATGTAGCAGTAGCAGCCAATGATTATAAAACAGCCATTACAAATAAGTTCAAGAATTTAAAGGAAAAGATGGACATCTCAATATAGAAATCTCAATTGAGAAAGAGAGACTTTAAAAAGAAACAAGTGGAAACTACAGAACTGAAAAACATAATTTATGAAATGAAAAACTTCATTAGAATGGACAATGCAGAAGAAAAGATTAGTGAACTGAAAACAGATCAACAAATACTATCTAAACTGAAACAGAGAGAATAAAAGGATCTTACAAAATGAACAAAGACTTGGTGACCTGTGGAAAAATATCAAGTAGTATAATATGAGTGTAAGTGGAGTCTTCATAGGAGAAGAAAGGAAAAAATGAGGCAAGGAAAAAAAAATGGAAGAAATAATGAGCAATATTTCCCCAAATTAGGTGACAAAATATCAACATTCAAATAAAAAAAAACCTCAATGGAACTTACTCAAGATAAGCACAAAGAAAACCACACCTAGTCATTTCATAAACAAATGGCTGAAAGCCAAATATAAAGAACATTTTAAAAGCAGCCAGAGGAAAAAAGGTTACATACAAAGGAACGACGATAAGAAATACTGCTGATTTCTCATCAGACATAAAACCAGTCAGAAGATATGGGGCAACATCGTTGAAGTTCTAAATAAAAAAATAAACGAAAACAAAAAGTTCCCAGTCAACCTAGAATTCTGTATCTGGCAAAAACAGCCTTAAAAAAAAAAGTAAATAAAGACATTTTCAGATAAGCAAAAGTTGGATTATTTACTAGCATACATGTACCCTAAGAAATATTAAAGTAAGTTCTCCAGGCAAAAAGAAAATGATTCCATAAGTTATCAGATCTATATGAAGAAGAGTACAAGAAATAGAAAATTTGTTGGGTAAAAATATAAAAGACATTCTTCTCATTTTAGAAATTTGTTAAAAAGACATTTGACTGCTTAAACCAAAAACATTAGCAAAGTACTGTGAGGTATATAATCTATTTAGAAGCAGGGTGTATTAGCAACAGTAGCACAAGAGATAAGAAGGGGCAAATAAAAGTATACTGTGTGAGGTCGCTACATTATATGTGAAGTGGTATAAAGTTAATTCATTATCACAGGTAGACTGATATGTTTATTTTAATCCCTGGAGCAACTGCTAAAAATTAAAACAGAGAAGCATAGCTAAAAAGCCAATAGAGAAGATAGAATGGAATACTAGAACACATTTAATCAATCCAAAAATAGGAAGGAAAAGAGGGAAATAAGAAAGAGAGCATGAATAGGGCAAAGAAAAAATAAATAGCAAGATGGTAGAATTAGACCCAGCTAAATCACTGATTACTTTATATCTAAATAGACTAAACAGTCTAATAAAATGAACAATACTGCCAGATTGGATTTTAATGAGACCCAATTATACAATGTTTATGAGAGACACACTGTAAATATGAAGACGCGTACAAGCTAAAAGGAAAAGAATAGAAAAAGACAACCATGTAATGATTAATTGTGAAAACGCAGGAGTGGCCATATTATCAGACAAAGTCAAGAACAACTGTAAGGTATAAAGCGGGACATTACATAATGACAAGAAAGTCAATTCATTAAGAAGATGTACAATTCCTGAATGTATATATACCCAATAACAAAGCTTCGAAATACATGAGTGCAAAACTGATAGAACTGAACGGAGAAATAGACAAATCCACAATAGGAGTTGAAGAAGTCTACCCTCCTCTCTTAAGAATTGTTGGATGTTATATAAACATATAAAACATCAGAAAAGATATAGAGGACTATCAACAATATAAACATAACTGGCATTTTATCAAATACTAATCAACAGTTGCAGAATATGTATTATTTTCAAATGTACTTGGAACATTCACCAAAATAGACCATAAGCTGGGCCATGAAACACATCTCAATACATTTCAAAGGATTACAATCATAAAGAGGGTACACTTTGACAATAAGAGAATTAAAATAAAAATCAAGAACAAAAAGATCTCTGGCCAATTTAAATATTTTGAAATTAAGCCATACACATCTAAATAATCCATGAATCAAAGAAGATATCACAAGAAAAGAAAGTATTTTGACCTGCTAATAAAACCACAACATATCCAAATTTGTGAGATTTAGCTAAAGAAGTATTTACAGTAAAATTTATGGTCTTAAATGCTTATATGAGGAAAGAAGAAGGCCTAAATCAATTACCTAAGCCTCCATCTTAAGCAACTAAGAAGAATAAATTATACCTATTATAAATAAAAAGAAATGATAAAGAGTGTAATAAAAAGTAGTGAATAATAGTTTTCAGTAATAATAATCAGTGAACTAAAAAGTAGACAAACAACAGAGAAAATCAACAAAGCCAAAAGTTTTCTTTGGAAAGAGTAATAAAACAGACCTCTAGCTAGACTAATCAAGAAAAAAAGAAAACACAAATTACTAATATCAGGAAGGAAATGTAAGACACCACCGTAGACTCTATAGTCATTAAAAGACAGATAAAAGACTATCTAATAACCTCATGTCAATAAATTAGAAAATTTTTAATTGACAAATTCTTTAAAAGGCACATAAAAATCACAAAATAAAAAGTATAGGATATGAATAACTCTCTGCTAAAGAAATTAAATTTGTAATTAAAAGCCTTTGCCACAGGAAACTCCAGGTCCACATGACCTCATTTATGAATTCTACCAAACATTTAAGGAAGAAATAATACCAACATTATACAAACTTTTTCAGAAAATAGTGGAGGAGGGAACACTTTTTAACTCATTTTATGAGTCCTGCATAACTCCAGAAAGGGTTAGGGTTAAGGACATTGCAAGGAAGGAGTTACAGACCGATATCCCTCCTGTGCCTATATGCAAAATTTCTTAACTAAATTAATGTAATATTTTAAAAGGATGTAATACATTATTACCAAGTAGAGTTTATCTCAGCTATGTAACATTAGAAAGATTGCAAGATACTAGGCCAATATACAAAAATCAATTGCATTCACGTAAAAGAACAACAAACGGTTGGAAAATAAAATGAAAAACTCAATATCACTTACCTTAGCATCAAAAAATTGAAATACTTAGGGACAAAGACAATGACAGATATTTAAAACCTCTATGTAGAAAGCTACAAAATCCTGTTGAGAAATATTAAAGATCTGAATAAATAGATATTTCATGTTCAAGAATGGGAAGATTCAACATTGTTAAGATGTCAGTTAATCTATGGAAATATCACAATAACCATCCCAGTAGTCTTTTTGGCGGGGAGAGTATAAATTGACAAGCTGATTCTAAAATTTATGTGGAAATGCAAAGTTCCTAGAATAGTCAAATAATCTTGAAAAAGTACATAGTTGAATGACATATCACCTGATTTCAAATCTTTTATAAAGCTACAGTAATCAAGACAATGTGGTGTGGAACATCCCTCGTGGTCCAGTGGTTAAGAATTCGCCTTACGATTCAGGGGACACGGATTCGATCTCTGGTCGGGCATCTAAGATCCCACATGCCGCAGGGCAACTAAGACCACGCACCGTGACTACTGAGCCGGCACTCTCTGGAGCTCACGCACTGTAACTAGAGAAGCCCATGCACCGCAACAAAGAGCCTGCGCGCCACAACAAAATATCCCGCGTGCCGCAATGAAGATCCCACGTGTTGCAACTAAGACCCAGTGTAGCCAAATAAATAAATAAATAAATATTAAAAAAAAATACAACATGGTGTAAGAACAGAAAAATAGATCAGTGGAACAGATAGGGAATAGAGAAATAGATCCAAACATATATGGCCAATGAAGTTTTCATATCCAAGCTAAGGCAATTCAATGGGGAAAGAAAAAAATCTTCATTTTTAAGGTGCCAAAATAACTGGGTATTTATATGGGGAAAAAATGAATCCTGATACTACCTTACAACATAGCCCCAAATTAGTTCACTGCAGATCATAGACCTAAATTTAAAAGCTAAAACTATATAGCTTCTAGAAAAAAAAAATAGGAGAATATCATCCCTAATTTGAGAAAGGCAAAGATTTCTTAGAAAAGACACAGAAAGCAGTAGCCATAAAAGAAAATTTAGTAAGTTGGATCTTATAAAAATTAACCACTAAAGATACCATTTAAAAAGTCAATAGGAAAGCCATATACTGGAAGAAAAATGCGTAAAATTGTACATTTTGGAAAACTGTTAGTTTGAGAACTTTAGGAAATCTCTCCTGGTGCCCCCTCCAACCCTGTCTGCCTTACAGACCCTCAGAGTGAGCTTTCTAAAAGGGAAACCTGACTGTGTAACTTCCCTACTTAACACATTTCAGTGGACTCCGTTGCCCTTAAGATAAAAGTTCAAATTAATAGGCTTAGAGAGTCCTTGACGATTAGGCCTCTGCTTACCTCTCCAGTCCCTTCTCAGGCTTTTTTTTTTACTGTCACTCCTATATCCCTCAGCCCTTGTGGCAGTAATGCTGCATAGTAAACCAACCCACATTCAGTGGCTTGAACCCTCCCTCCATCATTTATTCTCATGGATCTGAAGGTCAGCTGGAGCAATTCTGCTTCTGGCTGTGGCAGTTGGGTTGGGTGATCTAGACTGGGCTTGGCTGAGTGGCTCTACCTTTAGATGCAGTTCTGTGGATTGGCCTGAAGGCCCTGCTGCATGTGTTTTTCATCCTCCTTGGACCAGCAGAGCAGTTGGGACATGTTCTTCTTATGGCAGTGGCAGAAACTCATGCAGGTGAGTGGAACACCCAATGCCTAAGACCTAGGCTCTTAAGATGCCTCTTAAGATTAGCACTGTGAAAAAAAAAAAAAGATTGGCACTCTGACACATCTACCAATTTCATGGCCAAGTCAAAGTCAACACAGAAAGAAGTATTCTTCATCCTACCCAGGGCAAGGTAGAGCCAGCAGAGAGCGAAGTACTGGGACCAGTAGTTCAATTTATTCCAAACCCCTATGCTCCAGACAAATAGAACCACTTTCAGCACCCCTCCACGGTAACACATGCTCCTTTTCCTGCCCTCAGACATCCCATTCTTTATAGACTGCCAACCTCTCACCCACTCTTGACTCCTCCTTGCCCCTCCCTGAGTCCAGGCCAGGCCAGGCACCCCTGCTGTGTTACCCTGCACTTCCCTCTCATGGCTCTTACTACACAGCACTTGGCTGTTCACTTGTCTGTAAACCAAACCCTTTATCCCCTTCAAAGGTGTAGATCTTGTCCTTGATATATGACCTAGGGATGGGGAAAGTTTGTTCCTGTGTATGATCTGTAGTTCCTGGAAATAGAACACTGGGCGTTTCATGTGTTGGGCCTGAAACATTTGGAAGGTTTGGCATACATTTTTCTTTGGGTTACAGACAGAAACTAAGCATAATGAATTCCTGTTGCTTTTGTTTGCCCACATCTCTTTGGCCTTTAAAAAATAATAGCAGCTGGCCTTTGGGGAATAACTCCTGTGACACTGTACACAGACAGTCTTCCCCTGTGTCCTCTGTCCCCGTGGTCAAGGTTGAACTAATCGAATGTGCTCACCCAACAGGTGAGGAGCCTGATGGGAAAATAATTTGAAAAGGCCTTTCTCCAAGACAGTTCTTTGATGTACTGCCCATTTCCCAGAGCTACGGGATTCCTGCTCTCCAGATTCCCAGAGCTACTGGGGTTTCTACTCCTGAAGAAGTTCTTATGTTTAGCTTTTCCTGGGATTCTCTAGGCTATCATAAGTCCTTTCAATAAATGCTAGCATTTCATTTTAATTAAATTAGCCAGAGTCAATTTCTATTACCTATTATTTAAAAAATATATATAGTTGATGTTTCAACAAGATGCTCAAAACTTCAGACCCTATTGTATATCTTCTCTCTTCTTCTGGTTCACCAGGAAGTGGGTAGGGAGCTTGCCAGTTCTTATTTAGGGTTAATTGACCTTGAGCTCTTGTAAAGCTCATTCTGAAAGGCAAATCTCTGGATAATTTAAGGCTGTCAGCAGCTGGGAATCTCTATGTGTAGGCATCTTTGCTTTGCCAAGGAGAGAAAGAAACTTCCTGTGGCAGCTGGAGTAGTAAGTGGCTACTGTGTACCAAGTCCTGCACATTAAAAATCTACCCCCACAATTATACTTGCAGAGCAGGTCTTTTGAGTATTCTTAGAGCTTTGAGGAAGGAGATAGTCACTAGAAATTACTAGGGTTGGTGAGCTAGAAGATGGCCTGGGAGCCATCGTGTTGCATATTCAGATAAATCCCTCTCATGAGGAGCCTCTCATTGTTTCACTGACTCATCTATCACCTATCTATCTATATCTATCTATCTATCTATCTATCTATCTATCTATCTATCTATCTACCTATCTATCATCTATCGATGGACTTGACCGAACTTTCATGGGCCCTGGGCATTTTCACATTTTCCATAAGCTAGACGGTATGTAACATGGTAGTTAGCCCAGCTTGCTGAAGAGAAGGCCTGAGGCACATTTCATCATGCTAATCCTCACTTTGTACTGAAGCTCCCACTTGCTGGGTGACACTGGAGAACAAAAGCATCCACCCATTAGTTCCTGCATGTCATGCATGTAAAACAAAATTATGGAATCCTGTTCTAATTTGGGACAGAGGACACCTCTAGTTTATTCTTAATTGTCCTTCTATGCAAATTTTTCTTTTCCTTTCTAATTTGTCATGTGAGAAAAGTTAAATTAGCCTGAACATGTGGGAACAGACTCTACTAATTTTGAGTTCTTCACTTCCTTCCCTTAGGCATTTAATCAGTTCTGTTTTTTGGAGAAGATTTGTTTGGCAAGTCGAAGAGAAGATAATAAGACTGGGGGATGGGGGAGGTAGGTTTTTAAAGGTAGAAGTACAGAAGGTGCTTAGGATGGAAAGCACATTCTCTACAGCTATATTTTACCATAATTGAAGATTTAAAGCAAGGTGGATTTGATTTGAATCATGAGGCTGCAATTAAATTAATTTTTCTTAGAAGCACACTCTTAGTACATGATATAGTCTTAATGCTTGCTCTTCACAACTAACTTGGAGAAAGCTTCATATTTCACTATGAATATATTTCTTTATAAAGAGTATGTTTCATTAATGGAAAGATTTTTGAGAGGCAACAAGGTATAATAGGAAAAGCATTAGGTTTTTAGAAGACCTGGATTCTTGTTCCTCTCCCTGGTTCTTACCTGCTGGGGTGACTTCACATAGGTCCCTTACCTCTCTGAGCCACAATTTTATCTTTCATAAAAGAATAACCTCGGCTTCACCCTGCCTAACCTACAGGGCTGCTGAGCTCAATGAAGGGAAGGTGCTTGGTAAATGACAGCTACTCACAGGCTTTGCAGGATGGGTTAATTAGGAGCAGGGCCTACCATTCCCAGCAGCCACTGACCAACTTGGTTTGGACAGGGTTCAGGGAACTGGACTAGTGTGGAACGTGGTAAGGACCACAGCCATAAGTTCATCTGCGAAGGGCTTCCTGACTCCACAGCTCTGATGTATGTCACTATGTACATAATGGGAGGGTAAGCTGGCATTGCTTTTGGGAGGCAGTTTGGCACATTCTTTTTTTTTTTTTTTTTTTTTGCTGTACGCGGGCCTCTCACTGTTGTGGCCTCTCCCGTTGAGGAGCACAGGCTCCAGACGCGCAGGCTCAGCGGCCATGGCTCACGGGCCCAGCCGCTCCGCGGCATGTGGGATCTTCCCAGACTGGGGCACGAACCTGTGTCCCTTGCATCGGCAGGCAGACTCTCAACCACTGCGCCACCAGGGAAGCCCTGGCACATTCTTTATTAAAATTAATATAATTGCACTTACACTTCTAGGAACCTATCCTGCTGAGATATCTGCACAAGTGCATAAGAAATAACCATAGTTGTTATTGACTATTACTGATTGCCAGGTTCTAGGTTCTATATAGGTATTAATTCATTTAATCCTCACAACAACCCTCTAAGGTTATTAACCCCACTTTTTTTAGGTAGGAAACTGAGGCACAGAGAAGTGAAGTAAACTTCCCTGGGTCACAGAACTGGCAGATGGCCATCTTAGTCTTGATCTTGAGCTGCTGTAACAGAATACCATACACTGGATAGCTTATTAACAACAGAAATTTATTTCTCACAGTTCTGGAGTCTGAAGCCTAATATCAAGGTGCCAGCGTGGTTGAGTTCTGATGAGAGCTCTCTCTCTCTGATTCATAGATGGCTACCTTCTGGCTGTGTCCTCGGATGGTGGAAGGGGCAACAGAGTGGTCTGTTAGGGCACTAACCTCATTCAGGAAGGCTCCACCCTTATGACCTAGTCACCTCTCGTAGGCCTCATCTCCAAATTCTATCACACTGGAGATTAGGCTTCATCATATGAATTTTGGAGGACACAAACATTCAGTCTGCAACAATGGCTCACCTGAGATTTGAAGCTGAACAGTCTAACTCCAGACACTATATGTTCACACACTATGCAGGTATGAATCCAAGTTTTGTAGAGTCTGAAGCTCATACAATTTTAGAGCATCTCTTTTAAAAAAAATTTACAAGTCAGGCACAAAAATGAATATTTATCTACAATGAGAAAAAACTTACAAAAATTATGCATTCTAAAAAGGTGACAAATAACAAAAGCATCACAAAATTCAGAAAAGTAACATCATATTTTTATTAATTTGAGTATGATGCACTCTTACTATGCTTTCTTTCCTCCCTTTTATTTTTAGCTACATATTCTTTGACCACTCCTTATTCATATGATGACAATTTTGAAATTTTTTTAATAAAGAGAATAAGAAGATAATTCACTTGTTCCTATAGCATGGTAAATTGAAACTTGTTTTTTTTATTGTTATTGATAGCTTTGATGCATAAAACATGCTGCTTCCCACAGACATACTCACTGTTTGCAGTACTTGTACACATTTGGGCCCTACAAAGACAGCAGTTTTAATATATTCTATTCTCTATGATTCTCATCAAAAAAGAAAAAAAATATGGTACATTTATAGGAGTCTATATATGCTGCATTATCAAGTATGTTTCTAACAGATTTTGGTGAGAAACAAAACCATTTTCATACCTCTGATGACTGGAAGAATTTTCTACAAGCTAGCTTCTGGCTCTGTGCATTTCAGACCATTTCCCTTCCACTCCCTACATAATTCTGTCCTGTTATCCTCACACATGTTTTTACTGAATAATGATCTATGGCCCTGTACCTTTGTATCTTGACCCCTGTGAGTTGGCACTGTGGGTAGTTGGAGTATTTCTGGAAGCTATTCTTACACTGTGCAGCTAGCAACTACTTACACACACCCCACTAAATGTAGCCCCTGGAAGGAGTCTGGGTAACGAGGGACCAGAAGCACATTTGCCACGTATAACTATATGAGAAGAATGCTCAGCACAACTTCTTTTTAATGGTGAAAAATCAAGTGAACCTAATTGGCCATTAGTACAGGACTGGTTGGAATATGAGCTGTCCCTATAATAGAAGCCTTTGCAGGTCTTAGGATAAATGAACTAGATGTCCAGATGTGATGAGGGAAGGTGTCCTTCACCTCATGGCAAAGTAGAAAACACAAATTGCAGGACAGCATAGTATAATGCTGTTTGTATATCTTCAAAAATTGGTATATTTGTAAATGGACAGACACATTTTGGAAGCATGTGAAAGAAACTGTAAGGAGTGACAGCCTCTGGGGAGTCTAAACTGAGAATTGAGGGGGTAAGGAGGAAAATTTTTAATTTTCACCTTATGGTTTTCTGTTCTGTTTAAATTATTTGACTTTGAGTCTATGTTATACACATAGATGTATGAACCCCAGATGACAGAACCCCAACTCAAAAGATTAAGGGAAAAGGGGAAATGTGTTAATTCATACAACTGTGGCTAAGGACACCAGGCAGTGCTGGATCCAGGTGCACAAAATGTGTCGGCAGGAATCTGACTTTCTGCATCTCTTGGTTCATATTTCTTGCTCTTTGGCTTTATCCCGAGGCAGGCTCTCCCTTTGTAATGGCCAATGGCCTCCAGCCACTCCAGATTTGCCCTTTTCTCAGCTCAGCAATCCCAGTGAGAAGAAAGAGAGTTCCTCTTTCCTAAAGGTTCCAACGAAAGTCTGGAGTTGACTCTCCTTGAATCAGTTCTGTGCACATGTCCACCCCTGAACCATTCACTGAGGCTAGAAAGAAGAACTAGGCTGAACTCACCTTCCAGATATGAAGGTGGGTCAGTTTCACCCAAACCACGTGGGCTGAGCGTTGTGGGAGGAAGGAGAAGGGATTCTACCAAGGAAAATTGAGGTGCTGTTATCTAAAGACAAAAAAAGGACACAGACAGGCAAGAGCAGCCATCTACCACATATGCATTCCATTTACAATATCAATGGGAGAGAATTTCCAAAAGAAACAGTGTGGATAGTCAGGGGGAAATCTCAGAGCAAGTGAAATCTCTAACTCCTTTGCTAGTAAAGCAAAATAGAAATTATTGAAGACAACAATTGAACACAGAGTAGAGAAAATTCCTTTTTGCTATCTTTCCAAAATAAGTTAAAGTTGCATGTCTTTGCTGGAAGAATTAGGCTGGTTGAATAATTAGTGGTTAACGTTGAGTTGAATTAAATAAATTATAGTATATCCATATGATGGGAAATATGCAGCCATTAAAATGATGTAGTAGATGAATATTGATATGGAAAAATTCCCTACAGTGACTGTGTGGGAAAATGCACGTTGCAAAACAATATTAACGACACAATCTCACACTTTAAAAAAATGTGCCTATATGTATGTAGAGTAGAGAGATTCAAAACTCAAAACTAGTGTCTCTTGACAGGCTTTTCTGGGTTTATATGTTATGAATGGCTTTTATTTTATTCTCTTTCCATATTTGTATTTTCTGAGCTTTCTCCAATATTTATTATATATTTATTAAACATAATTTAAATTTTTATCAAAGTTATTGCCTACTTTAAAAAGTCAAACAGTCCTTTGAAGCTTATGATAAAGCTTCCCCTTCTTCACCCAAGTCCTCATTTCCAGAGGCAACCACTTTTAACCCTTTTAGATGCTGCTTCTAGCACTTCTATTTTTCTAAATCACTTGTTAGAATTGTTATTCTTGATTTTCCAGATTTATATATCATATGTTGACTTCCTAATAAGAAAGACAAAGATTCAACTCTGATATAGCACCCTCATCCGTATGGCTTAAATCATCACTTTTACTAAATTCATATTTGTTGTTTTCATGATTGGGACCATGTAAATATTGTTCACTGCTGAGCCAAGTAGTGTATTTACATTTCATTTCCTAAACACCCATTCTTTTTACAGATTTTTAACTTGATCCTGAAAACCCTACAAATAAGTGAAAAGCTGTTAAATGAATGAAAAAAAATGCCATTAATTTTAATGGGGAAAATATTGATGCATCCCAATGCAATCCCAGGTGTCCAAACATTTTTCACAGGTAGAAAAATAAATCAATTGAACAATAAAAACAAGTTCAAATAAATAATACATGATAACTTGACAGTAAGTACAGTTTGTGTGTGTGTGTATATATATTGTATACACATTATGCATATATAATGCGATGTAATGAAGGCTTATTTTACTCACCAAAGGAAGAAGAGTAGACTTAAGTGCATGACGGTTGCAAGAGTCATTCTCTGAAAGGTATGTTCTTGCTGTACCATTTTCTTCACCAAACTTTTTGGGCTCATGAATATCTTTCACTCAAGCTGCGCTTAAAGTTGGAGTACGGTAAAGATGCTCCTAGGACTAAATGAAAGCTAAAGATGACAGTGCTTGGAAGCACAAGGGAAGAGCATGCACCCTTAATAGACTGAAGTGTTGTAGAAGGTCTTTCTTGTTTGGCAGTCCTTGCATAACAAAGCATTTGAGGCTCATTCAAACATAGTAAGTATCTCACATTGGTCCAATACACTAGTCTCTGACTGGAAACTGTTGAATCAATTGGCAAGTGTGTCACTGCCTAAAATTATAATGTCAAACTATCACTTCTTATGGCATATATATTTAGTGTGCTTCTGGGTAAGATTTTGTTGTCTCCAAAAGCAAAAATAAAATGAAAGGCAGAAAATTCTTGTCTGAAAAGTGCTATAATATGTGAAGAGATATTATGGAGAAAAAATTTTAATAATTCTTACAGGAGGTTATTGTATGATGTTTTATTTTTACTGTACTTAACTGCTTTTAAAAACTGTTTGGTGTTCTTCAAATTTCTGGTGAAACCTCTGTACAACTATGGAATGTCTCTTCGCACAGTCGACCATGTCAGATAATCTACTACTTTCATTTTTTACTCTGAGAGTCCCTCTGCCTGGACACCGCTCTTCTACTCTGTTCTGAATTGGTTTTCCTCTTCAGCTGTTTCCTGGTCTTCTCTCTCCCATCCTCCTGAAAATTCCCTTTCTCCACTCTCTTACGCTGCATGGATGACTTGCTGATTCCACTCCTCTTTCTCAGTTTACTCCCTCATTTTGATGGAGCACATCTTTCAGTAACTTCTTTCAGGAGGTACATAAGAGGTAAAATCTTTAAGACCCTGCCATTTCTGAAAATGTCTCTATTCTATACTCATTCCTGATTGATAATTTGGTGGGTTACAGAATTCAAATTGGCAATCATTTTCCTTCTGAAGTTTGAAAGCACTGTTCTGTAGTCTTCTAGTTGAATGCCATTCTGATCTCTATTTCTCCTTGACAGCTTTTGCGATCTTATTTCTGGTGATACGAAATTTTGGATTGCCAGGCTTTGATGTGAGAACTCCTCCATTATGCTAGGTTCTTTGAAGGCCTCTTCAATCTGGAAGCTTACTCATTTCAGTCCTAAGAAATGTTCTATTACTTGTTCCTCCCCTCCATTTTCTCTCTTGATTATTTGGACTTGGACCATCAGACAGACCACATCATTCTCTTTCATCTTCCAACTCTGTTCTTGTGTTTGAGTTTCTAGGGTATGTCCTTGACTGTATCATCTCATTTATCAAGTGCATTTTTATTTCTGCTCTCACATTTTTAATTTCCAGGTGTTTTTTTCTTGTTCGTCTTCTCTTTTTATGAGCCTTTGTCCTTGTTTTATAGTTGTAAAATCTCATTATGGCTACTAATTACAAGTTTGGGGGAAGTGTTATTTTGCCTCTAGCTTTGAATTAATTGAGTTAATTTTCCTTCCTTCCTCCTTCCCTTTCTTCCATTTTCTTCCCTTCTTTCTTTCCTTCCTTCCTACCTTCCTTCCTCCCGTCCTCTCTCTCCCCTCCCCCACCCCTGTCTTCCTCCCTTCCTTTCTTTTCTTTTCTTTTCGATTGTTGTTTTAGTCTCTGTCTTCCAGAAATCTGTCCCTTAATATCTGATGCACATCTAGGAGACAGGCTCGGAACTGCTGATTAGAAGTTCTCTGCTTGTCAGTGTGACTTGCCGGCTGCTGGACTTCACTATAGGCAGATTTGGTAAGACCTGGCTATCTCACTGGGACTCCTCCTGTGCATTATGTTTTCATTTAAGGAAAAAACATTATTTTAATAGGGAAAGACAATTAATCTCCACTTAAATCAAACCTCACTTCATTAAGACAAAATAGCTTCAAGAGCACATATGTCCGAGCACTACAAGCTTTCTGATTACTCACAAGAAAATGTCCAGTAAGCAGGACCAACTTCTGGAGCTCTGGGCTCTAAAAAACAATGAAAATACATTCCCTGAGAACGTCATATCCCTGTCACCTCTGAAGCTGCCTCATATATTACCATGGCTACAACTTTCTAGTCTGAAACTATTATGCCTGCTGAAAGCTAGGTGGTTTTCCCTTTGTGAATTAAAAGTATGATTAATAAGCCTGATTTTTTGGCCACCATGATTCAGCACTTACTAGGTGCCAGGCTTTGTGTCAGATGCTTCTAACACAATATTTCATACCTGCACAATCCAGGGGATGTCATTGACTTTGTGGCCTTATGGTGGCCCCCTGGACTTGTGTGGTGCACAACCTGAGCAGCAATACGTGACTTAAATCCTCCCAACAAGTCTACAGGGGAGTTATTGTCCGGATAATTTGACAGATGATGAAACTGTGGTTCAGAGAGGCTGAGGAATTCGCTGAAGTTCCCCAGCTGTCAAGTTTTGGAGCTAAGATTCCAGTCCCCAGACTGCCCGACTCTGAAGCCAGTGCTTTGCCCAGGATTCTCTTTTCACTGTGGCGGGGGGTCAGGATGGGGTGGGATGGAGGCTGGGGGGTGTACAACCACCTCAGCCATTCTCATCTGGTGCTGCCTGGCCCAGAAGTCGCCCCCTGGTCTGGACCTCGGGGTGCCTTGCCGTGGTGGGGAGGTCCTTCAGAAAGTCTTCATCTTTTAAACTCCAGCTCCAAGGTGACTGTCCTGCTCAGTATGTCTCTTCTCTCCATGATGCCTGAGGCTGGGACAGGCATATGTTCACGCAGGGCCCTCACTCCCCTTTGCAGTCAGACCAATAGAGGGGTTCTGTGTCTTGAAGGAGTGAGTCCCTTCAAGAAGACTCAGAAGGCTCAGTATGATGTTGTCAAGAGGGTCAGGGAGGTGGGACAGAGAGTCATGCTTGGGCTGGGGACAGTATCTAGGAAGGAACTTGGTTACAGTCACGGCTGTAATGGTGCGATTCCTCTCTCAAGTCCTCCAAGCCACGAACAGTAAAGTAGCTACCCTGTTACAGAGCCTCTCCCTTGGGGGTGGGGGGGAGGATGAGGGATCACCTGTGCATGACCGAGGATGCTTGAGCATCTGTGTGTACGCGTGTGGTGTTTACAATACTTGTGCACATACAGACGTCCGAAGATAGAGCTTTGAATAACTGTGACGGGGATTAAAATCCATGAGCCCCAACTTTTATATGAATGGGATGCATGCGTGTGCGTGCATACGCACAAACACACATGCACACACACAGCCTTACATACCCATGTCTCTTTGCACACGAGGTTTGTTTTGCCCCCTATCCCCAATCCAGGCAGATTTGAAGGTTTTCATTTTTCTTTCTGCTTCTGTTGACCTGTTCTCAAGCTTCTGGGTAGTAACAAACACTTATGTTCTTACAATAGCAAGGTAACTGCTAGTTATGTTCTTCCTACTCCAAGCCAGACACTGTGCTCAGTCCTTTACATGCATTATCTCATGACCCTTCTCAGGAACCCTAGGTATAATAGGTATTATACCTAAGTTACAGATAAGGAAATTGAGACTCAGAGAGAAGTAATGTTTCTAACCAGCTGAACACACATCCAAACCCAGATCTGATTCCAAATATGGGCTCATTCCAATGGCTGAACTAATTCAACAAATATGTTTTGAGCACCTACTGTGTGCCAGGCACTGTACAGCCAGGATCTTACAAGAGGGGCGTGATTCGTGGAGATACAGCAATGAATGAAATAGAAAAAATCCCTGACCTCACAAAGCTTATATTCTGTAAGGGAAACAGATAAACAAGTTAAATAGTAAAGTATATCAAGTGTAAATAATAATCAAGGATAAGGAGGAAAAAAATAAAACAGGGAAAGAGAATAGCAACAGTTTGGAGTGGCTGAAACTTCAGATACAGTGACCAGGGAGAGTCTCACGGAGAAGGTGACATTTGCGTAAAGACCCAAAGGAAGTGAGGGAGCAAGCCATGCAGTTATCTAAGGGAAAAGTATTCTAGGCAGAGGAAACAGCCAGTGCAAAGGTCCACGGGGGCATGTAAGCTGCATTTAAAGAATATTGAGAAAACCAGCAAAGATAGAGCAGAGGCCATCTAAGGGAGAGCAGTGAATATCATGCTTCTTCCAGTGATGAAATAAAAACCTGTGTTATCATTGCAGTACCTCTGACAAAGCATTTCCACCACATTCCATCTTTCTCTACACTCCACACGGCGTCTACACTCTGGCGTCTTTCACTAAAGTCTACAGAGATTGGAGGCTGGGTTTTGTCCCCAGAAAAGGTGGGAGGGAACCTCTCGATTTCCACTGATATCCACTTCAGCTGAAGGAAACTGCAGGGTTAGTGGGTGGAGGGAAGGCCAAGTGGGGGACAGGAAAACCTCAACCCTCTCATTGCAATGGTGTTGCCCTCAAGTAACTTGGCAGTCAGCCCAGCAGCAGCCTTGCAGGTCCCTGCACAATTATACCTCTGTAGCCCTGCCTTTCTCTTCTTTGTTGGAGCCAAAAGAGAAGCTCTGTATAGTTCTTAAGACCACGTATTTAGCTGACCTGCTCTGGCCTAAGTGACATTTTATGAGGAATTAATCTAATGGCTGATCATCCTTCACACCCTGACAGTGGTTAATGTGTCCCACGGAGACCTCACTGCGGAGCCAGCCTCTCCATTCTTGGCAGGGCCTGGGCCTGGGCTGGAGACATGGCTCCAGATGTGAGCTGAGTCTGGGGGTCTTGGAGGTCATACGGAAATCAGAGCCAACCCAAAGGAAATCAGACACAGAGAACAAAACAAATTGAATTTTTTGAGGAAATTGCTTTTTGCCTCTCACGTCTAGCTCCCTTTAATTTGGAGGAACTCTGTATGAGTTAGTTACTGGCAATCAACTCAGTATTTTCCATCCATTAATCAATACATATTCAATACTAAAGAATCCAGTTTGGGGATGGCTGGTGGCGCTGGATAGCCACAGTTCCAGAAGGTGTGCTGTGCCTCTACCTTCTTTCTGGGAGTTCCTTCCTCTAAGCTGCCTCTGGGGCACCTTGTGACTCCCATCTCCCTTTCATAGGGGTGTTGGTCACCTCGCCTAAGGACAGACAGTCCATACGCTAAGCATCAACCTATGAGGTGGTCTCAGGCCCAGCAAGGTCAAGGATGACTAGTCACATTGTTTCACTGGGAGAATTTGATGTCAAAGCCTGGTTGCAGGAGATAAAGGGACAAAGAGAGGCAGAGACAGAGTATCTGAGGCTTGATTAGAGGAGGTAGCAGGAACGGGTTACAGCATGTGCTGGACTCTGGAGGGCCTCCCTCTTTCTTCCACTGTTCTCTCTCCATTTCTCTCTAATCCTTTTTGTCAACTTTTCTTCCTCCCATCTCCAAACTCTGCTTATCTTAATGTATTCATACATTCCAGTGACAAAAGGGAAGCAGAGGAGAGAGGTCTGCTCCCAAATTATGTAATCTCTGGACTTACATCACTCTAGTTGGAAACTCCAGCAGAAGAAAAGAGCTCTCTCCTGGACCCCATATATAAAATCCCAGGGAAGGTCCCTAATTGGTCTGTGTGGATCACATGCCCCTCTCACTTGGCAAATTACCATGGCCAGGGGGATGGGTTATTTGATTAATCTGGCTTAGGCCACATGCCTAGACCAGCAGCCAGGCAGGCAGCCCCCATGAATCACAAGAAATGGAAGATGGGCACAATTAAAAGACCTCACCACTGTAGTTACCAGAAGAAAAGGATGGGTGATGATGGCCATACACAGACCTATATGTCGGCTGTCCATGTCTGATAATCCACCCTGTTCTAGGCACCTGTGGGAAAGGTATTATAGATACAGTCTTCCCCTGTATTGGAAAAGATGACAAACTCAACAGAGAAAACTATTAGCACTTATAAAACAACTGGAGAATTGGGATTCCTGAGAGTCAAGGGTATTGTCTAGTCATTAACTTGGCTCCATGTCACTTGCCCCATCTGATTCAAAAGCACCTCACTCAGTGCTGTGAGGAAAGCCTGTGGGAGGAAGGTCAAGACCGCTTCTCTATAACCCCTGAGCAAATTCTTAGGCTTTGGTCTCCTGACAATTTGAGAAAAAGAGGTAGATGGGGTAGAGGGAAAATGGTACAGAGATGTCACTGTCCTCACCCAAAGCCATCCAGGAAAGTTCAGGTGACCTAGACCAGCAGTCCCCAACCTTTTTGGCACCAGGGACTGGTTTCGTGGAAGACAATTTCTCCACAGACGGGGGTGCGGGGAGGATGGTTCAGGCGGTAATGCAAGCCATGGGGAGCGATGGGGAGTGGCAGATGAAGCTTCGCTCGCTAGCTCACCCACCACTCACCTCCTGCCGTGAGGCCCAGTTCCTAACAGGCTGCGGACTGGCCCGGGGTTTGGGGACCCCTGACCTAGATGACTCTGGACCAATGGAAGATTGTCTGCCAGGATAGCCTTACCGGGGTGGGAGATAGGGTATGAGGAAATGCTTCCAAGAACATGGGCTCAGGGGTCAAACAAACCAGGATCTTGTACAAGGGGGGTGAAGTGGAGGTTCCCTCATTAGTGCAGACCACTAACTGTGGGCCCAACTCCTAGAAAGAAGGGCTGAACTGAGGATGGGAGGGGAGGGACATGGCTGCAGCTTTATGGATCAGGGAGAAGAAGGCAGGAGAGGTGCAGGGCACGAAGAATAGTCTGGCAAGCTCCACCCTTGGAGTCACAGTTGAAAAAACTTATAGATACACCTCAGAGGCTGTCAGGAATGAAGGCCTAGGGCCAAGTGACAAAAGGAAGAGCTGGATTATGAGGAAGAAGATGGAGCTCTGTCTAGAATACCTTAATAGGAGAATAATGGAAAATAATAGACATCTCTGACTCAAGTGAGTGCCTCTGGACTAAGTGACACCCTATTGATAGAAGACAATGGTACTTGGATATTATTAGGAGGAAGGACCAGGTTATCAGGTCCAGGAAGAAATGGAGGAGCCCTTTGGAAGTGGGAGAATTGAAGGCCAAGAAGCCTGGAGAGGTCCACACATGGGCCTGCAGACCAGAAGGGTCTTTGACCTGGAAACTTAAAACAAGAACTTTTACAGAACATCTTTTATGTGTCAAGTTTTGTACTTTCAATTAGTTACTCAGTGTAAGTGCGTGCCTCCTGTATACCCCAGGAGTAAGGTCACGGGGCAGTGGTGGGAAGGAGGAGGCCAGGCGGGCCTGGGTACCAGGGTTCAGTGAGCAGGCAGATGAGGACCTGTCCTGAGAAGGCAGGAAGGTGGTTGGAGGGGGGGACCATGCATGAACTTAGCTCCAAACCTCACTGAAGTGAAGAACCATTGGCCTTCACTTATAAAACACAAAATTAAATTAAAAGTTATTAAGAATTTCAAGATAGAGGCTGAATAGCATTCAGCCCCAAGCATGGCCCTTCTAAGTATGGATTTCTGTATATCTGCACTGGTTGCAGGCCTGGGAAGCTGCCCCGCTCAAGCACAGCAGAGGTGAGAATTTTAGTGCCTTAGAAGCTGGCCCCAGAATTCTTGGGGAATGAATTATATTTGAGTTGGAGGCAATAACCCAGGGGTATGGGTGTTGGCAAGAACCCAGGTGACAGAGGACAAAGTTAAACTGTTCTGAGTGAGTTCAGGAGAACAATTGTTCCTTTATTTCAGAGAGGAGCAGGGAGAGGTGCGCCCGTGAGAAAGTGTGAGGCTGGTGACCACGTGAATGTGTAGGGAAGACTGGTGGAGACAGGTCCCTGGTTGGGGGACCTTTAAAGTGCTGGGATGTGTAACGTTGAATTTGAATTTCTTTACAAGTCTGTGGTTACAATTCCTTTCCATCTCTCCCCTCCAGCTTACCCTGATTGGGGAAAATCTTCTGTACCCACAAATGCTTAGAAGGAGTGGTGTGTGTGTGTGTGTGTTTGTGTGTGTGTACGTGGGTAGGTTGAGGAGGGAGTTGAGTTTCACATCAGATTCAAAGACCAGAGTAGGAAGAAACAGAAGCAAGAGTCTTGAGAATATAACTCCCCCAACGCTGGGAATCTGAGAAATGCTAGGGAGGGCTTTGAACTTCCATGAGATGTTGAAGCAGGAGAGGGGGCATCCAGGCCAATCCTATACAGATGTCCAGGGGCTGTACGACATGTGGGCCAAACAAATCTTCGTAGACTAGGATCAAAGTAGTTCTGAACTTCTAAGTAGTGGTGGTGGTGATGGTGGTGGTGGTGGTGGTGGTGGTGGTGGTGGTGGTGGTGGTGGCGGTGATGGTGGTGGTGGTGGTGGTGATGGTGGTGGTGATGGTGGTGGTGAT